>NC_086236.1:3621847-3926739 GCF_036321145.2 Pelmatolapia mariae | reverse complement strand
ACTGGGTGCCTTGGTTCACCCTGTTTAAAACAATATTTTTAGGTCACCTGCCCTTTGAGCTAACTTTCTTTGGATTGGCTGGCTTGTTGGGCCATCAGCGCTCACAACCAGAGCTGTGAGGCTGAAATAATCACACTGGGTTTATCCTCTTTTTCTCACATCGAGACCAGGAGTGAAAAGAAAACAGTGTGAGGTCTAAAGCCTGAGCTTGTGTCTCAAAAGAATGACTTCCTGTTTCCGTGCAGCACATTATAAAGACCCTGGACTGCGGTAAACCTTCACTTGAGGAAATGTCTGTCTTCACGAAAACTACCTGGATGATCTTCATCTTTATGTTCCATCAAACCTCTCTCAGTCTCAGTCATATATCCACCCCGACAGCTTCAGGCTCACGCTTTTATTTCCAGCTCTCCTTTCCTCAGAGTGGACACCGTTAAGCCGTAATAAGACCATAAAAGACTCTGTGGAGTTACTGCACGGGGCGACGTCACAGCCGAGAATTTATTCAAGCCGAGACAGAGGCAGGCTACATTTTATGGCTTTATCGGAGCTGAAAGGGAAATGTGCTCACATGTGTGCAGCCACTGCACTCCTGTCAGCTGACCATGTTAAGGAGATGATGAAAGATCCATTAAACCTCCGGTGACTGCAGCTCCTGGGGACTGCATTAGGTTTCAAACACACCAATAAAATAGGGTCATAATCGATATATGCCAGGTGGCGCCAACTTCATTTCATTCGAATGTTAAAAGTGTAAAAGCAACATTTATATATAGCAGGCGGTGCAGAAACAGTCTTCAAAAACTTTTTCCTCCCAACAACATCAACAATCACAAGTTGGCTGGAGGCCGTGGCTGGATCTCAGTGCCTTGCACCTTAGCGGACCTGTGAAGTGAGTGTGAAGCTTGGTCCGCCGTGCACCTGAATGAAAAATTACACCTTTGTGTGTGTTTGCGCACCTCACACCTGGCTGGCTGAGGAGTTCGAGAACGTCTCCCACAGCCCTGACATAAATCCAAGTGCCAGCAGCCACAAAGCCAGATTAGATTGTAAGCACGTTGGCGGGAACGGCCATGTCTCCTCCCCTGTGCTCTGGGCATCCACAGCAGGCGCCGTCCCCGACAAACAAGGCGAAGGTCCAGGCAAAGCCGTTTGCAACGATCACGGCTGGCTTTGTTTGCTTTCAAAAGGCAGATATGTCAGCGACAGACAGTGTGCATCCTATAGGCAGTAGAGGAGCGTAATGTGCTCTCTGTCGTTATCCCCCCTCAACACGTAATGGGCCATCTGTGTGCGAGAGAGAGGCCGACTGTAGTTAGTGCTAATGTACTCATAACATCTAGCATGGAAGCATAACCGACAGCCATAATGCCATTCTTTTGTCGCTGATGGCTGAATTTCCTCTGAGGTGACTTTCACAGTCCTCTAAGATCTGTTTTTGCGTTGAAGAAGAAGAGGAAGGCGATGCAAGAAAAACCTCTTTTGAGAGTTTTTAAGATTGAA
Organism: Pelmatolapia mariae; assembly: GCF_036321145.2. Taxonomy (NCBI): domain Eukaryota; kingdom Metazoa; phylum Chordata; class Actinopteri; order Cichliformes; family Cichlidae; genus Pelmatolapia; species Pelmatolapia mariae. The sequence continues at coordinate 3,925,236 of NC_086236.1, read as the reverse complement.
ATTTTGTCATGTTTTTGCACGGAGGTTTTTTACATCGTGACCCTTCGCTTTGCTCTGTCTCTGCTTCTGCAGACAGCTGACAAAACACACATTCATTCGCCAGATCTTAACTTCAGTGATGAGAGCAAATGTGCAGATTGTTTCGGAAGCAATGCAAACAGAAACAAAACCAAGAGTGGATGTGAATTTGCACTCGCTCCACCTTCTTTTTACAATGTGCAGCCAATCAGAAAAAGCTGCTTTACGGGGAGGGTGGCTTTACATGATGAGCAGCTGAAAAGGTTTGTTTCAAACAGAGGGCCTGAAACAACACACAGGCGTTCCTGAGGAATGCAAAAGGTGACCTTCCACGTTCTTATGCTGCGCATCAGGTTATGGATGAAATCCAGTAGAATGACGCTCCCGCGGTAATACACGTTCCAGCCATGTATTCCAGCCCTAACCCCTAACCTCATCCCGAACCTTAACCAGCACGTTAATGACGTTAAATAGTGTTTTCCAAAGCGATTTTAGTAAAATGAATGAACATGTGTGAATTGATTCTAAAAGGTTCTCATGTTTCCTCATTTTTCCAATCGCGTCATTTAGGGACGTGTTGGTTGCCCGGAAGCGTAATATGTTGACGATTTGTCACCTAGCGTCAAATATTAAGCTTTGGGAGTGAGAACGTGTTGTATTTTGAGCTGCGAATCATGCAAAGCTACTCTAGAGAGTCCAAGGATACAAATATGGAGCTGTGAATGAATCTGATTGAAAATAATAAGTCCACTTTGTGCTGATAATGAGCCTGATCAGCCTGAACGCTGATCCTGGAAACCAGGGTTACTGTGCACAACAAATAAAGACTTGGAGAAATCAAAAGATTAAAACCGTCTCTGTCTTTCGTAGAAAGGACACCCACACAAAAGAACCGCATCTCCCCCATCAGGCAGTTTCCATCTCCTGTTTGCTGACAGGCTAACATTAACCGCTTAGCCAAGCGCTAAACTAGCATTTTCATATTTCTATGTTCAAGCTGTTGGTAATGTTCTTGTCTGTAAGATTAAATCACATCGAGCCCAGGCTCCCGAGGCTGACAGACGCACGTTGCCTTCTTTCCTCTTCCTCGTGTTTCCTGGGTTTGACTGGAACAGCTGCAGAGGTGCTGATTAATGCACAAACAAGAAAGCAAACATGTACACAGCAAACACGAGTCGTCCCACCTACACGTCGTGTTCTAATTGTCACGATGGATTTTTCTTTTCCTTTTTTCTGTTGCTGTTGTGTAAATACCCCGCTACTTGTCATTTGCCCGAGCCCTGCCCTCATTTGTGTTTGTGTCTGCCATATGGCTCTCTCATCATCATTATAACAGGCACTGATTGAATGGGAGGGATGCACAGTGAGGATTTTAATGGAAATAAATGAGCGGCCGAGTTTTAAGACACGTTATATCATTCGGTCTGTTGTCTGTGCTTTAAAATCACTCTTTAAATCAGCTGTATAATAATCTGTCTGTAGTTATTTATTCATCACAGAGGAAATAAAAATGTGATTTTAAGGACTTTGTGAGCTGCTGTTATTTCAGACCATTGTTTGAGGTTTGACCTTAAACCCACTGAGTGTATATGTACAGTCCTGTGAGTAGCTTGTAAAACCACTCACCTCTCACATGGTTGTGGAGGAAATCTGGCCGCCTCTTCTTTACAGTGCGGCTTCAGTTCATTGAGGTTTGAGGTCTGGACTTCAACCTGCTGCAGCTCTAACTGAGAGGTGCCCGGCTCCTGCGGCTGCAAAGCAAGCCAAACTCATCACCCCTGCAGCACCGTGCTTGCAGTTGGTCTGAAGTGTTTTTGTGCTGGTTTGGTTTTCTACAAATGTGGCGCCCTGAGTTCTGACCTGACATCTCCACTTTGGTCTGGTCTGTCCAAAAGGACATTATCCCAGAGCTCTTGTAGTTTCGTGTGCTGCTGTCTCATCCTTAGAGAGGAGAGGTTTTTCCAGGGGAATCCTTCCAATTCCAATATTGTGTCATTGTGTTAAAACACACCTGAATTCTCCAGACCAGCAAACTAACAGAATGTCTGGTTTTATAGAGGTGCTCACACTTCAGTGAAATGCATGTACGTACTCACCGGGTTGTGGACAACCATTTTGGAGCCTCAAGTTTTGGATTTGGGCTTTCCTATTTTTGTCTCTCATCCTGAAGCCAGAAGTAACTATTAGAATAAGAGAGTAACAGAGGAGGATAACTGAATAACATCGGTGCTAGATGGCTCAGCTTGAAGCTGCTGCTTTAAGTGGGGGAGGTCAAGTGGCTGGCAGATGGACAGACCACACCACACTGTAGCGGCCTGTTGTGGTAAAGAGGAAGTAATATTTGATGATTTGTTGAAGTCCCACAATGGACTAGCAAACTATCCTGGGTGTATCCCACCTTTCCCCCGATAGACTCCATCCCCACAGTGACCCTGGACCCTGAAATGAAGGTGATGTGCTAGCTTTACCCAACATTTGGAGTTTTTGGACCACACCTCATAACTGGAAGAGTTTTTAGGTTAGAGATTTTAGTCCTGTACAGCAGCATCCAAGCTTACTGTGTCCGATGCCACCGTCTGGCACTATCATATCCAACCAAGTTCCATTAAAAACAACAGAAAATATGTAATTTCAGATAAAAATCAGTAAAATCTGTCTAGACCAAATGATTAAGTGGCTGATCTTCATTCTTCTTATTAAATATCGTCACCAACTGTAGCGAATAACTAATATAGAAAGATGTGTTAAATCAAATCCCTTTTAATCATATTTCTGAATTCAGCGTTGTCAGTTTTAAATACCTAACATCAGCTTCCAGAGAAAGGAAGTCTGCAGTCACTGAGACATCTTATTCAAATTTCATGCGTTTTAATGACCAACAAATGCGTAGAAGATTAAATTAATACTAATATAAGTCATGTGGGCTTTAAATCCAGACATCGTGCATATAATTACCCAAAGCAACATTTTCAAAACCACAAACGAGCCAGTTTCTCTTTTTCTTTTCATGTCATGGAAGGATTTTAATCGTCTTTTAGCGCCGTGGGCTGCTCGCCCCCTCCCCGTTAAATGTGTCCGGTGGCTCGTTTTCTCTGTTCCGCCCAGACTCTCCTCAAGCTCACTTTGACCTGGTATAATGAGACGGAGGAGAGCTAAATATATTTCATGATAATGTGCAATCTCACTGTCCTGTTGTGAGACTAAAGCCCGAGGCCCCCCCAAGGCCCCGTCCAGGCCCTAGACCCTCATCAGCGCTCCATCAAATCCAACATTCACCTTCATCCTCCCAGTCTTTGCCTCCTCTTTGGGCTTAACCACGAGAGCTATTAAGCAGAAATTAGACCCAAAAAAAGCAGAGAGGAAGAAGCAAAGGGAAAAAGGAACAGCTGAGTGGAGGCAGAGGAAACGAAGAAGAAAGCAAAGGTTGATAGATAACTGTGAAGGGCGAAGAAGAGGAATAAAAGGGCGGAAGAATAATTTGAGTCAATAAAAGTCGGGAAGAACGGGGGATGGAAAGAGCATTTAAAAAGCAGAGTGACGGCCAGACCTCCAGATGAGCTCGAGGGAGACGAGACCAGAAGCTATTTATTTTCAGTGAATCTCACGGCCTCCTCAGATACAAATTTATGTAATTTAGTTGGTAAAGGGAAAGAGATGCACTTCAGGCAGACGGATGACACCAATTTCACCGAACTGGACCACCTTGAGCATCTTCAGCAGCGACTTGCGGGGGGTTCCTTATTCCAGAAGACAATTTCGACATATTGCTCTTAAATCTGGCTTGTAGCTAATAGCAGTCATTGAACTTAATGAAGGGCTGCAAACAAGGGGAAAAATGTGCTTTGCAGGTAGCTAAATTGCTACGATTGCTCTTCGTCTCCCACTGTGTCACAAAGTTTCAGCCGAGGAAAGACGCCGTTAATAAAAAGAAAAAAGATTCCTTTTCTTAAGTAACTCTGAGGTTCAGTAGATCTGCTTAAGTAGCACTTGTGTTTCATACACACAAAAACATTATACATGCATACTCTACATGTGCATGCTCACATGCAGTAAAGCTTAGCTGCAGACAAAAAGTCTCCATATTTACATGTAATTGGAAAATAATGAAAATAACTGAGGCTTTAGAAACATTAAAAGTGAAGCGATGCTCATTTTCACCTCCAGCTCAGTTAGCTTTGCATGATTCACAGTTCAAAATAAGCCTTAATTATCTGATACTTTGCTTTCGAGATCACGCACACTTTCAGCTTCCAGATGAGGTGGTACTTTAGCTCATAGCACCAGCTCAGAAAGCAAAATGTTCTGAGTTTAGTTAACAGCAAACAGTTTACTAAAAACTATTTCGTGCTGTTTATGAATCATATTCATGCGTGTGTGTTTGAGTCTGAATCTGATTCTGAATATGGACACAAATATCTGCAGCAACCCATTTAGCAGCAGGACGCGTGTGTTCGGTAAATGCCGCCTTCATTTGCTGCTTGCTGTGAGATATAGTGGTGGATTCAGTCTTTCATTCAGAAGCAATGTAAGGCGGGCTCTGCGTGCCCTCCTGCTATTAGCTGTCGTCTTTGCTGAAACTTGAATTTAGTGTTGTGATTAAAACCTTATTCTTCATAGCATCTTCGTGCACCATCATCTGTAGCTGCTTAGTCACGCTGCAAACAGGCCCACTGGATTCTCCTGTAACAGGAATCCTGGGAGATGGCGTGAACAAACAAGCGTGGCACGTTTGGTTTCTTTTGTTGGTCAAAAGCTAAAAGGTACGCGCTGTTATCCTGGCTCTGACTTACAAAACACAAGCGAAAAAATCTGTTCCAGAACAGTCGGCTAGTTCTCCAAGTCTGCTCATGAACAGCTCCATATTTTTATTTCTGGTCTCTCCTACAGTAGCTTTACATGATTCAGTTCATAATAATGCTTAGTTCTCTACTTCTGGGTTCATCCATTGAGACCAGCTGTTGTAGCTTCCTTCCCTTTACCTCCTTACTTCCCTTTATCGTCTTTACTTCACAATACAAAGCTCCTTGAGGCGAATGCTGTTGTGATAATGTTATACGAATTGAGGTGGGCTTGCCTCTTTCCTAAGCCCAAAAGGTTGATTCTGTTCATCTGGACGTAGCGTTTTCAGTGGGAGAAACATTTCATCATTCATCCAAGTGACTTCTTCAGTCTCAGCTGATTGCAGGCTTCCCCAACCTTATAAACAGTACATTTGCACAATGACTGAAACTGGTCTTTCATCAATGGTCTTTGAACAGTAGTTGTTGGTCAGTGGTCATGACAATTTGCATATTAATGATCAATGAACTGACCTCACAGCCCATTGTTCATTCGGTGGGCTGGTTTCATTCAGTTGTTTCAGTCACTTGGATGAGTGACGAAACGTTTCTCCCACTGAAAACGCTACCTCCACATGAACAGAGTCAACATTTTGGGATCTACTTACCTGGATGATTGAGCATCCATCAAGACGTTTTCCTAAGCCAGCTGTTTTTCAGTTGGGTGAACCAAGCCCCCTCTCTGTGACCTCATATAGATCCAAGACTAGAAAAAAAACTGTCTAAACTGAGCTTTTGATGCAGAGATTACTTATACATGCCGATTTAAGAAGACAATGATTTCTGACATATACAATTCAGAGGATGTAATCAGTTTAATTACACTGAACATGTTGGAGTTTGTATCCATCCTTCGAAGCTCAGATGATGTTGAGCTGGATTTTATTAACTCGTTGTTGAAGAAACCCAACCTGCAGCCATTGTTCGCCTGTTAAAACGAGTGTGTTTGCTTGTGATCTCAGACTATGCACAGCCACCAACAAACTACTACAGAGTTTTAGACGGGCTAAGCCCAGCAGTTTACAGACACGTGAGAGTTGTAGCAACATGGTGGACAGGAGGCGTCCTGACTGTCACCGCCTTTCCTCTGCAGTCATCTGACCTCAAACCAACTAACATTCCTCACACGAGCAACATTATCAGGTCACGCTGGGGTAACACAGTTGGGAGTCTACTGATGCAAAAAAGACGGCAGGCCAACAGTAAAGTGACAAAAAAACAACATTCAAGATTTCGTTTGCGATCGGTTTATTATTTGGGATTATAACCACATTCATTACAGGATCCCACATTTATGGAAAATAATTTACCACTTAGACAACATTTCTGTTAATTATGGATTTGAATGCAGCCTGACATTTGCAGTTTGCTCGCAGTCTTTCATCTCACTAGACAATTAACTTTGGATAGTGTTTGAATTGCTTTGACACATTGTAAATGTGCAGACACAATCTTAATTAAAATGGCCTGTTTTGTTCCCGGGAGAGAAATACAGCTTTCAGAAAGTGTCACACATCCTGATCTATAACACAAAGGCTGAATAAATAATATAACGCTTTGAAACCACAACCGGCGGCTCTTGTTTTGGAACTTCTCTGATCTAACTTATTGTTCAGACGTACTGTATTTCCCTTTGTCTGCAGTCACGACCCATCATGACGCCGCCTGGAGCTGAAGTGACAGCTGAGGTCTGATTATTATACTCTGTGGTTCACATGTAATGTTGGCTTCATTCATGGCCAACTGAAGAATGCATTCTTTCGGCCTCCATATTTTTTGGGACCACTTTAAGACTTTCACATTGCTGTGCGTGTCTTTATCTTGGTCCTGCTCAAATGAAACAGAAGAAGAAGAAGACGTTGGTTTAACAAAGCAGGCAGCAGACAAAACCAAGGATTCTCAGTTATTGAGGATTTTTTTCCTACAGCACCAAATGTTTATATAATATTTGAGTTGATATGTGCATACAAAACTACACGCAACTCCAAAAATACTTTGTGTTTGTGGCTAAAAACCCCCAAATGTAATCTAAAGACTTCATTTCACACCAAACCTTATGAGGCGTGTCCACCGTCATTAATCTGCTACTTTGTTTTTTATAACCCAGTAGATTCCCAAACAAGCTGGTCTTTCTTGAACTGTAAAAAGATGGATTTAGACACATTTTAAATTGTGTTATTTCTGATGTCCAGCAGGGGGCGACTGTGTAGAACTCTGAGGAAATGAACCGAGTAAATGTTTCCTGATGAGTTTTGGTCTCCGTAACTATTTTAAGTCACACTGAATACAATGTGCCATTCCTATTGTAGACAGTGGTTATATTTAGAGTCAAACAGATGCTAAAATCGGTGATGTCATGGTGGCTACACTGATTTTTATTTTTATTTTTTTTCAATATACAGTGAGGGGTTTTTTGTACTTTTTCTCCTTTGCTGCCAAATACATTGACAGTTTGTAACTGTTGTCATGCATTAAAGTAAAAAAAAAGCTTTAATCACTAGTGTAAGTTCATGAAAGAAATACCAGTAAATGCAAACATGTAAACTGGTTCTTCTACGTGTAGTGCAGTTAAAACAAGAATACTAATGCTGAAATTATGCAATGTTTGGTGGAATTGCTGGGACAGTTTCTAGTGCTCAGTTTGTCTTTGGGGAGATATATGTGTACATGCTGCCCATGTGAGTGTTAGCAAGTGGGGTTGACAGCTCTTGTGAAGAGGCTTTTAAGGTTGCGGGTAGTTGTGGTCTTAATGGCCCGGTACGGTCTCCCAGAGGAAGGTTTTTTGAACAGATGGTTGGTTGGGTTATAGACCTAATAGAAAAATACATCAGAGCCTCCCCAGCGGTTTAAACTGCTGCTGTCACCTCTTCCAGCAGCTCAGCAGCCACATCACCTGACTGACAGGCTGCAGAGCAACTCCAATTTTCTGTTCAGAGCCTCTGTGGGCTGCAGCAACCATGGAAGTAAAGTAACTGGAGGAGTTTAATGTATTGTTGTGCTTGTTGTGCGCGTGCACATGTTTGATCTGTGGTGAATGTGGGCAGGAATTCAATATTAGCTTTAATTAACTGTAAAATATATCATGAAATGAAGACAATAACAGGAAAAGGTTTCTGCAGCATGTTGCAATACATTCATATTAGAAGGAAATACTTTTTTTAAACTTGTTTGCTCTTTTCTTCAGGGCTCACCACAGCAGATCACCTAGCTCAGTGTCACCCTATCCCTAGAATCTTCCATCACACCAACCCTCTGCATGTCCTCCTTCACTACATCCATGAATCTTCTCTGTGGGCTTCCTCTTTTGACTCCTGTGTTCTCAGTGGTGGAAGCTAAGCTAAAAGACTAGCAACAGCTCAAACATAAACAAGAGTAACCCACATTACCAGCTGATGCCAATATTTTTATTTTTTTATTTTTGCACTGCCCCCTGGTGGCAGTAAATAGATACGGCATCAAACGTGCTTCAGAAAAGCTCAGCAGTACTTTGCCCAAAGCTTTAGCTGTAATGTTTTGTGTTTGTATTGTGAGCTTGAGAGCAGCACAGTGGTGAAATGGTTAGCATTGCCTCCCAACAGGGTGAAGGTTAAACTCTACAGGTTAGCCTAGCTGGATAATGGCTCAATCACACTAGAGTAAAACACAACAGTATTCTCCATGCAACTACAAAAAATAGTGTTTGTCCAGTGAATGGTCGCCTGGTTGGATGCAGCTTGTCTCCAAACAGTCTTGATGCAACTTGAAGTGCGATCACTCTCAGATTGCCAACACGCTGCGGTCGGTCATGGACAGTCTTGCACTGATGAGCACAAATCATCTGCAACACATCCCTTGCAACTTGACTCAGTTGCAAGTTGATCGTAATGCATTTATATTCCTTTGTAAAAGTGAGGTGGCCAGGTGCCTATTTATTGCCCAGTTAAATTTCCATCCTGCGTCAACTTTATCACTATTTAGGAATTTCTAAATTTCAGATCTGTGAGGTTCTGTCTCAACTATGAAACGGCACATTACTGCGAGAAGTTGCAGAGCTGATCCCGATCTTAGAAACAATTACTTCAAAGGCAACAAGACTGCAAGTTAATTACACACTTTCACAATAACTTTCAAAATAATTTTACAGTCTCCAGTCACTGTTTTAGCTAATGTGACTGTTAGCTATTGTTGTGTTTCTTCTTGGTCATCTTGTGCATCAGGCTCAGTTACATTCTGATCACCATCCTCCCCAAGTGGGATAGTATCATCATTAATTAATGCCATCACCCACCTTCATTGTTGGTTTCACAGGCATTTTATAAACTTCTACAGTTATTTGTTCCCCAGTCTTCCAGCTGCACCAGTCCTGACCTGTACAGCAGCAGTACACTGCTTGGCTTCACTCTCTTTATTCACCTTGGCTGTGGCTCCTTGTACATACAATAAGATTTGTGTGAAAGCTCTGCAGCACGGAGAGTTCCCCACTGGCTCTATAATATCTCTCCAGGTCTTTATAATACCCTATATTACCCATAATTCCCAGCCAGCCACCAATGGGGTCGGTGTGAATAAACAAAATGACTTCTCAGTAGCAAGCAGACAGAAATTCTAGTGTGACTGTTATATCACAGGGATTGTAAATACTGTTAAAATTTCCTTTTCCATTTTCTTGTTGTCTTATTTGTTCTCTTCACTTGGGACATTTTTCTTTACCCACCACATTTCTCTTCCAGCCCCCTTTTCCCTGCCCTCCCCCTCCTCACCCAGTTCTCTCTCCTTCACCACTGTTGCCATTCCTTATCGGTAACAGTCGCCAGCCAACATGAAATATTATCAAGCGAATCTTCATGAGTCCTCTGAACACCACTGATTTATCCTGCTGCATGCTTCATAAATTTCTGATTGATTTTGGCTTTGGATTATGAAAAAAAGAAGAAAAAACAGAACACTGGAGGAAAACTGAGAGCGGAGATGGAAGGGAAGGGAAACCAAATAACCGAAGGAAAGATGAATGCAAGGAAGGGAATTAATGCATATGGCAAATGACAGAAATGTTAAGAAGTGAGAGGAGAAAAAAATAAGAGAGGAAGGGAATTTATAGGGATAGGAAAGACAGGAAGCGAAGAGCTCCAAACCAGAACGAGCAGCAGGCAGATAACTGGTTCAAGTCCCTCTAAACCAAATTTACAGTAGAAGAGCAGAACAAGCCCTACCATGACCAGCTGCATCCCACGACTGTGTTCACCTGGGAGTCACTGGAGAGGCAGCTGACTATTGTTATTTTAATTAATAATTAGTTTAAGAAAGTACAGAAACAGAATCTAATCATTTGGAAAACACTGAGGAAGAATCATTCAAAGGGAGAAAGAGAGAATAAGGGAAGAAAAATGATGAAAGCAAGGATGAGTAGAAGAAGAATGGGGGATGTGAGATGGTGGCAGGGAAGAAGCATTGAAAGGAAGAGTTAAAGACCACCTGTGGTAGAGGAACAGGTGGGTAGAGAAGAGAGAGGTGTCGGACCAAGAAGCTCAATTTACTAGTGAACGATCTCCTAGCTCATCACAGTCTCATGTTTCCAGGCTCATTCTCCAGCTGCCCATTTAAAGAGTCACTCATCTCGTGGTGACTCCAGCTCCACAATCTTGGGCTGCAGATGGTGACAGCAGTCCTTAATCTGATGTGGAGATCTGCATTTTAACCAGCTGTTAAACATCAACAGCAAACAGTGCAGAATCAGAACCACCGTCATCAGCTGGAGTCTTGTCCGAGGGACTCACTGGAGAAGAAGCTGTTAGCTATTGTCACAAAGTGTATGTAGAATGTATTGTATGTAGTGTTGCTATATTATATTTCTGTGGGAAACAGTGTGGAAGAATATATCAAAAAGGAATTAAAGGAGCAAATAAAAGCAGGATGAAGGTGTGTGGGCCCAAGCAGACTTAAGAAAAAGGAAACGGAGGTGATGAATGGTAATATGTGGAGCGTGTGATACAGAGGGGAAGATGGAAATGTGGGAGGTGAAGAATGAGAGAGCCAAGAGGGGAGCAAACAATGATAGGAGGAATAAAGGGAAAAGGAGGATTAGAGAGGAAGGAGAGGGATTCGGGGGTGAAAATGACCAAAAAGGATGTGACGGAGATGAACAGCAGAAGAAGAAAAGAAGGGAGACAAAGAAAGAGGAGGAAGAGAGGAGTTGTGAGATGCAAAAAAGGAGAGGAAAGTGGAGGAGGAAATTTGGATTTATGTAAAGCGGGAGTGTGAAAAAGAGATAAAGGAGGGCAAAAACGCAGGAAAACAGAAGAAAGTTTGACTATCAGTGAGGTCACATTTTTGAAAACCTCCTGATGAAATCATTTTGAAGGAGGAGGTGTGATATTTTGTCTGGAGGAAGTGGAAATAAAGCCCCAGGATGGGTTTTATCGATCCCTCATGCAGTCTGTTTGTACATGTTTACGAGGCAAATAGAGAGAGGAAGCTGATGAGAGAAAGAGGGGGGAGAGGCGAGGAGAACAGAGTGGTAAAGAGTGAGCGTGGAGGCGGCGAGTGTGTGTAAATGCAGGTGGGCCACATCGATCCGAGTCTGCAGGCCTCGCATCGACTGAGCAGCAGATGAGGACTGATTACAGCGCAGTTAAGAAGCACATGAAAGGAAACACTGGTAATGGGTCGGCCGGGTTCCCTCCTCCCTCGGTGACCATTAACGCCTTTGAAAATAACTCCATGAATGCGGTCACCTGTCCGAGATGTGACCTCTGAGGGCGCGGAATCGAAAACTTGTGTGGAAAAGTCTTCGGTGAGAAAGATCAGTCTCTGTGCTGTCTTTTACATGTTCACGTGTGTTCACCTCCACACGCCAGATAACAAAGCTTTTTTCTATATTAACGCTCCAGTTCGGAGGATGTTGGTTCCTGTACGGAAAATTCAACCACAGTGATTTAACGCATTTGGATTCTTCCGCTGTGGCTAAAATACCGTCACCATCTTGCTGTTTTGGAGCTAGAAGTGACCATATTCAGACGATAGGGTTGTCACAAGACTGACTGTACACTGGTGACCTCTTATTAATGATAGGTTACATATAATCTGTTTGTGCCCCATCAGGGTCACTGTGGTATATTGATCTGGAACAAGTAGCCAACATATGCAAGCCAACATGTCACTGCTGACTTTGCCTATGTCATGTGCTACGCTGATTGTGCTGACTGCTGTCTGTGCAGTTCAGGTCTAAACATGCAGATCATGCAAAGCTTCATAACTTTTATACTTAGGAAAGTGTAATTATTATACATGGATCATCATGACTGTTGACCTGCTTGGCTTTGCTGTGCTGAGCTGCCCGGGAACATCTGACCGTTTATTATTTATTTTGTTTTGCTCTGCTGTTAGAGACCCGGGGTGAAGACACTGAAGCATGTTCACAGGGTCTTGTTGCAGCTACCTAATTCTAAATGAGCTCATATTTTTCACAAAGTAGTAAAATGTGTTGTGTTTTCTGTTTTTATGGACTTCGTATATCATTGCATTCTGTTTTTATTTGCATTTTAAACGGCGTCCCAATTTTGGGAGGATTGGGGTTGTAAAAAAGAAAAAAAATCAATAAAATGTTGGAACTTTCCAAAACACATCTTCAAAGGCTCGCTGCCCAGAATGAGTTTCCCTCACACTCTGAGCCGACCCCGTGTCAGTAACACTTACATCCACATAACTTTCAAGTGCAATTCCTATTTATATTCTGAAAGTTTTCACAGAGGAGTTTGGTCATATATCATTTATATCCTGATTTAAAGATTGCTTTTACTCCTAAAGCCATGGTGATGGCTGTATTTTCTGATTTGTGGAGTAAAAAGATATCCTAAACCCTAAACTGTGAGTTTAATGTGTTTACAAAATGAAACAAGAAAATTATTTAACCAGAAAAATATAACTTTTGAGATTAATGATCTCTTTTAAAAGGTGAAGATGGGCAGCAGTGCAATCAGCAGTAGCTACACTAATGTGTCAACATTACGAAGCTGGAAATTTTAAATTGTATCTATTTTCCAGTATTTGGCTCATTAAACATGCATAAATTTCAGTGGATACGATCTTATTTGCAAAAAACCCCCAAACTTTTCACCAACCAGTTGGCAGCTGGTTGCTGGAAGTTGCCGGCTGTCAGTGGATGAAATTGGTTGAAAAGAGGAAAACAGTGCTGCATCAAAATATTTCTTTGTGTTTGCTCTGGTGATTACTGCAGTTACCTGTAGTTTACATCAGCTGGCACCGGTCCGTGAGTCCTTTGGTACCGGGCCGCGAGAGTTGAGGCTCGGGTGTGAAATTTATAGTTTTCAGGGTTTTTATCATAATTTTTTTAATCTTTTTTATTGTTAACTCGGTTTCCCTGGGTCTTTTCACGTGTGTTATGAATAAATCGTATTTTTTTGGTAACAGTACTGGTTTCATTTTGTTGTATTTATCCACGACACCTTAAAGGCCGGTCCGTGAAAATATTATCGGACATAAACTGGCCCGTGGCGCAAAAAAAAATTGGGGACCGCTGTCTTACATGGAAGATGCCAATTTGCCTACACTTGCTAACTTCGACACAACTCTCACTTCAAACTAAAAGTTGTGTCTGCTGAAACCAGTAAATTTCAAAAGCTGTAACCGCAGGTGCAAACACAGGTATTCTGCGTTGGCATTGCACTCTTAAAAGAAGATAAGATAAGATAAGATAACCTTTATTAGTCCCACACGTGGGAAATTTGTTTTGTCACAGCAGGAAGTGGACAGTGCAAAAGTTATGAAGGACACTTAGAATAAAATAAAATAAAATAAGAATAAATACAGTACACAACTGTACAGAATAGAATAAAAATAGAATACTATATACAGTAGAATAAAATAGAATAAAATATACAATAGGATAAAAATAGAATACAAATGCTATATACAACAGAGTGAAAAATACAACGGTGCTACAAGACTCGTTGGCATCTTCTAACTACCGACAGCTGCAGCAAGCTGACAGCGACCAAAGCATTCCCAGGGAGGTGTTTAGTCCAGCACCGTCTTCACAACCATTTTCTTCTAGCCATTGTGAGCAATCTCTAGCAACCACTTGTCAACCCATTGGTTCCCGGGGGGGTCCCTGATCATTGCATAGGCCTGGGTGATTGGGGCCTAACTCTTTTGTATCCCTTCCTCTGAAGCAGTGTTTAAAATGCCTCAAGTTTCCAGCAGAAGCACTGCAACATAAATCAGGTGTGCAGTGTCAGACTGTTTTAAACAAAGCTGGCCTCAACAAGTGATGGCTGGACCAAAGGTTTCTGAGAAGTCAAGTTCAAGACAAATGAACGATTGAAGTATTTTCACTAGTGGTCTCGGACCTTTAATCCTCGCTGTACTAAATGTCCATAAAGGACATTCAGATCTCTGCGAGCTGCTTTTCAGCAGCGAAAGCCAAGAAGGAAGGAAATCAATCCGTTCCAATCTGTTTTAGAAAATGGTCCTCAGTGATATAAAGTATATACCAGTCGTAGTTAATGGCCTGTAACATTAAAATATAGTACTTCATTATAACATGAGGTGGAAATTATGCTCTAGAGACCTGAACACACCTTCCACTGCATTATTTCAATGTCAAACGAGACTACTTTTTCTGCTTGAAGCTCAGGTTTTCTACCTTATCAAATCAAGTTATTTAAATTTTATATTAACACACCTACACTCGCTATATACTCTTATTAAACTCTGCTTATGTGTCTGTTTTTGAAATCATTGTGCAGTTATTTGCACGTGTAAGAGCCTTATATCAACAATCGGCCAAAAATAGAGGTTGACAGAAACCACGGGTTAATTAGAATTTCACTTCAGAGCCAGAAAATGAAAAGTCTTCAGACCTGTAGCTTTGCAATGACTTAGTCCACTTTTGAAATTACAGAATTTTGATTGAATCTATTATATGCAAAGAGCGTAGGATGCATTATTTGGCTACAATCAAAGCATTTAGAAAATCTGCATGAAAAACATTGAAAATAACAAAATTTACAGGAAATTTTAAACAGAAAAGGTGGAGAGAAAGGAAAACATAAGAAAACCAAACCTAAAAACTAAATCACCTTCATTTGACATGTAGGTTAGCTGCATACGAATGAATAAACTGTAGACAGACAAGCTCGTCGTTACATTTACACATGAAGCAAAAATCAAGGTATAAACAATAACAGGCGTCCATCATCTTATAAAGATCATGTAAGCTGTAGGATAGCAGTGGTTTTTCCCACCATATGTGCACGTTTAACCATGTTAGGGTTCATCTAGTTAATGGCAAATATTCTTTTTGCATTCATCATCCGATGTGTAAAATATATTTTTGTTTTGTTTTTTCCGAAAGAAAAATAAAAGTTCATAAGAGGTCAGAGGAATGTCAACACTTTTTTATTTTCAGTCCTTCCTTGATATTTCTCCATCATGTCCGAGGTTTGGAGCGTTCCCAAATATGTGGGTAAGATCCCCAACCGTACCACAGTTTCTCCAGCATTTATTATTACCCTTATTTATAAGAACACTTGTCTTTGGAGGAGTCCTGAAGACCCTCATCTTTTCTTTACGACTGAATTCTTTCCATAACTGACTCCCAATCCCTTTCTGACATGTGACCTCTGCCTCATTTGGGAGCCTTGTGTTTTGGTTTGCTCACCTTTTACTTTGGTTTTACTGTCATTAAGTTCAGGCACTAAAACTTACTTGTTTTGCTTTATTAAAAGATTGTGCTTTATTAAAAATCAGGGTGATGAGTTTGGAGTGAGACGTGTCACACTAATTACTGTAACTCAACCCATGCCAAAAAACACTTTGAGTTCTTCGTTCTGAATCATACAGTTTCAGGTTTTCTACCAGGTGTTGTTCCATGCGTTGTTCAAGCGCATTACAGGAGTCCAGCACTGAACTTCACAGTCAGTATATCAGTTTATAAAAGTTGGATTTGTTTTTAAGTCAGCGTCATCACAAACTGAGAAAGATGGTTCTTTAACTGAAACATTCAATGATCTTCCATAAATTCACACACATCAAGTGTCACAATAAAAACAATGGCAGGAGCGGGCCTTTAAAAATCAGGAACTTTACCTGATTTAAATTTGGCCGATCTCTCGTTGAAGGTCTTCTCCTGCACCTTCTTCTGAGGCTGCTCTGTTTGTGCACATTCTGCAGAGTGATCCTTGAACTTGATTTTCACTTTTGGAAAGTGGAAAGAGGCAAGGATCCAAGTGTGGCGAGTGAAGATTTCTATATGTTGGGGGGGCTCTGGCACATACCACAGTATGTGGTGTGTGCTGTTCCCACTTAGACACTGCTGGACACTACAGCAAAAATCAGCCTTAACTTTCACACCCTGCGGGATTCATTTATAGTGCGAAACCCTGTGAATGTGAAAGCATTCTGGTCTAACCTGATGTGCTGCCTTCAGGCTTGGAAACTGTGGACTTTTCACTGAAATCTGCTGAAAATCTTTGGCATGTAGGCCAGAAATGCAGCTTTCATCGAAACTAACGGTTAGGTCACTTTGAAACACGTGCTCAATACAGTTAAATGCAATTTTTTTTTATATAGCCACAAATCACAACAACAGTTGTCTCAATAACACAGAGAAAATCCCAACAATCAGATGACCCCCTATGAGCAAGCACTTTGGCGACAGTGGGAAGGAAAAACTCCCTTTAAACAGGAAGAAACCTCCGACAGAACCAGGCTCAGGGAGGGGCGGGGCCATCTGCTGCGACCTGTTGGAGGTGAGGGGAGGAAGGCAGGACAAAGACATGCTGTGGAAGAGAGACGGAGATTAATAATAACTAATGATTAATTGCAGAGAGGTGCATAAACACAAAGTTCATTTCTTGATGATGCACAGTGTAAAAAATCAGAGCAGGACTTATATGGAGGAATTTAAAATAGCCGGCATGCTGGAAACTACATGCACGTGGCCGAGAAAACGATCCTGAACAGTGGCCGGTTAAATTTAACCGTTAAATTTAAATCAAATAGTTTTGTGATTTTTGTGGGGCTGTATATAAATCAAAGTCTTCATTAATACGTTACAACAACCCTGGTTCTACTTGTGTGTCTGTTGCAGTACTGCTGGACAGATTAAAGGGGGAATTTAAATCTGTGGAAACTTGCTGGTGATGAAACTCACCAGACTCATAAAATACGTCTCAAAAGCCCTCTGAATGTACAGTATATGCTCTTTTCAAGATGCACAAAAGGCAATTGACTGAACTGAAATGAACTTAAGACGCACACATACGCAGGCACACAGACACACTGCCACACTAATCAGCCTGGACCAGTACTCTTCAGCTAGACGTCCCCGGCAGGCCTATTTTCAGAGGAATATCAAACGTCCTGCACACTATCATTCTTTCCAATTAGAGGCTCAGGACTTCATTACCGCCACCCCTCAGGCTGCGGGCTTCAAACACTTACAGACGGACGGACAGGCAGACGTGAAGGTTCGGGCTCTTAACTCTCTTTTACAATCTCTGCTAATGATTGAGCGACGTTAGTCTCTGTGCGCATAGTGACGTCCATCTGTCTGTCCCGTCTCTCCTCAGCTTCGCTGGCCCCCACTGGTCTGTTCACGCAGCATGCGGTCATGTTCTTTCTAGTTCGCTCTGCATGAGTTTTTCTTTGCTCGTGCTCTGAGAGTTGGGATTACTTTTATTACCGCCACTAAGATCCTAAAGGCAGGGTAAAACCACATATCTGAGCACCCCGCTGCACCCCCTGCTGGCCTTGCAGTGGCAGAGCGAAATACTTTATTTGTCGTACAGATTTAATTCGTAATTTTGCAGCACCTGGTCAGATGTGGATACTTTATTCCTTTTAGCTTTTTTTTTAAATTAAATAACATATTTTAGTAAGTATAAAACAGCAGTTTTTATCAAATCTGGCGCTTCAGTTTATTTTGCTTCTCATGACTTTGATTGCATCCACATAAAAGAGTCCAAAACAAAGGCTCAACCCTGAGATAACTGGGGGTTAGACCTTAATAATTACACCCTGAACTGACGAGGAAAACCCAAAGACAACACGGAGAGTGTCAACTTCAGGTGGTTGGTCCAGTGAACCAGCAGTGCACCTGACTCCTCCACTCTGTCCTCATTTATAAAGATCTCTACAAACCCGAGCGTAACAGCTAACAGGTGGAGTTTCCTGTTTCCTGTTCAATTGTTTTAGCTTTTTTGTTTTAGACTCCTTATTTTCCAAGTTATTGGTTCTGTCAATCATTAGCGCACGTGAATTAAAGTCTACTAGCAGGAACCAACCAACCTATAGTGACATCACATTCTGCATTAGCCCACGATGGCGCTACACAAGCTCTACATTCTGTAAAGCTTAGATTATACTGCAGAATAGTACACTGTTATTACACTAATTTGAAGTCCGGTGCCTGGGCGCTTGTGTAGTTGGTGCACTGGAGTTGAAATTCTCCGCAGACACTTGGATATCCAGACGGACCCTCGCTGACTTAGCAGACCTTAGTGGACTTGCTTTACACTTACTTTCTTAAATCCAGCTTGATGGGCAAAGTTCAATCAATGACAGTTTTTAAGAGGAGGGCTTCATTATGTAAATGAGCCTTAATACATGTAGTGTTTGTCCACTTTCAGCCTGGTGTGCCACTGAAGACTAAAGCTGGGTTTGTTTGTTTTTTCTGGGTATCTGTTGGGTATTTTGAGAGCGGTATTTCTGAGAGTCATGCCGTGTAGTTGAATATTCAGGACGTATGTGTGGGATTTAACAGCATCTGAGTCCATTAGAGAACATTCACGAGACACTATCACATCCATTCTTACTCTGCAGAGCATTTACACATTTTAGCCCAAATGTTGCACTCAAAAGCTAAAATCAAGGTTTTACTTCCACTTGCTCTAAAAATGATTTAAAGTAATGAGAAAAAGAAAAACAAATGTTCGATACAGTCCAGTATCCACTGTACCAAAATCATGAGATTGCAGATTTGTGCTACAGCTTGGTCATGCTCGTCAGTATATTTGCTTCGGTAACTGGCGTCCGCATATTGGAAATGAAATGCGCACCTCGGTGCGGCTCTTTGATTTCAAGTTAATTTGAAAAGGTGCTGGCTCTAAATCAGGACACGTTTATGCAGCATGAAGAACCTCATTGAGCTCAATTTCCTCTGCTTCTCTGATAAGAAATTATCAGGTGATCTCGTCATGAAGTCTCTCTGAATATCTCTGTCCGTGCTGCAGGCCTTGCCTTTAGGCCCATGGAGTAGAAGCATGAAATACAGTTATTCTTGAACAATCGCTTCATGTTGTTTACGATAATACCATATGATGCTGTCGTGTTACAGGGATTTTAGAGGGCGCTTGCGTGAATGGGACTTTTACAGCGACTACCAGAACCTCTAACCTCTCACAACCAATCAGCAAATACACCAATGTTTGTGTGTGTCTAGAGCTTTCTGTGACCGAGGCCTAAAGTGAGTGGATATCAGCTGAAACTAAATATTCTCTTTGTTAACTTAATATCTCTTTGAAAATTGTTATGAGAATAATGGCTACTACATAACATTAAACTGAAGGTTATAGCTATTGTCTAAAATTAAAGCTATTTCTTGCTGCATTGACCCAGCAGGAGGTCAACTTAAACCCAGTGGTGTGCAATATTCTGGCAGACACCCCGCACTCGCAACATTAACCAGAATGGGGCTTGAAAACCGAGCACTATATACTATCCCATCATCGCTGCAAGAATGACAGAGAGGTGAGCTGCTTGCAGTGGAGCCAATTTGTCCGCAAGACAGAAGAAGGTAGCGCTCAGTTCGAGAGTTAGTGGGGAGTCTTGCAGGTCTGGGATCAGGTTAGTGACACAGCGTCAGCATTAGATGCTAGCCTGTGGCGAATAGTGCTAATGAAGACTACACCTGCCTCTTTCCTGCAGTGAGTTTTCTGCCATCGAGTCTCTTATTCTGTAATCTTCAAGCCAAGTTTCATCTTTCATCTACAGCATGTCTCGACAAATTTGCCTCTCCAGATTTATCCAGAAACTGCACGCTCTCTAATCTTCCAAGCCACAAGCAGCTCCTCGTATAGCACACCGTCGCTTTAGTGTCACTCTGCCCAGGATGACAGCTTATCACTCGGCACGGGCTGCGATGGATGATGGCGGCTGACACTGTCGTCTGTGCCACACCAGCTTCGTTATACTGTCTCATGCTTTTGTTGCGATCGCTGTCGAGCTCGCCTGTCACTCCGGCGGCGGTGTCTCTGGCTGCATATTCAGGCACGGGGGGAAAAAAGAAGTAGAGAGCAGAAGTTGGGGAACAATATGACCCAGGGTAAATGATTTATATTCACCTGCAGTGTGGGAGAAATTGTCGGTGGCTTTTCACGTCTCTCCTTACAGTCTGTAATCTGCTGACTGCATACTGTATGTGAGGAGCTGAAGTGGAGGTGAGCAGCAGGGATCCATCTGTCACCTGGCTGCCATAGTTAGCGTCTCTGTTTGACTCGCGCTCACGTTTTCCTCCTGCTTTTTTACTTCGAGATGTTCATTTCCCTTTTCCTCTGTTTTCCTCCCCTTTTCCTTTCTATATCCAGGGCTTACTTTGATCTCACTCCCCCTTCTTTACTCCCACTAATCCGCTGGCTGCATACACTATTTGACAGCCTAAAACTTACTGTCGACGTGCAGAATTGCCCTCTTCAATAAAAAGCTGCTGATTTCCTTCCACCATTCAGAGGAGAAAGGGCAAAGCGTCTCAGCAGGGAGCGCTGGCTATTTATTAGAAAAGGCTGCAGGCTACACCTCCAGTCTGACTGAAATACTAAAATGGAAGAATATGCCATACTCTGCAGAGGAGGAAATGAGGGCAAACAAATGATGAAAATAAGGAGAAACATAATAGGGGGCAGAGAGAGAGGGAGAATTATTAAACGGGTGAGAATTAAACTTCGAGGTATCGTGGGGTCCCGGCCAGCAGGACTCTGAGGCTCCTCACCTCCAGGAGTTTGCAGTTTTCATGTGATAACAGCTCAGCTGTGATTCCACGTGAGTTTGACTGGCCCCTCACTGTCATCGTCTTGGGGTGCTATCGTGTCAGTTTGTCAAGTTTCATCCATCAGTGAACTACGACTAAAGTTTTAAGGCATGGTAAAGACACCAGGAGGGCACGTCAAAGTTTCTAAATCAAAGTGTGCCCAGCAGTATGGCAAATATGTGGCCTCTAACAGAAATTAAAATAAAGATCATGAACAAACTTCAAGTTTTGGGCTTTTTCTCACATGCAGCACCAACCGCATGATTTAAGATGTTCAAAACAGCTGATTCACTGCCAGAGCCCTGCAGTGTTTTCCAGTTTGCAGAAAAATTCTGCAAAAGCACAGAAGACGCAATGGAAGCTGAATAAAACCGAAAGGAAAGAGGGGAAAAAACACAAAATCTAATAGTAGTGTTTTGGGGGCGCAATAACCTGACAGACCAGCTATGATAGTCAGGTAAACCAAATATGCAAACAATTGCACTGAGACGCGCTTAAAAGAAGCAAAAGGTTCATCTGTATTGTGAGGGAGAAAAAGATTTAATCACAAGATTCATATAATACTGTAAATAAATGTTTGCTATTAGCCGTTTACCGTTAGCTTGTGACTTCCGCAGCTGCTATCCCCAAAACACAGATCTGCTTTGTTTTTTGACATCTTTTTAAAAGGTTTTTTAGCTTTAGCAGCTGTTGCGTTTTTCCAACCTCCGTCTTGTTTGGCGTGCTTTTCTAGTATTTCTGCTGTTGCTATTTGCTGTTGCTTTCTTAAGTTGCAGTGCACTTGACTTCTCAGGGCCACCGTAGTCCTTCTCCTTTCACTGCCCCCAGGACTTTACAGTAGAAACACGCTGAATGGGTAAGCAGTGTTGCCATGTGGGAGCTAAAGTGTCAAAGTAGTCATCAGAGCTAATTAGCTAGCATTAACTACCAAACACTTGTTCCTGGGTCGTTATGAGTCGTAGCGTAGTAAATGCCACTGAAAAACCTGGTAGGAGTGGTAAATAAAAACAAAACACAGACTTTATATAAAACCCAACCAGATTTTTTTGCCTCCACAGTTGAAAATTTTAAAATTAGCTTAGCGGTAAGCGCCTCTTGCATTAGCATTGCCTCTTGAATTAGCTTGCATTAGCATTGCCATATACTTGAAATGGTTAGCAGGATTTTTATTCCCTGGTTTTGTGTTTAGTATGCTGTATTAAATTATATGTTGCACTTTGTTATTTTGATAACTGGGCTTTTTAAACCCTGTCATCACGCTCTTATTCACATTTTCAGTGCTTTCGAATCAGTTACCACTCTCATTTGTCTCTCTACACATCCAGATAACAAACACTTTCTCTCAGCTTTCAGACTCATTCTGGGAAATGTAGGCAATCACCAGTTGCAGCAGAGGTGTTCGAGACAGATTGAGGGAAATTGGGTGTACCAGGAAAGTAAATTACAACACTTCATCTCAAAATCACTACGCAGTGCACTGAACATCACAAATCGGTTTTATCCAACGCCGTCAGAGCAGAATTTTCTCTGACAGGATGAGAGTGGGTTTCATGCAGTTGGACGTCCAGTCAGCGGTCATAATTTCATGGTTAAAAAACTGGAACAGCAGCAAAGATTTGCTGAGCTTTCACCAGCAGTATTTTATGGATCTGTATGTGGGTGTGGGTGTGTGTGGCTTTCTTTGAAAGGTTACAGATCCCACGTGGCTGTTATCATCTAATCAGTTGTTAGTTGTGCGTGCAAATTAGATGAGATTGAATTGAAAGATGAATGTGTAACTGCTGGTTAATTACATCCAGCAGGGCTTTGTCTGTTTCCTATAATTATCATGTACATGCACTTCTTATGATGAACATATACGTTAGCGACTTACTGTGTGAGCAGCAGGTGTGTGCATGGAAGAAAGTGACATTAAATTTCATGGAAGATCAAACCCTGTATCAAACCCAGCACTGTATATTGGTGTTGCATGGCCATGGCCATAAAGTGAAGATAGTTTAAATTCAAATTGTGCATTTTTTATTGTGCATTAGTGGCATATTTTTTCCACCCACAGGGAATTGTGGCAGATTTGGGGACACATCTGTCGCTCTCTTTCTGTTTATGTTCATTTGAGTTTGAGCAACTAACTAGAAACCCCGGGAGCTTTCTGGGATTTGTCTCAGCACCCGCAGAATCTATCAGTGCCATCTGAAGAGATGTAGATGCTATACCTGCTACCTGTTGTCATGGAAAGAGAGCTGACGTTGAAGGCTAACCTGTATATTTACTGCTAAATATATGACCACAAAGGGTGTCTGTGCTCAGCCTCAGAGACAGAGTGAGGAGCTCATTTACTAACATTCAGTAACTTAGGAGTACACACTTGTGACTGGGGCAATGCTTTGTAATGTACTGACATTGCACCCCTGACAGTGGGCATTTACTCGCACCAGTCTTGAACTTCTAATGACTATTTTGTACTTTCATGTAATGTATGGTGCATATAGGTATTATCCTAATATCTGCAACAAATGCTAATGTTACCAGACCTCAGGAAGGCTAACACATGCCCTACTACTGCACCACCATGCTACCGATAAACACGACAGATGCAGAAGAAAACCCACAGAAAAGAAACCTGCTCTTCGTTTAACTTGAATAAATAAGGAAATGTCAAGACCTTCAAAACTAAGAGTAAAACTCATATTTTAATTAATTTGTTTTAGCGGAACAGATACTGGACCTACAATCCAAAATAAAGTTGCAAATATGACCCTTTTAGTTCTTGCAAACCTGTATGTATCTTTAGGACCTTCAAAAAATACACATAATTGTCTTGAGGTCCAGTATTGGCCCTAGGGGTGTGTAGATGTAGATGTCTGTAGGGACTATTACTGGACACCTTTTTCTGAGGGTGAAGCTCACAGTTCTAGTGAAGGCCACAATGTTAAATCAACTTTTCTCTGAATACTGTATCTGAAGCATCTTACCCCTTACCATCTGCCATCAAGACAAGTTTTGGCCATTTGACTCAGACCATTAAAAGCATCTTCCTAGAGGGTAGTTCCAATAAAGGCTGGTGATAGGACAGTGCACCCGGTTGATAGATGGTTGATGGACGTCTGGAAGATGCATGCAACTCAAGACTTATATTGCTGATAGAGAGGCGACAGAATAAAGAAAATATTCTTCAAAAGATCAAAGAACAATGGCAAAATCCGACACGTTGAGGCATGGTGACATCAAATCTCACATCAACATGTGTGGCTCCAAAATGAAGCCCCAAAACTCCAGGTCCTCTAACCAATGCAAGAGTGAGTGAATCCCCGTAGACATTAAAAATCTGAACACTGTGACGGTTTTGGTCTCTATTGCTTATTTTCACCTGTGTACCAGCTGGACTGTGGTTAAACTTTGGTGTCGCTAACCTGTTTCAATTTGTGTTGAGGCTTGAAATTTGCATTATCAGCTGTCAGTCACTTTGAATGAAGCTGGGCCCTTTTAGCTCTCTGCAAGACTCGAGCTCAGCTAATAGAAACCACCAAACTGGACTTCTCCATCAGGTTTGTGGTGTTTGTGCATCTGTAGTATATTTTTAATGAAACTGTCTGATTAAGAATATGTCTTTCTGGTTGCTTTGTTGCACATCTGTGCTCCAGTTCTACACCTTGTGTTATTTGTACATTAGCATTAATGAGTAGCTATCCTTGTCTGTGAAAGATAGGTGCTTTAATTGGCTCTGGCCTTGTTCTGCAGGAGGTTTCTTCCTGTTGAAAGGGAGTTTTTCCTTCCCACTGTCACCTGGTGCTTGCTCATAGGGGGGTCCTCTGATTGTTGGGTGTTTCTTTGCATTATTGTAGGCTCCTGACCTTACAATATAAAACACATTAAGGTGACTGTTGTTGTGGATTGACATCATTGGCTTTCTACCAGCAAAATAGTTTTTAATTGACACCCTTGGCCAAATAGCGAAATTTCTACTTGGCATCCACTTCAAGTCTCTCCGGTGAAGACAAGTGCTTTGCTCCTTTTGTTTGTGTTATTATCAGCGTAGTTGTTGTTACCCTGAAACTAAGTTTGATCGGCTGGTGAAAAACAAATATATCAGTTAGTACAAGAACACACAGAAGTTTTTCAGCATGTGAAAAATGTGTACAGCTTATTTTGCATTATTCACATAAATTCTTGAAGATAAATTCAGGACTTTGGTGTAGCGTTATTGTTGCTCATGTGTAGTCCACAACGGCCACCAATCACTGGAATTATTCCTGGAGGGAGCATCTTCTGGGCCTCGCATGTCTCTGTATTTCATCACCTCCGAGACACTTCAAGACACAGATGATGGTATCTGCCCCTGGTCTGACTGCTCCCTCATAAACACCTCCACGCACACACAGACACACATATACATGGCCACACATGGACACGCAGCTGCTCGCACGGCCACATTAATCTTTAATGGCTTCATTTATTTTCCCATTCAACCCCTCCCACGCCGGCCCGTGAACATGTCAGCGCTGTGACGTATTGCTCCTGTCTGCTCAGAATTCATGCGGCGCTTGTGACCAGAAAAATCAGATAAATCAAGTCTTATTCATGGAGGTGCACACGAATGGAGTCGTCACACTCTTCTGCCTGAAAAAAAGTGTTCCCACTACAGAATACCAATAATATCAGCGAGGCACAAATATAATATCTGCTGTGACAGTGCGTGGTGTTTACTGGGAGCATGAAGAGCTTCCACACCAACTTATTTCAGATTTTAGGACGGATTCTGAAATTTGATTGTTTTAACTCATATTCAACGTTCAGTTTGATGAACGTTGAATATAAGGATGTAAATGCAGATTTACATTCTACAATAAATTATTACACTGGATTCTGTAGCTCTAATGCACTTCTGGCTCTCTTCCACAGTGTCTTTTTTCCGGTCTTAATCTTGGCAGAGGAAGACAGTCATGGCAGATGGCTGCTCCTATCTGAGCCTAGTTCTACTGGAGGTTTCTTCCTGTTAAAAGGGAGTTTTTCCTTCCCACCGTCGCCAAGTCTTTGTGCATAGGGGGTCATCTGATTGTTGGGGTTTTCTCTGTATTATTGTAATATAACTTCTCTCCATTACTTAGACTTAACCTTAAAATATAAAGCACCTTGACGTGACTGTTGTGATATGGTGCTGTGTAAATAAAACTGAACTTGAATAAGGTTTTGTGGGGAGCCTTGCTGCCATGTTTTTTACCGGCTTTCGACGGGGAAACTGAAGCAAGACTGGACTAGACTAGGCAGGCAGTGACACTGTTAGAAATACGCGCAGGACCAATTACAAGGACTTAGTTGTATGTGATTCAGCCCCAACCGACATGGAAGAATTGGAGGTCATGAAACTCTGCTGTGAATAAATTTAGCAACAGTTTTCTTCCATTGTTTTATTTTCAGATTTTAAATCACTTTACAAAATTACTTTGTATTTTTTTTATTCACAACCATTCTTAAAATGACACATTCTTGGATCTCAGCTGTTTCTACTTTTGTTATGAAGTGGCTATGTGGCAGACAGAGACCGAGACGCAGGACTCAGGAGGCAGAAAGGAACTTAAACTCAGCTTTAATGTTGGTCATTCAAAAGGGTAAAACAGAAAGTACAAAACACATGACGATCAGCTGAAATCTCCAAGGGAAACCAGGAACGTACAATGATGAGCGAGGACATGACACCGGACCAGTGGAGACGGAGACAGCAACGATGGCGAGAGGAAACAGGTGGGAGGGCAGCTGATACTAAACCCAGAAGATAAGACAAGGGAAGCAGAACGAAATACAAAGTGAGAGTAATAATAGACCAACAAAATAAAACAGGAAATAACTAACAGTGAGACCAAGACTCAAACATACAAACTTGGCACAGAAAGAGGGAAAAAACCCAGAAAAGACAGCAGAGGCTGAGGGAACAGAATGGGAATAACTGCATGTAAATGTGAAAGTATGTTTGAAACAGAAGCTGACAACTTCTGAAGGACACACAAACACTAAGATATAATAGAACGCTAAAGATGAACTATATAGAAAGATAATCCACCAAAATATGTTAATAAAAAATACACCTTCACTTCTAGGAAACGGTGTCTCTAAAACTGCCTTTTCTAAAAGCAGTTATCCAGGAGAATCTTTGTTGAGGAACATAAAAGTTATCTTCTTTTAAAAAATGATTCAACTGCAAATAAAACGGCAGCTCCAGACATCTGGGCGATTTGATAATAGAAAAAGAGTTTTAAAAAATGTCTGTACAATTTGAACTTTTTAAATGAGTTATGGGCTAATAAAGGTGGTGGAATTAGAATAAAGTGGCACTGGTTTTATCCTTTAAACTAGTGCGTTAAAGCAGAGTGACAGCCGGCAGCAAGGCAAAGAGCTTTTTGTTCTTTTTATTCCAAATGAGAGCTGGGATTTCTAATGTGAGGCTTCTGTTTTATCTTCACTCACTTCTCTGCTGGAAAGAGTAGAGGGAGGGGTGACATGCACCGAGGCTTCCACTTCACTTTACATCTACGTGCTGCGTCTCTAACTGACTGAGCAGGAGGTTTTTAAAAGTCACTAGAGCTTTCATGGGCTGCTGGAAATAGTTATTTGTCTTTCTCTAACCTTCAGTTTCACATGAAAAAAACAGAGAAATTACAGTTTTTAAAATGCAGATTGAAAAGAATAAAGCACTTGTTCCCATTTATTTCCAGCGTGGACTGAAATATTGTAAAATATATTGACACACAAAGTGAAACATCCGATGCTGCTGATCTTGTCGTGACAACCGCCGCCCGTTTGGGTGAAAACCAAAGCAGAACAGAAGCGACTCCACCTGTAGCAGCGATTAAGAGGAGAGTCATCCATCCCATAAGGCCGAGCTGGAGCACCACTTTGTGTAAACAGATTTTATTTACCTGAATGGCTGACAGGTTGATCTGCGTAATGAAAAAGGTCCTCGAAGGACCAGGAGTGTAAACATCCAGACATCGGGGAATTTTGTGCATTAAATGCCTTTTAAATAAAAAATACACGTCGAACAAACTAATCTGTTTCTGTACAGGTGAGTGTGCCGTTAAAGACTTTCAGTAGCTTCAAAACTAGTGTTGCACTTTGTTTCTACCAACATTAGCAGCACATATTCTTTATATTTACTAAGAAATGGTTTCTTTCTGTATATAAAAGAATGCCAGTGTACACTCAAATATTTATGCCCAAAATGCTCACTAATCCGCGGCACACTTAAAATCCTTTAATTTTCTCAAAAATCGACAGTGCGGCTTATAATCCGGTGCGCCTTATGTATGAATTCTGGTTGTGCTTACTGACCTCGAACCGATTTTATGTGGTAGACGGGCTCAAAAAAATCTGTCAAAAAATGTTTTTGTACGACTTTGATAAGCTACGAAGCCGCACCGCTTGATGGATTGTCAGAGCATTACAGCTATCGTAGTCAGGAGCCTCGCAGACTCTGAGTAATCTGGGTCCAAAACTCCGTCTGCTTCAGGTCCCAAAGTCAAACGAACACTGCGGCATCACTGAGAGTTAAACTGTCTAAATTCTTTCATCTTTAATAAAATGTTACACCTCTACCAGGTGTAACAATTAAGTTTAACATGCAGGCATCCATGCAAACAGGATTTATGAAATTTAACAGAGTTAGAAGTTAGCAGGAAGTTAGCTTGCTAGCTTCCATTAAAACATGATATAGCATGTTCTGACGGAGAGATTTCTGAAAAAATTAAGATGTACAGCTCTGCTATCACTTCCAACATAAATGAAGACAGAAAACTAAATAGCAGTGACGTTTGTAGGGTTACTGAAGTTGGGCTAGCTGCTATATAATGATGTGCTATGTGATCGCTAGCTACACAGCTATGTTAGCATAACATAAACACAGTGAAGCTGGAGGATGAACGCTAACTTTTTTCCACTCATTAACGTGAGAGTTCCCGATGGTTAGGGACAAATGCAGTCGCAACGTAGGATGTTGTAAACGGACCAAACTTCATTCAGGAGAACAACTGAGATAATCCATCCACAATACGAGGTTAGTTATTAATATACTGCAACAACATGGGAATAGAGCAGCTGCCAGAGAATTCAACATTAACGAATCAATGGTACGGAAGTGGAGGAAGCAAGAAGGAGTTGAGTGAAGTTTGACTTATCTGTTTTGTTTTGCTTAATGCACCTTATAATCCGGTGCGCCTTTTAGTCCGGAAAATACGGTATATAGATTTGTTAAAAACAGTAAATGTAAGGAAACCGTACAAATGAAACCTACTTTATGGGTATACATTGATTTATACCAAGTATATTTAATTTCATGGTTAATTATTTAAATAACGAAACCCTTCATTTGATATACTTGAGCTGTTTTATGCTCCTTGTTTATGTTCATGAGGACAAAGAAGCAAAAAAATTGACATTAAAGTCATATACATTTACCAGCCAATTTATTAGGCACACCTTTTCAACTGCTCTTTGAAGCAATTATCAGCCACTCACTTGGCAGCAGCTCATGAATTTATGCATGCAGACGTGATCAAGACAACCTGCTAAAGTTCAAACCGAGCGTCAGAGTGAGAAAGATTTAAGAGACTTTGAAAGGTGGCATGGGTGTTTGAAAATCTCAGTAGATCCCTGTCTGGCACAAACACTACCATCTCTGGGATTTATGGAGAATGGTCTGAAAAGGAGAAGATACCCGGCGAGCGGAGGTTCTCTAGGAGAAAATGTCCTGTTGATGTCAGAGGTCAGAGGAGAATGGCCGGACTGCTTTGAACTGGAAACAACAACATTTTCCTGATGACTTTCTGGTCTCAGTCATAAGTCTTGTGTTTTATTGAACTTGATGAACATGGTGTTCATTTTGTAAATGATGGTCTTCCTCAGAGTCAGAAAAGGAGGAGGAAGCAGAATGTGGCTCCAGTACTGTATCTGTCATCAACTGTTACCTTTTGGTCTCTTGTAGGTTTGACAGTCTCATAATAAAAATGTCAAAGATTTGACGTGTTGAGAGGGACGCTGGCTTCACCTGTACAAACACACTCCATCACTCTGAATTGAGGTTAAATGTCTGCAAATATTGTATCTCACATAATTGGAATTTTTTTCTTTTAGTCCTCATCTGTCGTGGTACTTAAAACAGAAAAGCGTGTCTCACAGCGAGGAGTGTTTGGGGTTCCAGAAGCGTGTCAAAATGTTTTGAAATGTATTTAGTCATGCCCATTGATCTGCACCTGATGCTTGGTTGATTTGATGTCCCTGAATGCTCCAGTTTACACGACCCACTGCTGCTGCTATATTGGTGCTACGATCGATCAGGGCCCAGGGTTGAGGACCACCTGAGCATTACTTTGTATTTTAGCACTTACACTTTGTCACGATCAAGCACTGCACTATAAGTCATATGCAGGAGATTTAGGAACTCAGAATGTCAAAAACAACCGAAATATGGCTTAGCTGATGGCCTCGTTTAGGCTGTCGTTTTTATTACACGACTAACTTTTTGCATTTCTATGACGTGAGTGTGAATCCACATATCGGTGTTCTTTTTGTCCATCCAAAGAAAATCAGAAAACAAAAATCACATTTATGTTTTTCTCAGTTCTTCAGGAGTCTAACATAAGAAACAGCCTGGAGTCAAGAATAAGAGCTGGCATCATTCCCATCTTACAAAAGCCTTGTCAGTGTTACATAAAAGATGTTGAGACCAGTGTTTCTCAGGCTCAGATGGAAGATTTAGATAATACTTCCTATGTTCTTGGTACCCAGGAGAAGCTTGGCAATCACACTTCTTTGTAGTTCATGTTATCACCACAATTCGGAACCTGTTCAAAGCATTTTATACCAAAACAAAGTCTGTTAAGCACATTATCTGAGCAAAATCCTTCCCTCAGTCCAACAATCCCTCTTGCTATGTCCAATTAAGATCCGAGTGTAGTAAGATGTTTATATTGTACATCAAAGAAAAAGAACCCCAACGAACCACCAATCCATTACGAGCAGTGCTCGGCAATGGTGGGGAGGAAGAACTCCCTTTAAACAGGAAGTGACGTCCAGTAGAATCAGAGCCAGGGGCAGACATGTTTGAGTTTAAGACTTGAGATGTTTGAAAGAAGAGGTCCAGGTGTGTGCTAAGCAACATGTTAGCATTAGCCAACACCTTCCAGTAGATGGTAAACTGGGACTGAGTGCTGTTGGCGTGTCCAGTTTGGGTGAAACCACAAGACCAGCAGCTTTTCTCTTAAGCTGGTCCTTAGTTTGTCTGCACTGGTGGTTTGTTAGGGGAAATGTGTGTGTGTAAATCATTTACAACTTTTTGTGCAGTTGTAAGTTGAAGTTGTTTTTTTTTATTGGCATGTCATTTGGGAACCACAGCTCTCTGCAGAACTACTGAACTTTACACCAATAAGATTATTTTTGCTTTTCCAAACAGTGAGTCTAAAGATAGAGGGAAGTATATATGAGTTCTGAGAACAGTGAAATTGTGGGTTATTAATAAAGTTTCGACTTTGGAGGGGACTTCATTTCTGGGTAACAGTCTCTTGTGTTTTCTCTTTTTTCAGTAATGTTGATGTCTGAAACACACACACTGGGTTCCTTCATGAAACAAGAGCAGTTGCTTCTTTCTCTTACTGAGAGTCATTTCACAGCTTAGAGGAGGTGATGAACAAAAACTGAAGACATCTAAACAGCAAACAAAGCTTATTTTTACATTATTATTTGCCCCGATTGTTGCTTCTTCTTTTTTTCATCTCAAATGTGTGTATCCGTGTGTGTGTCTACTATATCAGTGATGCGAGCCGAGCTGAGGGCCGCTGTGCCTCTGACTGGAGCCGTATAGATCAGCAGAGTGTTGGAGATTATGTCCATTGATCGGACAGGAGGGGTTTGTGGTTTGATTCTGTGTTTTGTGATTTCAGGGGCCGAAGGAGCCGTGTTCAGCAAATCAGTGGAGACGCCGCATGTCAGAGCTGAGCCGTTCAAAGAGCTGCGGTGAGTCTTTCCACGGCACACGGCAAGCACTCGGTCTCATGCAATACATGAACAGATGTACCCCGAGTTCACATCAAAGTTCACAAATACTGCAGCAGTGTAGTGAAATGCAACGTAATAAAGTGCTCACAGAAAACCAGATCAATCACTCACATCGGTACACCGCACAGATGGTACGAATTAATTTATGGGAATTAATTAATGGAAAAGCATTTGATTCCTACAGTTTCCTTTTTACTCTCCGGGGTGTGTGTGTGTGTGTGTGTGGGGGGGGACAAACAAAAATTGGCCTAATTGAAATCGGGGGGTGGAGTGAGAGGTGAATCTGATTGACAAACTGAGGTACACTTCAACTGCACTCCTATGGCAGGAGCGTAAAGATTACGCTGCTTTGATGCCCTTTCTGACTTTAATAATACCAATAAGTTGCAAAAATTATCACCCTCTCGTATTCAGTAAGACTTCAGAGTATAACCGAGACCACAAACATGTCACAAAACACGAGGTTTTTATTCACATAACAGTTAAAAGGAGCTGAGAGCCTTTTCCACACAGACTTCTATACAATCAGGCTTCTTTTGCAACTAGAAAAGTCGCCCCCTTCAGGCCATTAAAGAGAATGCAGGATTAAGGCACTTGTGAGTTGTTTTACTGCAGTACTTAAGTGGTACAACAATAAAAATTAAAACAGCTAATATGATTATTCTGGGGGAATATTCCATTTTTTAATAAAAACTGGTTAAATCTTGGCGGTATACTAGTACTAGTTCCCTGACATTCTCCATTCTCTGACATTAATTCTTGGAGGTTTACCGATGCCTGTCATGGTCCTGGGTCTCTGACGCAGTATTTGAAGCCTGTTCTGGATTTTTGGTTTGGTTATCTGGAATGAGATATTTTCAAGGTCTTGAAACCCTGACTTTTGTTATGTATATGTCTTGGTTCTTGTTCATGTTAGTTCCCCTTCGTTTCCAGTCTGCCCTAATCTCGTCTCTGTGATTCGTATCACCTATATGAACTCATGTCCCAGTCGTGTCCCTGTGTTCTGTCACCATCATTTTCTGTTTTCCCCGTCTGTTCTGACAAGTGTCTTAGTCTTAGTCTCTGAGCTAGTCACTTCCTGTATAATTTTGATTCAGGTTCAGTTTCACGTCCTCTGTCTCATCAGTGATGAGTCTGTTCAGCTGTGTACTCCAGGTGTGTCCACTCTGCCCTAATCTCCTCCTGTGTTCATGTCGGGTCCTCTCTCATGGTGTGTGACTCTCCAGTTGTCGGTTTGTTCCTGTTCGGCTCCATTATTGTTTTCGGGTTTTTGTTTCCTTCGCCTTTTTACCCGCATTTAAATGAAACTGTGATTTTGACGTCCTTCATGCGAGTTCACACTGATCGCCACACACTCGCTCACATGACAGTACCAGTTCCCTGACATTTTTCCCCAAAGAAAATCCTGATTAATTCTGCCTCGCAGGTCCCTCCCTTGTAAAATTTCGCCCCCACCACACACCACACTCTCAAACTACAAAGCAATGTTTGCTTTACCACAGTGAACATGTTCAGAATAAACCACTTAAAGCCAGATGATGACGATGATGAAAGATTTTGAGGTAGAACAGCTTTAGGTTATCAGCTATCAGTCAAATTCAGCTCAGACTGAGTGTGTGGCTCCGTACTTCGTCGTTCCTCTCCACGGTGTACATGGTGTGTGTTTGCATGTGTGTGAGGCGTGGATGTCTCCGTGGTGTAAACGTCTTGTTTATCATCTTTCTCCCGTCTGTGCTGTCAGATGTGATGACAGTCAATCAGAGCAGAAAGTGAGCGAGACGGATGCCTGGTGTGATGGTGGATAACGGGACGTAGGGATGTCTGCGAAGGGAAAAAGGAAAAACAAAAGTTGGAACAAGAAGAGATAACGTCCACACAGTCAAGGCGTGGGAAAGATTAATACTGGTCAGCGGGGGTAGCCTTTTTCTGTTGAGCTCTTGTTTATTAATAATGTTTGTTCACCTGTTTTACCTGATTAGACCTCTCCTCAGGACTGACGGGGTGTGTAGAAACTGATTGATGTCTTTCTCACTCTCCTATTGCAACCATTAAATTTGCTCCACTTCCCATCACAGATCCACCCACGTACACCCTACAGTAGCAGAACGCTAATCAACCAGAACAACTGGGAAACGCTGCGAGTGTGTGGGTGGGTGTGTTTGATGGGTATGTTTTGATGGAAAAGTGAGTCTTATTTGCCTTTACTGAAATACAGAGACTTTTTCACTTCTCATTCGTGTCCGCCCAAGAAGATCGTTTGTAATTCTGTAAACCAGAGGCTATTTAGGTGTCTGTTTCTCTGTGTGTATCCTCCTGGGTGATGCCACAGCTTATCGAGGAGGTGCTTCACCAGGCAAAGTTTATATAAAACTACATTTAAAAAACAAAAAAGGTCATTACTCACTAGGTATAATGTAAACAGCAACAGACCTAGAATGCCTTGTGGCGTTTCCATCCCATTAGTAATGCACAAGCTGAGTAGAAGTTTCTGGCCCTGCTTCATTTATTTTTAATGTGCGTAGAGAAGAGGACATTACAGTCAAAACTAATTTAAATTCCTAAATCAGATAGATTTAAAGGTGTATTAGAAATATCTGTAAAGTTATGACCCTGATTAAGGCCTGATTAAGGAAACAGTGTGCTGCTGTCCAGAGACTGAGGGTGTCAGGAAGTATGCTGACCTCCACAAAGTAGTTTTCCCCCAAAGGAAAATGTAATTTTAACCTTCCAGACCAAGTTGTGTTTGTCTTTAATCAAACAGATATAGAAACTCAGTTGCTGTTTTTTAGAGCGCCACGATAAAAACATTGCAGTTTTCTCAGCGCGTCCATATGCTTACATTATTAATTATAGATCCATCAGAGCAGTTTTTTATGCAAGGTAGCTCATAATGTAAACAAGTTTAACTTCCAGCCCTGCTAGACACACTCAGTACAGACTTATAGATATATAGAAAGCATCTTTCTTTTTTAAAGGCAAAAAGTCAATCCCCTAATGCCCTATGTCTACAGTCGTAATCCAGAAAACAGTGGTTGGAGACAATGGCACCTGTGTGCAATGAACTTCGCTCTCATTGTCTTTGAAACAGCTGCTATGAAGATGAGAACCAGGTCAAAGCAAGTCTGGTGTATTGCAACAGTCAAAACAACAATAGGTTGGAGTCAGTCCACTATCAGTTTGTAATTGGTCAAATTGGCAGTTAAAAGCAATCTGTAATCTGCCAATTAACTGTTATAAATCACTCATCTGTTCCCATCTGTTGCAAATCTGTTGCTGTCTGCATACACAGAAATTCGCATTAAACAGAAATTCACATGAACTGAATCCAGCCAGTTGGCAATCTGTCTGGCAAAGTTTTGCAAACCTTCACTAATCTGTCTGAGAGTGATTGTACTCAGTCCAAGTTGGACCAGGATTGTTTGGAGGCATGCTACCTCCCACCGGGCAACCTGTGCAATTGGCTTGCCATCAAACTAGTCATCCATAGGTTGATAGTCTTGTACACTCAATGCAGTCAACCACCAGTTTGTCATACTCGTGAGGATGTTGCCGTGCTGTTTTTACTGTGACTGAATCAGAACAGCTGTTTCAAACAAACCCTGGTGCTGTACGTTTTGCAAAATGTGTTCAGTGTGGTGTTTCTCGTTGTTGCAACCTGGTCAATTACTTAATTATTTTCTACAAATAAAGCTCACTGCTTTCATTGGTATTGTACATCGTGTAGCTTTCCATATCATTCCCAAAAGTGAAAAAGCAACTTGGCAGTACTTCCTCATTTTATTTGGCTCCATCTACCCAATGCGTTTTAGCAGCACAGGTCTTCTGTCAAGGTGTCCTTGGTTTTGAGCTTTTACCGACATTTTTCCTCAATACTTGAAGTAGCGTGTTGTTTTTGCACTGCAGCAAAGGACACAAAGGACGAGAACTTTCTTTTTGTAATGCTGCTACCTAAACTTTGATTCTTACTTCGATACACTGAATTTTGGTTGTAAGTGGACCATTTCTTTACTCTATATGTAACATGTTTAACTGTTCTGGCCATGCAAAACAACCTAAACGAAATAACCTAATGGCATCCCATAGATTAACCCAGGCAGCAGGACAGTTGGGCCATGTTTATTTTGCTTTATCACATGCACTATATAGACAGCAGTATTGGGTGAGCCTATCTACACATTACACCTACAGGAGCATTTACGACATCCCATTCTAAATTGAGCCTTGAGCAGCTACAACAGCTTCCACTCTCCCGGGAAGGCTTTCTACAAGATTTTAAAGTGTCTGTGGAAATGTTTGCCCATTCATCCAGAAGAGCATTTCTGAGGTCAGACACCAATGTGGGACACTCACAATCTCTGTTCTAGTTCATCCCAACGGTGTCTGATGGGGTTGAGATCAGGGCTCTATGTAGGTCAATCAAGTTCTTCCACACCAAACTCATCCAACATTTCCTTTTTGGACCTTGTTTGAAAAGTCAAAAAATTCATGGTCAATTGAAGCATTAAGATTTTCCTTCATTGGAACTACGTTTAGGCTAAAGCCCAAAAGACAATACATGGTGTGTTAAAATACTTGTCTATAAACAGTTCCAACGAGTAGTCATTTCTGACAGTCCTGTTTTAGCATATACTTTGTCTTCTTCCACCTTATCAGACAGAAAGCAAATAACAGTCTTTGGTTCAGATCCAGTGCTTTTTTGAAGTAGAAGAGATTTCTCTCCGAAAAAAAACTGTTTGGTTTCCATTTACCTCCTCAGCTTGCTTGTCACCATCTAAGCCTTGGCCAACTTCTTCAGGAGAGGAGATGATGCACTTACACTTAGAGCTGTTAATACCTCAGTCCAGCTGAAGCAATAAAAGATGTAGCTTAGATAATGCTGTCAACAGACAAGAATGTGATCTGCTTTCTTCGCTTATTAACCTCTCAACATCCACCTGTTCATGCAGACACCATTTAGCAGTGGGTGGCATTTTTAACTACATGCCAAACAAACAGTTTCAGAAACTATAAAATGTATCCTTCAGAGAAACACTCTTACATACCTTTTAGTGTTAAAGTCCTTTTGTTTTTGAGATGATAAAAATATATTTGGATCTTTACTTTACCCTAAACCCACAAAGTGAAATGTGAATCATCGTGGAGAGATTTTGGGCCACTCTTCTTTATAGTGTTCATTTAGTTCCTTTCAATCAGGTTGAGCTCTGGACTTTGGCTGGGCCATTGTAACACCTTGATTCTCTTCTTTCTTCATCAAAAGTTCTGCTGCAGATTTCCTGCTGTTCTTGGGATCATTGTCCTGCTGCGTGACCTCTTTCAAACAAGCTTTAGTTTAACTTTTTCTATACAGAGGAGTTTGTGGGCGACTATTTCATTGCACGGTCCACAGGTCCTGTGGCTGCATCATCACCATCACCCCTCCATCATCGCACTTGATACACAGTGATCAAACTTGTGGTCTGACTTTGGGTTGAATTTATGGTAACATTATGGTAACTTAAAGATTATGGCTTTGGTAATGCACACCTGAATGCACACCTGCAAACAACCAAAACTTCTGCTTTCGTAGAGGTGCTCACACTTCCTGATGATCAGCTGTTCAGCTACATTTGATTAACAGCATGTAGCTGTTATTTACCCCTTAAATGCAGAGTCTTGTGAAAACTTTCTTTATCACATGACTGCAGGGTTTCCATTCACTTATTCTTTTTAGGAAC
Source organism: Pelmatolapia mariae (assembly GCF_036321145.2). Classification (NCBI taxonomy): domain Eukaryota; kingdom Metazoa; phylum Chordata; class Actinopteri; order Cichliformes; family Cichlidae; genus Pelmatolapia; species Pelmatolapia mariae. The sequence goes on along the minus strand of NC_086236.1, from coordinate 3,887,602 downwards.
ATACTTGGACTTGCCTCAAGGCGCATCAACATGCCTCGAGGCGGTCCAGTACACCATTTGCAACCACTGGATTAACCTACCATGACCCCAGCAGTTACAAAGGTTTGGCCTTAAAACAGCAGCACTCCAGCTACAGCAGACTTTCCAGCATTAAGCAGACTGCAGTGCTCTTTAGAAGGGAAATGTTCATATTGTTGCAGTAAATGTTATATGCATGATCTTTCTATCTATATAGCACAATGGTATTCTTTGATCTGAATTGAATGAGAGGGACAGCGGTAGAAAGACTGTGAAGTGAAAATGAGAAAATCTGGAGGAAAAAAAGGGGGAGAAAAGAGGTGACAAAAGTATGGAGCGTGAAGATTAAAGAATAAGAGGGGGTGAGAACAAAAGAGACGCGAGTGACAGTGAAAGAGTTTGAAAGTATATGAAACTGGGAGGGGGGGGGATATTAAGAAAAAACACAGTATAGAAAAAATGAAAGAGGATCACTTTTGTCCGAAAGTCTGAGACGAATAGAGTGACAAAAAAAGAGCGTGTAAGAGAAAAACGAGACAAAAGGGGATTTTGAAGAGAACAGACTGAAATAAAAAGAGCTTTATGTGATAGAAGGGAAGCTATGGAGACGACTTTGATGGGATTTAGGGGTCAAATAGAAAAGGACAAATAACTAATAAGAGCATTTCAGTGGTGTTTGCATTGAGATGAACTGAAAGCATCAATCACTGCTGCTTCCTTTCTGCATCATTAGTTCAAATAATAAGAAAGTGATACTTTTACATCACTGATGCAATACATCGTTTCCTAGGTGACACTCCAAAGCCTGTCGTCAGGTCACTGTCCACACAACACGACAGAGTCTATAGTAAGGCGTAGTTTTTCTTCCCTCTTCCCCTTTGTTGATGCATCTTTGGTGACAACTAGCCAATTGAGAAGGAAATATGGCCCAAACTATCCAATTATGTCAGAAAAAGGCGAGCGAGCTCGTTGGTGCATGGCTAAAATCTAATCTTACCCTAATCTCTCCCAGCTCCTTGGCAGGTAGCAATCGAGGAATCAAATCCTATTTCAGGATATCATATTAACCCCTAACACATTTTCGGGCAGCCAGACACACATCCCAGCCAGAGCCGCCGCTTCTTCATCAAAGCCATAACCGTTACATCCATCGTGGTAATACCTTGTCAACAGGATGTGTCTTTGCATCTGAAGAATGCCTTTGTGATTCGCCCGCACTCGCAAATTTGAAAGTGCAGCTTCATTTGTATCCCGACCAACTGAGAGCACAGATAAAGGGAATATATGTATGAAGCAATATAAAGGAAAGTGAATGCGGGAGGGGAAGAGAACAAAAAAGCAGAACAGAAACAAAATGGGAGCATCAGTGAGAAGAACTTTTTCCCCTTTGAATGAAATAACACGTGAAGGTCCTCGTGGAAACTTTGGTAGACTTGCATTAGCCTGATCTGTCCCTCGGTCCTTCGTGTATCTTGTAACGCTTCACCATGCACGGTAACGTAATGGGACTGAGACTGAGACCATGGTGATGGACAGAAACAAAAAAAAGGTTAGAGACAGTCGGGAACCCAGCGTTCCCTCTAGTAACTCCAGGACCTCTTCTTCTGCCTGTATTGATTACATTTTTATAATTTTAACGTTGTTAGCACCGTTAGACGCACTAATGATGAAGCAAAGGCTTCGACAGACGAGTAAAACCAAAATAATACTGAATACTAAACAGTTTTTTAAAAATCCTAATAAATACTTAAAATATTAAAGCCAGTAAAGAAATTATCCGAGGAATTACATCCGTCTTCCTGTACTGTGTATGTTCTGGAACAGCCAGAAGGGCCCACCTGCTGCCATTGAAAATGAGGCTAGTTTCTCCGTGCCTGCTTTCCCTGCGACTGCACCTCCTCTTGTAACCACACGTGTTAGGTGTAGCGTGAAGCTGGAGAGACCGGTGAAGTTAAACAATATCAAGCTGATGACATGTTATGCTGCCGTAAGTGCAGTAAAACCTTTCCAACACGCATCAGACAGAACATCACAGCAGCGAAAGCAAGAGAGCGAGACGCAGACGGGAGCGTGTTAGCCGTCATGTCAACTCTCCTGACCACAGTTTGTGATTCGCTGAAAAACATATTGTAAAGGAAAAGCTGCTGGCAGTGCGCTGCTGCTAATCCGTGACACAGTAAAGCCAGAGCAACATAGAACTGAGCTGAATAGATCAGCCCGTGGTCACGATATCCAAACCAATCTAAATATCAGCTCAGTGCATCCATACTAACAGGTTCGTTTTTAACTGATTCATCATTTTAACTAGACCTAATAAAACAAACTGAAAATGAAAGTGAATCTGAATAGAACTGAATTCAACTCGCCTCGCTTCTATTTAAACCACTTCTTAATAACGGTCACGGTCAGTCAGTTCTTTGTACTGTAAGATAAAGGCTCAGAATTATAGAGGGAAAACCAAGAATTAGATGATCCCTGTTACGTCCCCACGATGGAGGTCTAGGGGTGTGAGTGTGGGGACCAGTAACAAATGGGTCTGGAACAGAATGAAAAGGAAAGCAGACAGAGGTGTTTAGCATATAATATGGTTTTATTATAGATAATCTTAACATAAAGAGATGGCAACGCTGCTTTATCAATAAAACCAAAAGAAAGAAGAGGTCACAACAACAAAGGAAATAACCAAAGAAGGAGACACTTCCAAGGGCCCACAGGCCCACCCTGTCACTAGCAGCAGCAAGCTCTACTGCTGCTGCTGTTCAGGCCCACAAGCCCACGCTGCTCACATGCAGCTACTCTCCCCACTGCTCCCACAACTCCAGGACACACGTGGTCCTTTCCAACACCTAGAACAACAGTGTAGAGTCACAGAAACAAACCAACCCCCACATCACACACTTCTTCCCCAGCCTATGTAACCTCAGAGAGGTGATTCCTGACTGGGTCCAGCTGCTAAATGAGGGTAATGAACAGCAGGTGCGTCCTGGAGCGAGGGCAGAGTGAAAGAGAGACAGAGGGGTAGGAGGAGCAAGAGAGGAGGAGGCGGAGAGAGAACAACACCACACCCACACAATTTCAAGAGGAGGGCCCACTAGGGCCGTAACAATCCCCGTGTGCTGATGGTAGAATGATGAATGTAGGGAGGAAGCCAGGTGCAGCCATTTATAAATATAGGTTGGGATGATGAGGACAGTGTAGAGGATTAATAGTTTACACACTGTAGAACTGCAATTTCTTTATCCCATCTAAAAGTGAAGCACACCTGTTCGTCATCAAATAATGAAACACAGGGCGGCACCATCTTAAATCACCTGATAGGTCACATGACCACAACCAATGGGAATAATATCCAATCAGAACCACGTCTTATAGAGGACAAACAGCTGATCAATAATCTAGAAGTACTACATATCTCCTTGGCACAATTCTTGGCACAAAAATCAGTGCTGAGAAAGACGCCAGCCTCACGGTGGTGACGATGTGCGCTGATTTTTCCTCTTTTAAGGTAAAGAAGAAGAGCATGAAGAGATCGTATGGAAAAAAATTAAGATACAAAACTATAGAAGAAAGAATAAATAACCACACACAACAAAAACTTTCCTCTCCTCTGTGAACGTCCTGAATTTGAGCCTTACTTCAAGACGTTTTTGCTGCTGCAAAGAGAAAAAGCCTTAACAGTCATGTGACAGCGGTGCGGGCCAATAGAAGAGAAGGGGCCAAACTCCAAAGCTGTCCCACAGATTTATTTTTAGACTGCTTTGGACAGATTTAAACACTTGCTTGAGGCTCAGTGTGAAAGTTCACAATGAACTGACTTGACCTTAAAGGTGCTTTAAAATCACCTGTTCCTTTTGTATTAAATAACTTTCATCTGGACGTCCGCTCTGTCTCGTGTTTTTATTGTCCTCTAGAGTACTTCAGCACGAGGCAACAGTGCTGCAGAAACTGAAATTATAGAGCAGAAGTCACGGCACTGCAAACCAAGCTGGCCACTGTGATCTGTGAAGAAATCACAGATTCAATGAACGCTGCCTTCAGCTCTTTCTCTTCTTCTTATGTCCCATCTGCCCTCCTCTCCATCTCCAATCTCCTCTCCCTTCTCTCGCCTCGCTTTCATTTGCCGTCTTCTCTCTCCATCCTCACCCTGCCCCTCCTCCTCATCCTCATCTTCTTGCCTCAATTACCTCGATCTTCATTCACCTCTCCCTGTCACACCAGGTTCTGATCTCCCTCCTTTCATCCCTCATTCATCCTCCCATGTCACCCTTTCTTTTCGTTTCATTAATCCGAGCCTAAGCAGTTTGAAAAAGAACAAAACTGCAACAACAAAAAGAAATATTTATTCAGTAGATAGCGCCATGACAAAAGAGATCACGACTCAAGGTGGCCTCCCTCTGCAGGCACATTTAGCACATCTGAGCATTATCACAACCAAGAGAAAAGAATTAAGACAGCACATCCATGCCCTTATTTTCCCTCCTCCTCCCCCCTCTGTCTGTCCTCTCTAATATCACACCCACTCCTTTCTTCTTCCTCGCTGTCCTCCACACCTTCTGCTCACACTGATCTTGGTAATTGAGAGGATGGCCTGCTCTCCAGCAGAGTGTTCGAGTGGCCAATCATAAAGCCCCGCGAAGCAATCAGCAGCACTCTTACTGCCCCAGATTGCCATTTAACCTATGATTTTCTATGTAGCACAAAGGCAGCCCGTTCCAACTCAACATAGCTTACACTATATTTATAACACCAAACAGCTCTGACTGCTGCAAACGGTGGCAGCTAATCAGGCGAAGGCGCCGTGGCCAAGGACAAAGGAGTCAGGCGCAGCCAACAGGGAGCATGCGGACGCCGCCTGCAGGCTTCGGTCTGTGCAAGTTTACAGTCGATGTCATTAAAAAAAACATACCAGTCGTTATCTGAAGGCAGACAATATGAGGAGGAAGTGTGAAGAGTTATTAACCTTTGATTGTAGTTGTAGATATGAAGCAGGGCCAAGAAAGGAGAGAGAGGAAATGAGGATGTCCAAAAGTGGAATGGAAGACATGAAAGAGAACGAGATGAAACTGTATTGATCGCTGTGGGGAAATGAGGCGGTGGCAGCCGCCAAAGTAATAGGCGACAGCAAGGAAATAAAGGTAAGAGTCAAAAGACGAATAACAGGCAGAGGAATATATTATTATAAAGTGGAAGTACATAAATATCCCACAGCCTGATGGAAGGATTACATTAAAGAAGCATTCTTCACTTTGAAATCTGTTCTGTACACACAGCTTCTGTTTTAAGTCTGGATTTTTTTTAAATATGAAAAACACTTTATATTAGAACGAGAGGCGAGGAGATGGGAAAGAGCATGAGACAAAGTTTCAATTCGCAGGGGTGGTGAAGAGGAAATGAATACGGATACAAGCCGGAGAGAGAGAAATATTTCATTGTCTGACTCCCCGAGGAGCAACCTGGGAGAATGAGCGGAGATGAGAGAGGAGGAAGACCTTTAGAAGGAGTAATAGAGGAGGATTTCTTTTTTTAACCTCCCTTCCACTGACACAGAATATGTCTGAGGTCCTTTGAACGCTGAACAAACGTCTTCGTCTTGCGGTGTATTAATTTTTATTTATTTATACAGGACAAGGACGAGCAACAGCCTTTGACCTTTGGATTATTTAAAGTCGGTTTCCGCTGGATTTCCCTCAGTATCTCCCCGTTCCTTCCTCTTTCTTGTCTTTTCTGTTTATACCTTTATCCTTCTTTGCCTTTAATGTCTTTAGTCTGTGTTTGGTATTTGCTTTACGATTGTTTTCTGTTTTACTCTGAAGGTTAGTTTTCTTTTCATATCCTGTGCTGATTTTACTTGTTTCATGGTTTTCACTTGTGTCTAGTCCCACCTGCTGTTATTTGTCAATCAGTATATAAATATTCCTGTCCTCCTCCTTGTGTCTACCTCTTGTGATTTGTTAGATTTTATGCTTTTTATACTTCTTTATCAGCACCTTTTGTTGGAATTTGCTCCATCACGTGTTCTGTATTTTCTACTTTCACTTCATGGGAGAACTGGTAGCAGTGTGGTTTCCTGGCATGGACCCAGCTGTTAAATGTAGTCTACAAATTAGAGTTAGAGGTTTTAGGAGTTTAAGATTTAGGAGGTTTGCATGCTTTATGTCCATGTGTTAGGGATCTTTGTCCTGTTGGAACACTCATTTGTGTTTCAACCATCCTGCTGTTGATTTGAGGTGAAATTGTCGTCCTCCTTCATCATTCAATCCACTTTGTGCCAGTACCAGTACCACTGGCAGCAAAACATCTGCAGAGCATGATGCGACCCCCGCCATGCTTGACAGCTAGTATAATGCTCTTGGGTTTGAAAGCCTCACCTTTATTCTAAAAAAATACATTTTGTCATTGTGGCAAAATATCTATTTTTGTGCCATCTGACTGTAAAACTACATAAATACACTTTAAAAGTAGAATGGGAGGCAGAGCCTTCAGTTTTCAGGCCCCTCTTCTGTGGAAACAGCTTCCAGTTTGGATTCAGGAGACAGACACTATCTCTACTTTTAAGATTAGGCTTCAAACTTTCCTTTTTGCTAAAGCATATAGTTAGGGCTGGACCAGGTGACCCTGAATCCTCCCTTAGTTATGCTGATTCCCATGATGCATTGAGTATTTCTTCTTCACTCAGTATGTGTTAATAGACCTCTCTGCACTTAATCATACTTGTTATTAACCTCTGTCTCTCTTCCACAGCATGTCTTTATCCTGTCTTCCTTCTCTCACCCCAACCGGTCGCAGCAGATGGCCCCGCCCCTCCCTGAGCCTGGTTGGAGGTTTCTTCCTGTTAAAAGGGAGTTTTTCCTTCCCACTGTCGCCAAAGTGCTTGCTCATAGGGGTCATATGATTATTGGGTTTTTCTCTGTATGTAAGGGTCTACCTTACAACATAAAGCACCTTGAGGTGGCTATTGTTGTGATTTGGTGCTGTATAAATAAGATTGAATTGAATAAAACACTCAAGCTGTCAACAGGAAAGCTAAATGCTTTCTAATATCAATCAAGCCTGAAGGTGTTGATTTTGGAGCAGGGGCTTCTCTGACTTCTAAGCAAAGTGATGCGAGTATTACATCGTCATCAACTGATAGCGTTGTGACCTAGAAGTCCATGAGAAAACAGGAGTGAGCTCTCTTGATACATAACTTTATTATACGCATGGCTGATGAGTTTATATCCTCAATCACTAGTTTGAAATCCTACTGAATGCAATACAATGGCTATGCTGTAATTTATGTTCCCCATTAGAGTCAAACAGATGATCAAGCACGCTATGCTTTAGGGTGGGACTCTCTTCTAAATGATGAGTTGCTACAGCGTCTCCGGTTTTTTAGCCACATCCACCAACTGACTTGACTTTTATGTTCTGAGTGCTACCAGAGTTGACAAGGAGCTGAAATACAGTTGGTCAGGTTCCAAAAAAATGGGTTACTTAGTTTGAAAACACTCATCATGATACTCCGTCATCAAACTTGCACTCAAACCCTGAATTTGAGAGGCAACGAGAAAAGTCAGGAGAGTAATGGGGAGCTGGATGTTCTCAGTCATCGGCATTCAGGGCTTTTTTCTTTGGCTTGAAGAGGCATTTCAGTATTCTCCGAACCACCTCTATGGGATCAATTTTTACTCCCTTGTTTTGCAAAGTGTAAGATTAAAGTCTAGTCCATGCTCTCTTAATGTCCAGATACAACAGTTTTAAATTGTGTTGTCTCTAATCTGTTTTTATTTGCCCTCCAGTGACACAGCTCGCTGAGAATACAAATCGATCACGGCAGGCAAAAACTATAGAAATGAGCACAGGGCTGATATACAGTAATGAGTGATTCGTTAGAAATGTTCAGTAGCAGAGAAAGGAAGTTAACTGAAAGACTGATTCTCGCCGTCTTTACAGAGCACGTCTTTATAAGTGCGCTTATCATAAAGACTAAGCACGCGGTCAAGTCAATCAGCCACAATGACAAGTTATTAACGACTATGTATTTAATTAATTACCAGCCTCTGTTCAATGTGCAGTAATTAATATGCAGTGGGGATTAACCCTTGTGGCAGAGATCAAGGGATAAAGCAAAGGACGCTGAAGTTTCAATTTGGTAATTCGCTCATTTGCTTTTGGAACAGAGGTTTCTTTAGTTCGAGTTCACTGGTGTTACAAATACAGTAACTGCTGGGATTTTAAATGAAAAAACAACATGTCGGCATGGCTTCCTAGTTTAATCAAATAACTTTATTACCAAGGGTAATGTCAGGGACATTATAATAGGAAATAATTACCAATATTCTCACCAACTTCATTTCTTACACCTTCCTAGTTCCAGGTTGGACCCCCTTCTTATTTATTTAAGTCTTTGTGAAACGCAATGAGATGCCAGAAATATTCCTCAGAGATTTTGGTCAGTGATCACATGCTAGCATCACTACCAACACGTGCTGCAGATTTGTCGGCTGCACATCAACGATGTAGACATCCCAGAGATGTGATTGAGTTCTGGTGACTCTGGAGGCCAAATGAGTACCGTGACCATTTTAGATAGCCAAGCTTTGTGATACAGAGTTATAAAGGCATAGACGTGGTCACCAACAATACTCAGGTACGCTGTGGTGTTTGAAGAGGCTCAGCTGGTGGGATCCAAAAAAAAAAACTCCCCCACCCTGACCTGAAACTACAAGGCAGGATGGATCTATGCTTTCATGTTGTTTGTGATAAATTCACCATCCGAATGCCACAGAAGGAACATTGTGGTCTTCATGTCCTTGCCCCCTGAAAAAAAATGCCAATCAACAACTGTCCAGTGTTAGTGTCCATTTTTGCTTTTCATTGGCTGACTGTATCCAAGGAGTTACTGTAGCTCATTCGGTAGAGCAGGTAATCTGGTGGTTTGATCCCCGTTTGCCCCAGTATGCCAAATATCCTCGGGCGAGTTGCTCTCCAGTGCATCCATTGGAGTGTGAGTCTGTGTGGATGTTAGACAGAAAGCACTTAAGCATAGAAAAAAGTGTTTGTATGTATGGGAGTGAATGAGGTATGTTGTATAAAGTGCTCTGGTGCTCAGGTAGCGTAGAAAGCGCTACATAAGAGTCAGTCCATTTACCAAGTAGACTACAACAAACTATCAAAGTGTAACTGAAAACAAAGCTTTATTCTTTTCTTTTTAAACAAGTGGCATCAGCACAAGTAGGATTTTCTATTTTTAATGCAAGAATGAATAACCTGTTCTAGAAGGACTTTAGAATAATAACACAATCATACGCTCAAGGTAAAAAAGTCAAAGTTTTGACTCAGTTACTGTAACCTCATTCTTTCTCTCCATATTAAACTCCTCTGAACTGACGTCCTGTCATTTGAAGAGCTTTAAGCTACCTTTGTCATGAAATGAAGAAAATCCTGGAATTTTTTTCCTCCCAGATAACCCGACGCTGAACTCTGAAACTAAAGTGAACTTTGCTGCTGGTTTTCTTTCTTGCCTCTTTCAACATTTCCAATTGGTGCAACTGTAGTACAGCGCCTCAGTGTTCTGTGTTCTCGGGGGAACGCAGGTCACCACCCAGGTGAATTTGTTCATTAATGACGCCAGGAGCAAACTCGAGGGATGACACCAGCACCCTGCTAGAGGTTACGTTAGCACACATGGGTTCATCTACCATCTTATTCTTGTGCTTCTTCTGTAATCTCTGTTACTCTCACTGATGCAACTTGCATGACTTCACTCCCTGTTGTGATTTTTCTCATATAGATTTCTTATATATTGCATATAAACAGTTTCAGAGTTCTGTTATATGGATTTTCAGAAATTTATAGTGTATTTTTTAAAACTTTCTTCTTATTTCTAGCTTTTCTCATCATGTTTGACAGGAAGGAAAAATGTGAAAATACAGGTGTGCACACTTTTAATTTACTTTGCAGTTTTTTGCTCAGGTGAATGTTTAGTAGTACTTAGCTGAACTGCAGAGCTGGGTAATACTTCCTCACTGCAATTGATGTTTCTACACCTTTCACATAAGTATTCCTGTAATCATTTGTGCATTTTAAACTTAAAGGGGAGTGTTCAAGCAGATACACAGTCTTGAACTGGAAGTCTGTTTATTTAAAGAGTGGAGGAGTTCGTTATAATCTTAGCTTTAAAATACAGTTAAAAGAAACTTTAGAGGGTAATTTACAGTAGACTAAAAATATGCACAGAGCCAGTGATTAATCACACTTTGCAAGTCATATAGAAGCTTTGATTTATGAGTTTGTTTCTTACTCCACCATCACCGCCAAAAAACTCTTCAGCAACACCATCTCCGAGTAGTTTCTGTCTTACCTTTCTCCTTTATAAACGAGAATCCCTGCTGTAATAAATAAACCAGTCAACACATCATGTTTATCTGGGTTTTAAATGCATGGAAAAAGATTTGGAAACAGAGTCTCAGCTGAAGAAATAGAGTGAAAACATGCTTCAGATTAACACACTGAGTGCACAGAGGCTAATGCTACGGCCACACGGGGGAAACAGTGGTTGGAGACAGCAGCACTAAAATGGTTCCTTTGGATCTGTGACCACTCCGTCGGCTGCTGTCTTCATATGATAATAAAGCAGTAAAAAGGCGGAGCCAAACAGCTGTCACTCTCATCGGTTTGCAATTGAATGAGGTCAGTTTGGTAATTACATGCAATCTGTTTATGATAACTTTGCAAAATTTGCAATTCTGTTCCTGTCTGAATCATATTCAATATACAATATTCGGACATTTAGTTGCTGCAGGATAGTGATTTACCTGAAGAGTTATACATAGGCATGCTGGATTCTCGCATTTATACAGGAATACCACAACACAACTAGATGTTACCTGTTGAAACGAGCCCCTGTTCCCAAGAGCTGTGTTGCAGTTGAGTTGTGCTCATCGGCACAGACTGACTCGAGATAGCTGGGTTGTGTTGGCAGTCTGTGTACATTTATAGATAATAAATTAATTTTTTCATCCGTTACCAGCCTGATTTGGACCACAATTGTTTGGAAACAGGTTGTCCCCCAACAACCAACCTAAGTTGGTTGTTGCAGCTTCTTATAATAAACTCTCCAGCAACACCAAAAGGCCTGAAAGACCAAAGACGGCAGCTAAACTCAATAACAAGTTAAGAACACTCAAAGAGGTGGGCATATCATTGTTATGGATAAATGAGACACCCTCATGAACACAGAAGATTTACAACACAGTACAAAACCACTGGTTTTAAGGACAGATGACACTTTCCAAAGAAAACATGTAAAAGAACCTGTTCCGGAAAAAATCTTTGGACAGATGAAACCAGGGTGAATCAGAATGATGATGAGAAAAATATGAAGTAGGAGAGAAACACTCACATTCTCAGTATACTGCATCACCTGTTAGTTACGGTGGATTTGGTTTGTGGCATGAGTATGTGTGGCTGCCAGTGGAACTGCTGATAGAAACAGGATGACTTCTGATGTGTACAGAGCTGTTCTCTCTGCTCAGACTCAGGAAAAATGAGCACACAGCAAATAACGACCCAAAACAAACTGCTAAAGATCCATGGTTTTGGATTCTTTTGCGTCAAAAGATCCAATCCAAGAGTTTCTCAATGCAAAGAAATGGGATATTCTTCGATTGCCATGTCTGTCACCTGATTCGTGTCCAGCAGAGCAGGTTTTGCATTATTAAATACCAAACAGAATGCAGAGAGACCCACAAACAGGGAACAACTGTGGGTGACTGCAGTCAAAGCCTGACGGAGAACATCAAGCGAGGAAACACAACATTTGGCGATGTCCGTCATTTGTAGACTTCAGGCAGTTGCTGACTGCAAAGAATCCAAGTATTCGTTAGCTACCCTTCATTCAGAAGAAAACCTCGCATTCTCTCGTTGTGGTATCAGCTAAAACCTTCCATGTGGAAAAAAAACATCACGTATTTTATCCACAACCAGCGTGGTGACAGGAAGACAGGAAGTGTACAGAGCGCTCCTGTTTAGGTTTGACTGTCGTGAGGCGTTCTGACATCTCTGCAGCTTCCTGTAGAGATCGGCTTCTGGCTCTGAGTGGTTTTGTCAAGATGTGAAGCCGAGTGGGCTGATTTTTTTTTTTTAATCCTCATGCAGAAATTTTGAACAGCCACAGCATGCAGAGGGGCCGTAGTGTTCGAGTGTCAGATCCACTTACTTTGTACTCCATTCACAGCACTGGTTTCAAAGTGGCTGTTCTCACGTTTTTCCTTCAATTCTTCAGATGACTGTTTTTGTTTTTTCATTACACGTAAGTTCAGGTCACTGTGGAGGAACCGCAAAGACATATATAAAAATGGGTAATACAGTGCTGTGCGCAAAAGTCTTGATTTAGCCTTCATGTTTTAAACATTTAACTAGAAAAACATGAAACAGGTGCAGTGACTTACTGAAACGTGTGCAAACATAGATGGAAATAGAGGATAAAAGGCAAAAACAGAGCTTGTACAATTCTAACAAGCTTGAAAGTCAATATTTGGCTTGACCACTGTTGCTCACTCAACACTTGGAAGCAAAATAGAGTTAGCACAGTACTTTACATCCACTTTCAACTTTTTTTTCCCAATTTATAACTTTTCTGGACATCTTGAAACCTGTGGCTTATTCTAACTACAAATTCTTGACGTCTTGGTGAATTAGGTATAAAACAAATGTTGGTATAAATTAAGATCATTGAAGGAATTGAAGACATGTTAGCAGCGATTCAGAGGTCTGGAACCTCTTAGTGCATTCAAGAAATTTAGTGTCATTCACAAATAGAAGTGGATAATACATTCATTTGGTTTTTCTGTTAGCTGAACAGATGGTTTACGTACCCAGAATGGCCTTCACATAATTCTATACAACTGTTTATTCATAGAAACAAATATTTACTGGTAAAAGTAATGCTGTAAATGTCTCTGTGTAATGCAGTAGTCTAATGAGCAGATTCCCTTACATAAATATGTTAGTTTGACGTAAATCAAGTTTTTAAAACGTTTCCACTTTTAGTCTGATACTGATGAACACTGGCTGTGGGTGTATTTATACAACTGCTGAATTGACCCTTTCTTTTCTGATACATCTGTTAACTTGGTGCTTGGTTTCCATGTAAACCTTCACGGCTTCTGTGGCATATGTATCATGTAAACTATTTACCACCCATCATACATGAATCGGTGCTATTCCTTACCCTGTTAGAGTTCACTTCAGCCCCTCACCCTGAACGTTGTACCTGCCATTTGTAAGCTTCTGCCTCTGTATGTTTCCAGGCTGGAGTCTCCTACCCGCTCTCTGCTGATGGAGGCCCCTAAGGGAATCCAGATCCTGGCTGAGGCCGGAGACATCCAGGCCATCTGCAGGAGCGAGCTGCGACTGGAGTCCAAAGACGGAGAGGTACTGTGTGTCCACCAAAGCAGGAGTTTGTGGGGTTATGTTGGGTTTAATACAACTGGGATGTTATTTTCTGCATTTTGGCATGAGATCTCACCACACTGGGGTCTTGAGGTAAGAATAAGTCTGACGAGTCAAGAAAGCCAAAGAGTCAGGAGTTCAGACCCTGTTAAACCACATTTAAACATTTTACCTAAACTATCTGTTGCAATTTATGGATCCACTTCTAGCTTGATTTCTGCAGAATGTTTGTGTGTAAGTGCAATGTAATGTACAATATAATATATTTTTTCTGAAAAGTGCCTTTGAATCAGAAAGGATCTCAGCATTTTTTAAAAACCAACAAACCACTAAAAGTGGAATTTTTGTGTTTTTTCTTCACAAAGATGAGAAAAAAACTTTTCAACCACCAACTGCATCTATTTGCATTGTCCTCTATTTTCAAGATTCCTAGGAATGAAACTAGGCTGCTATTTTTCTATTTTTATTAAATTCCGAAAGATATATTAAGACGACACCCACTCCATCCACAGCCTGTTTACCACGCTGCCATCTGGCAGATAAACACAAGTATCTGCTGCTGTACCACCAAACTTAAGAATAGTTTTGTTCCTGAGGCTGAAATATTGCTGTGAGAAGAAGCATTTTCATCTTTTTATTCATTTGTATTTTTTTTCTTTAGTAGCTTTCAGCGATTAAAAGAATAATTGATTAATCACTGTTAAGATTTCTCTCGTTCTGCTCATCACTCTCTTAGTTATGAAAATGACATTTTTTTAATGAGTGTTATTTGTCTCATTTGGAGTTTTGTTCATTCATTCCTAATCGACTTTAACAAACTCCACCAAACAGGGCCAGCAGGCTAGTTTGAAGCTTCCCATACTAACATCATTGAAATGGTGCCAGCAGAAGTGACTGTATGTGACTGTGACTGTATGTATGAATGTATTCCAACACAGTTTCAATTAGCTAAAAAAATCCCAGCGAATAATAAATATTCTTTATTTTCTTATACTGAGCCTTCAGGTCATCGTCGATCTGAAACACGGCGTCTCTTTTTAAGGACTGCCTCATTTTATGCAAAAAATGAGGGTAAATCTATAAATTAGTAGAAAAAAATCTATTATATTCATTTTCAGGTCCATGTTACCCTCTTAGATGCTGGTAGAGTTGCATTATTTACAATTCAAGATAATACAATAAATGTATTCATACATGTGCTCTCCTCAGATCAAAACCTCCTTTCATTTATAGCCAGCTTTCTGCTGATTGGCTGCCCCTTCTGATTAACATGCACGTGGGTGGGGCTGACTGCATTAGCGTCACATTGCCGTTGACTCTGCTTGCACAGTATGAATGCTGGCAACTTGTGCTGGCTACATTATAGCGCTACATAGATTCACATGGATACACAAGGGCAAATAGGCTAACTTCCTCTCTTTTAAAAATCTGTGCCTGCACTGTTCGCCATCAAGCACACAATGAGTGGTTTGAGGTAAAAACTTCTTCCTGTCTTTGAGTCCTGTTACTCTGAAAGTGGTTTTTGCACAAAGCTTTCACTCTGCGCACCGACAACAAGTTAACAAATTAACTTTTCTTGTCCTGCGGCCATGCTGGCTGATGGGGATCCATCTCAATTCAGCATTTTCTCCTGTCCAAACTTATTTTTAGCAAACAACGATCCAAACAATAGCTGGCTTCCTTCGCCAACATGGGCCGGCGTTCTCATAATGGCTGGTGGCAATTTCCCACATGCTGGCCGTGCACCAGGATCTGTAAGAGCCTCGCGGAAAAAAGAGAACATAAGATGATTGGTGTTGTTTTATACTCTCTCATCCTCCTTTTACTAATTACTTCCCCACGGTGTCTTCTATGTGCTACTAGCTTCCATTTCCATCCATCTTTCCAGTTTTCCGTCCATCCCTCCTCCTTTCTCTGCCCTCTTTTTGTTGTAAACTTTGCTTGTTTACCCCCCACCCCCACCCTCCAAATTCGTTCATCCACTCATGCTGCTTCCTTCCTTCTTTCATCTTCTTCCTTCCTGCTCCTAAATTCCCCCAACCATCCCCTGATTCGTTACACACATCAGTCTTCACATTCATCACGGCCGGCTGCGCTGATAAAAGGATTTCCCTCCTTAGGTTGCACCAGTCGTGTCATGTCAAATCTGCTAAAATCAGCGGAGGAGGATTAGGAAGAAGAAAGTGTTTAAAAGTTTCCCACAAAAACAGTTTCGTACATTAAGACAGACTGCTGATATGAGATGGACACAGAGAGGGAGGGAGGGCGGGAGGCGGTCTCAGGAAGGTGCCCTTGAATCCAGTTTAGTCCAATTAAATGCAACCGCAGCGGCCATGCTGCTGCCGCGTCTTCTCACAGATTTCATGGATGTGTGGTCAGAAATGAGGCTGTTGGACTAACGGTGGGCAGTGCATATAATTAGAATCGCGTTCTCACACTCCATTAGGGTTGCAAATGTCCATTTGTCAAACCTCTGTCTAACACACATTCACGCTCCCCCTCTCTCCTCAGGCGCCGCCACTGCAATTACAGAAAGGTTTTGGCTATTAGACACCCACAGACCACACAGGCAGATAATGAAATAGAGTCGTGCACACTCTTCTCGAAGCATTTTTGAAAGCACGCAAAGAACAACCCGTAATTCCCGAGCGCACATGCGCATTGACTTAAGGCGTCCTTGTTACAGCCGTCTGGACAGGCCGCACTTCACACGTGTAGCTGCTGGCATGTTTAATTACAAGGACGCTGCATCAAGTGCGAGCTGAACACCGGTGCTGTCATAGTTCAACCTTAATTGACTTTCTGTTAGCCTCACTGTTGGTTATCCACCAAGGTGAGACAGACCAGTGCAGATTTACATCACAGCCAGCACCAGTTAGCAAGAAAGGCCACGCAGTCTGTCTGAGACGGACAAGGAAGACACTGGCAGTTAAACAAGAAAGTCATCACACACAAGCACAAACTGTTGTGAAGCCAGCGGAGATGCATTTAAACATTTTCATCTCTAGAGCCTCGGAAGCTGTTTTCTCTCTGACAGAATACCGAGAAACAAACTAAAAGCTAAATTAGGATGCACAAGAGTCTGTAACCATAACTGTACATACATTTACAAAAAGAAATGTTACCTTGTTGAATCTATGAACTCAACAAATGTGGATGTTTGTTAACAGTGTTGGTGTCGTTGCTCCAAAAAGTAATTTATTACACATGAGTAAATGTCGGCCTTAGCCCATCCTAAAAGTGTTAATTTGTGGAACCAGGATTCTCTCTTTACCACCATGAGATACGTGGACAAAGGTTTTAGGCCATATTTTTTCACTTCCCAGTTCCATTGACATGGGTGTATAAAATCGCGCCTAGCCATGCAGTCTGCCTTTGCAAACATTTCCCAAAGAATGTCTTGTTGTAAAGCGCTCAATGAATTTGTGCATGGTACTGTAATAGGATGCCACAGCAAGGTCCATAAAAGCATGGCTGGATGATTTTGGTGTGTAAAAACGTGTAGAGCCCTGACTTCAAACCCATCAACCACCTTTGGGATGAACTACAATGGAAATGGCAAGCCTGGGCTCCACATACAACATCCAGTGCCTGACCTCACAAAAGCTTTTCTGGATGAACTGACAAAAATCCCCACAGGCACGCTTCAAAATCTTGTAGAAATTCTTCCCAGAAGAGTGGAAGCTGTTACTGCTGCAGTAGGGGCATGGCTTTTGGAAAAGCTAGTGTAGATGTGGCCCAATGTTTTTGCCCATATAGTGCATGGCTCACTTGGATGGATTTACCATCATATCTTCACAAATATGCACATCAGACAAAGATAATAAAAACTGGGTGGCATCGTTCTGCAGATGTATGCATTATACAGGACTGATAACAACCATTAAAGAAATATTAGCTTAGCCATTAGGTGATGTCTTCCTCCTAACAGCAGGTACCTATCACCATGTGCAGGGTGGTTGTTCCACCCTGCTAAATGGAAGTAATATGCGGTGTGTTGAGGGCTAAAAAAGCCACAGAAGTCAGCATCGGGGAAAAAGGGTAAGTGATAATATAGCTCATGCAGAGAACATTTGCATTCCTACGGGAGTCTTTTCCCTCCAAGCTGCAGGAAGCAACAGAAAACCTTCTCTGGAGACATGAAATAAAACCGAACTGATACCTTGACCTCACCTCACCTTTACCTGCCCAACCTGTTTGTACTGTTGCCCATCACAAGCACACAGACACACGAATTTCATCCCGCCGCCCACACACACATTTACACACAGGTTCTGGAGTGTCTCACACCGTCTGCCCCTCGTGGTGAAAGATTTGTTCAACAGCAGCTGTCTGAGGAAGTCAGCTGAGACTCTGCTTTAAAAGTGTTCCAGGTCATTTGATGGCGATGCCTCCCCGAGGTGCACCGTAATGGCTCCTTTACCTTTTTATGGCTGGAGAGCTCCTCCTGTCCGCAGCCGGTGCAACACCAGCCTCATACGAGCCCCGGGAGGACGGGGGGATGGAGGGAGGAGGGGATTCATGCAGCGGTGGTTTGTGACTGTGCAGACCGAGAGAGATGGTTTGTTCCAATCAGTGAGGGGAGTAAAATGAGTTATGGGTTAATGTGTTTATGGAGCGGCTTGCAGAACAACTTTTCTTAGGTTTTGCTCTCCTTTTATTGCTCAGGAGACGAGAGGAATAACTTTTGAATGAGCCGACGGTAAACTTGTAGAGGGCTTTTTTGCTTTTTATTTACCCTGTTTGGGACTCTCTGCCAACAAAATACTTGAAAATATCCCAAAATAAAACCCTGTTCATCTGGATTTGGGGCCTCCTCAAACAAAACACCTGCTGTAGAGGGCAATTTAGTTTACAGATAATTTGCAGATGAAGTCTAAGTGCTGAGGAGAAATATGATCATAAGCAACCAGTTAAACAACTTCTAGTTAGTTTTACCTTCAGGTTTGATTGGTCCAAAGCACAGTGTGGTCTCCTTTCCTAATAAGTGCACAGTTTTTAGTTTCCCAAATTTCAAACCTCCTAGATGGACCTAATGGCCAAGGAGCCAGACGGGGGTTTTTTAATGCTCTTGTTCAGTAGTTCTCCAGGCTTTCTGAAGGTCTTTCAAATGTTTTATTTTACCATTTGCTGCTTTTTCAGTCATTTCCTTCAGCCCAGTCCTTGTACCTGACCATGTACTGAGGAATTTTCTTTTGTTGTGTGTTGATGTTTGTTGAATTCTTCAATATCTTCAAGAACTTTGTACTAGCAGTCTGTTGCTAAACACATTTTTCCCATTTCTTTAGTTGATATTTTTGCAACAACAACGTGATTCCCAAGGAGCTATTAGTCACAAACATTGCACACCATGCCGAGATATGTAGTGTGTCCTTAAAAAATTGAGGAAACTGGACAAGTGGAGAACAGAAGAAGTCTAATAACTATTTACAGCAGACAAGCAGAATCTGAAAGTGATTTCCTTAAAAAAGGACCTGACACAGGATGTATCCGGTCCTTCAGTTGAGCCATCTACAATTTTTTCAAAGCTTCATCAAATGGAAGTGGCTTCCTTTAGAATAGACCAAGAAGCCAATCTTAAGGAAGGGAAACAGGGAGAAAAGGATGAGGTATGAAAATCTGACAGAGGTCCAAGATCATCTTGACAGAAGAGAGCAAAAGGCAGCCAATATCCAAAGAAAAGCTTTCAATACGCTTCATGAAGACTGGAGAACTATTCCTGAAGACTAAATTTCAGAGGGCTTCCCCAAAGAGCTCAGGCTGTGCTGAGGAATTAAGGTGGTCAGTCCAAATATTGTACAAATGCTGTGTTTGGCCTTATATGCTGTATTTCGATGTATCTTTGCAGGTTTTAATAAATCTCTGCACCATTTCCAATTTTCCTAGCAAAATACAAAGAACTGATGGGTGGTATAAGACTACAACGCTGTACTGTATTTGCTATGTGCAGCATGTTAATCACAACTACATTTGGCCACCAAGAAGTCATCTTTTCTCTTCTCTCCTGAACTCAGCTAGTCCTCAGCTAAACTGAATCACTCTTCTTCTCTTGTCACTCTTAGCTGCCCTCAAAGTAAATCATTCACTCGTTCTCCTTGGCTTTTATTTTCCTTCTCAGGACTTCTGACTCACAGGATTGGACTCACATAAATAGTGTCTGAAACTCCTGACACCTTAGCTTTCCCCTTCGTTGGTTGCATAGAATGTTAAGTGACCTGGATACTCAACTGCAGCATCTATCCGGTTTTTCTGACTTGAGATTTTTCCTCCCACATTTCCCAGTGTTTTCCAGCCCTTTCAGTGGACATGAGTGGAATGAATTGTAAAGGTCATGTGTTGGATTTCAAGTTGACAGCTTCGCTGCACAGTAGAGTCATATCTATGATGAAAGTCACTGAGAACGCTCCTGCCTGGCATCATCTGTGGAGAAATCTCTCTAGATTGAGGCGGTGTTGTCCTACAGGATACTGCAGAGGAATGCCTTTTACCAAAATGTCATCGGTTTTAATCCCTGAAGGAGGAGAAAAGATAAAGATGAAGAGTAAAAGTAAATTTGTCAAAGCTGAGAAAAGCTGGAAACAGAGTTTAAGAGGTTTAGAAAACAGTTCTGCGTGTCTGCAGGTCAGATAATCACAAAGGTTCTTGTTGTTGGTATAGGTATAT
This sequence comes from Pelmatolapia mariae, assembly GCF_036321145.2. Taxonomy (NCBI): domain Eukaryota; kingdom Metazoa; phylum Chordata; class Actinopteri; order Cichliformes; family Cichlidae; genus Pelmatolapia; species Pelmatolapia mariae. Next base: position 3,867,487 of record NC_086236.1, on the reverse strand, counting down.
ACCAACAACGTATATGTATAAGATTAACACCTATTTTTCACTCATCCATCCTCAATCATACAAGTAAGAAAATCTTAGCAATTTGATTCTGTTCATAACATTATGCAAATTATGTTAATGATTTTGCATCAGTGCAACTTTTTAATTTATAGGATCAATTATCTGGTTTCTTTCTCCCTTTACACGGGAGACATTTTCTGTTTCAGACAGTAAAGATGATAAACTATGATGAGTTGAGTCCATAAAATATGTAGAAGATTATTCAGGTTAAAATGAAAACCAGCAACTAAAGCAGTGAAAATGCAAAGTACCATTAACATGAAAATGAAAATTAAGAAAACAAGCAGGAATTAAATCCCAGGAACTCTGGGGTGGAAATTAGTGTCAGAATTCTTCCTTCTCTAACCCACAACAAGTCACAGCAGAGGTCCGTATTTCCCTGAGCCTGGTTCTGTTTCTTCCTGTTAAAAGGGAGTTTTTCCTTCCCACTGTCACCAAGTGCTTACTCAGAGGGGTTGTTTGATTGTTGGGGTTTTCTCTGTGTCGTTGTAGAGTCTTTACTTTACAATATAAAGCACCTTGAGGTGATAACTGTGGAATTTGGCGCTGTGTAAATAAAAGTGAATTGAATCTAAATTGAATAAGGTGTCACTGCACTGACGCATCAGGTTAGTCTGTCACTCCTGAGTCATCATTTACCAAGGAGCAGGGTTACTGCTGTGACCCGTTTTAACCCCAAAAACCTGTTTCTTAAACGCAAACACAGTCTGTAGTGCCTACATCTAACAATCAAGAGAAAATGAAAATAAAAAGTCAGCCAAATTAAGTGCAAAGCAGAAAGGCAGCTGAACCTCCACCCCCGCCGACTTCTCTCTGAGACAACTCTTATCTCTAAGTGTTTAGTGTGGATGCTCCTGGCAACTGATTAATATTTGATTAAGCGGGAGGAAGAAATCAGAATATTGACTCATCTAAAAGTAAGAAAACACTCAGAAAATAGTCTGAGCATAATGAAATGGACAATTTCTCCCCACGAATAGCATGTTTACTTAATGCAGCTAACATTAGCTGTGCTAGCAGAAGTAGCCTTCTTTGCTCACGAGTATGTACGTACGCTTGGAGTTTCCCGACACAACCACGATACAGCCATTCTTTATTTAGCTCTACAGAACAGTCCTGGTTAGCAAGGCTTGCATTCCCATTGCTGTTTTACAACTTTCAGTCACAGCTAGCTTCAACGAGTGGTGGGTGACTGTGTGACATCTCAGAACCAACAGTTAACTGCATTGTCTTAATAAAATATTAATACCTCGTTTACCAGGGCAGCATTTAGTCAACTTGCTTTTTATTTATTATGTTTTACATTCATAAAAACAGTTGTGATCTTTCACAAACACAAAAACAAAGCTAATTCAGCTAACTGGGTTAGCTAACTCTTCTTAACCACTTATCTAAGTGAAGGTAGTTTGGGGGGGTGTTGAAACTATACCAGCTGTGACATCTATCGCAGGTCTAACATACAGAGCCTGCTGCCGACTATCACAGCTGACTGATTTAGAATAACCGGTTATTCTGACATGCACGTTTCTGCATGTTCTCCATGTGCCTGCATGATTTCTCTCTGGGCTTCAAAAGTCCAAACTCCAAAATCCAGAACCTTCTCGCTGTGATGGGGACTGTGCTGAGCTGAACTCTGCCACCTCACTAACCTATAATTTCAAATTTCAGCACTATGTACCTCAACATGTGGATGCAAGCAAACTAGTTTTTGCAGCAGTCTTTTCCAGACTTTTCAACCATCTGCTTTTCATGCTTTGTTTCTACATCTCTACCCATATCATTTCTCTTCTTTACTTTCCCTAATCTCACCAGTTTGCTCTTCTCCCTCTACGGCAGATCTCGCTGGATGCTCAGAGGATTCGGCTGTTGCAGCTGCCGGAGGGGAAGGCCTCCACCAGCTCCTCGTCCTCTGGGACCAGGCAGACTGTCTACGAGGTTTGCGTTTGCCCCAACGGGAGGCTCTTCCTGTCCCAGGCTGGCACCGGATCCACCTGCCAGATCAGCAACAACGTCTGCCTCTAGGACTCATACGTTCAAAAATAAACAAACGCATCCTGAAAGAGAGACGGGCTGAACAGACAGATGTACACATATCGCCTGCCTTTAGGACTGATTCACAGCTAACACGTACAGAAATACAAAGACTGCCAGAGCTGATGGACAAACAATCATAGATACTGTACTTACACAGACACACTGATGGAAACACTTTACAATCACAGACTGATGTTTAGGCCCAACTGATATGTTTTAAGCTCCTGACATGTTCCAGTTTAATGCAACCTTTTTCTTCCCCTTAATTTCCTGAGTTGAAGTCGATCATCATGAGAACCTAAAAGTCTCCGCTAAGCTCTTCACACATAGAGATCATTACATGAACAAGAAGAAACAAAGAAAAAGTTTTTTAATACAGCTGAGGTCGCCGTCACATTGGGAATAAACTGACTCTATTTAACAAAAGGCCAGTATTTGTAATATATCTGTGTGATCCTAACAGTCATACGCAGAGATCTGTAATCACACCACACATATTTTAACACGTGAACATGGTACACACACACACACACACACACATATTGTTTGCTTGTAGAAGCCTCCTGGTAGAAACTAAAAGGAAGATCTCCAGAGAGTTACTGAAAGAGACGCTGACGTGTTCCCTTTCTCTGTCAAGAGCATTTCAGTACGAGAATCACTAGGGTGATCACCCTCCTTTTTTCCTCTGCCTCCATCTTCTCTTTCCTTCCCTGTAGCTTGCTTCAGTTGAGGTTTTAAACTGCACACCAGTGGTTCTCAAACTAGAGGGTGGGCGCTAATTTAGAGAAATGATTTTTGAAGGGATGGACGGACTGGAAAGACCTTTGTTTCACAAAGATTCCACTTGGATCCTCGTTTTATTTTTGATGTTTGATATAAAACAAATACACGTATATGCATCCAAAAACTGTGGGGTCCTAACATTTTTCAGCCTCTGAAAGAAAGTTTGAGAACTACTGATGGCGACTGTTCCTAGAGTTCAATTGGGACATAAAGAGTTTTGAAAGTCTTTGCGTTCATTTTAAGTTCAATTTTAAGCAAACAGCAATTACAGCGTGCCTCTGTCACAGTTCCTTTATGAGTTTGTTTGATTTTGTGGGGATATGTTGATGCTAAATTGTGACAGTAAGACCGTGTGCAAGTTGCTATGCTTATCAGACTGTGAAGCCATGTTCATATCATATTGCCTTTACTCAGCTGGGCTTCTGTTCACTTCTTTCCAAAAAATATTTGGCTTCAAAGAAACAAACTGCATGTTCTGCAAAGTGCTCAGTTTGTAAATTCACGTCTAAAGACAATGTTAGTTTTCTTCTAAAGCAAATCTTTTCATATTCTTTGAATTTGCAGAATTTTTATTAAATATCTAAAGTTTTTTCCTTCAACGGTTTGAGAAAGGATTCCTTCACATCCCGTTTATTATCTCAGAATTCTGAGTTTTTCTCGGGACCCTTAGGTTATTTTCTCTTCAATGTTGATAACTTTACCTTGACAGCGAGTCTAGAAAGTATGCCACAATATGGTCACCTGCAGTCCAGCAACCATCAACTGTCAGTGTAGTTACAAAACAAGCATGCAGACTTTAATCCCAGTGTGTAACATTAAGCACACAAAGCCAGGTTTCTACAGCACTACATCTACTAATCACTAGTCTCCGTCAGTGTCTGCGTAAAATCAGAGTCAATCTAAGTGAGCCAAAAAAGAGAAATTAGGGGTGTTTCAGTTGAAGGGAATGGAGCTAAGCAGTTAAAATAATTGTGCATCTGGACATCATAAAATATGTCAAAGAGCGATGTTTCAAGTGGAAGAACATGTTAGTGTGGTGGCCTCATGCTTGTACGAGGTGATCCTGGACGGTAAAGCCATAGCACGCTGATCCCGTGGTTAAGTTTTTCTCACGGAAATCGTTCCCTTAAAATTCAAAGCATAATAAAACCACAACAGGAACATTCATGTTTTCCACATGGGTGTGGTGGTTGGAGGTGGCTAACGGCTAACTAATTCCATTTTATTTATATAGCACCAAACCACAATAAGAGTCACCTAAAAGCGCTTTGTGTTATAAGGTAAAGCAAATTTAAAATTGTCAGAAGAAAAATGATCAAAATTCCAACTTTTGTTCTCTAAAGTTGGAATTCTGATGTTTTTATTCCTGTTCTCTGCCACAGGTCCCATTTCACTCCGGACGATCACTTGAACGTGCCCCATTAACGTCCAGAGAGTTGGAGTTTTAGATTGTGTTAGAAGGTCTCTGGTTCAGATCTCCAGTCTAGACTCACTTTGTCGGCCTAATCTTTTAATCTTAACTCTTGTATTCCTCGTGATATGACATGAACAAGGCAGCAGAGGCTGAAGCATTGATCTGTTTGAATTCTTTAAACATTTAAAGCAAACTGTGTTAACTTTGAATTCTGTGGATATTTTATTTAATCTCATGTATTGATTGTATGCTGTTGTTGTTGCCTGCATAAATTCTGACCCCTGAAAAGAGAGCATCAGCTTCCCTCCTGTCGTCCTAACACTGAAGAAAATGACGAAAAACAGCAACAGCTTTGATATTTCCAAACCTCGCATAGAAAAACACAAACATCCAACGTGAGCTGCTCAAACCTCGTCGGTGGTCACCCTACTTGTTTCTTGCACTGGGACATTTTTTTAAAAAGGACAAAAAAAGATTTTAAAAAATACACAAAAAAACTAAAGCGAGCCACTCTGTTGAAAGAGGGGAACTGTGCCTGTGCCTTACGTCGATGCACTTGTGGCAAGAAAAAGCACATCACCCAGACTTTCTTTGGCATCAGTGAGTATTATGATCTCTGATTTCAGTTGTGTTTCATCACAAATCTTTCCCTGTGTGCGAATGCAAAGACCTTTGTTCCATATCTGACTGTAGCGCCCCCTGCTGTCAACACCTGACTCTGCAAAAGGAAGTGCCGGCTTTGTTTTTTTCATGTATCACTAAGTTCGTGTTGCTTTACATGATCAAAATCTGAGGTTAAAATGCGTAACATGATCCTGTGGAGTTTAATTTGCTGGTGTCTTTTATTTCCACTAGCTCAAAAATATCCAGTCACGTACTGCCATTTTGTCACAAGTGCTGGCATCCAAGAGAAATACACAAGGGGGTGTTTGGTTTAGCAGCTACCCTTGGGAAGAGTAGCTTGGATCTATTCTAATGGTTGTCAAAACTCATCATTAAAGCTACAGGAGAGGTCGTCAAATGTCATCCATCCAAATGCTCACGCGGATTTTCAGGGGGCGATCGTGGAGGCGATGATGAACCAGAATCTAAATTTGTTTTTAATTTTTATGGTTGGCATCAAAATGAAGACTATAAACAGTATGAAAGGTGAATTGAACCTTCATGACTGCCCAGTGGTTAGTGAAGTCTGTGAAGCTTTAATTTGAATGTTTTCACCATCACCATCTTGTTGTTTCCATTCTAGAAGTATCGCCCCCTGGTGGCCATTAAAAGCAATGCAGGTTTCAGGCATTTCTGGGGTGACTTTGCTTTTCAGATCCAGTTGGTGTGCCAATCTTTCATATTGTCTGTGGGTTAGACCAGGCTCACTTTTGCCGCTGGCACCAAAGGACATCTCGTGTGTATCACTCGGTCTTTGTGTCTGGACACTGTGAGTTCAATGTAGTGTTTTGAGATCAGAAGGAAATTCCCAAAACCATCCTACGATACTGCACAGATATTGTCGAAAGCTATCTAGAATATCTTCAATTTAACATAAAAAGTGTTTTCCACCAAGTCTTGCAGAATTGTGCAGTATCAATATTCATGTCTGGCTGCAGAATTAAATCTGTGGCAGCAAGTATGGAAGGTTGCCTAATTACCATATCTGCAAGGCTGTAGTAATACATCAGCAAAAGCATTCACTGACGATGCGTTTAGTTCCCCCTCGGTTTCTGTTTCCGTTTGGGTCGGGCAGCCAGCCGGTGGTATGAAAACATCGCTCACCTGTGATGTGTAAATGTGGCAGAAATCGAGGCATTTTACATCTTAAAGAACATTTTAAGATGCAATAACTGGAAGTGCAAAGTTGTGAAGATCTTTCATCGATGCACCGAAAAGGAACTCGACATTTCCTATTAAACGCAGTCACAGTAGTGCGCAGCATTTATTTTATTCATGTCTCAGTTGTTGTGTGTGTCACATCCTTTTCCAGAGTCGGGTGTACCAACCTTCCTGCTGTCTCCAGCTTCTCGGTCGCTGTATATTAAAGGACCTTCACAAATATTTCACCACTAAAATTGAACCTAACTGATGTATTTGTTTTTTGACTACATGTACACAGGAGGAATTCTTCTTTTTTATACGGTTGTATATGTAAATAATGTAACCTTGTCGGTGCAGCATTAGATGATTCACACTGACAGAAGAGAAACACTGCTCTTTTACAAAAAGGAAAATCTCTTTTTATATTGTACATCAGTATGTGTTTTTATACCAAAAGGGCAAAAAAAAATAACAGTGTTAGAGGATGTCCACTGAGTTAGCATGTACAGAAACGTATACAATGTTCGCCTGTGGAGAACAAGCTGGTTTTGTTTTTCTGCCTTCTCCTTCCTACGCCCGTCTCTCCTGCTGAGCTCAGATGTTCCACTCACACACAGACCTGCCTTTCATTTGGTTTTGTTGCCGTTGTTGTTGTTGTTGTCGTTCTGTTGGGCCCGAGGTCTTTGCATTCTCTCAAAGTGTGCCGTGTGTAAATCTGTGCAACTACGAGTGAGCTTTTATTTTGTTTTGGTTCTTCTGCTCCACAGAACGTGCTGAACGACGCTCAGAGAAGTATAAAGAAACAGAAAGCAGAGCCCGGGATGTCGCACAGGGCTGAGGAGAAGTGTTTTGATCGGGCATACCCAAAAAGAAAAAGAAAGGAACAGCAGCTGGTGTTATTAACTCACAGTAAAAGGACTTAACAAAGTAAATAATTACTCATTAGCCATCGCTCATCTCATCCAGCGGGCTGCTGCTGATCGATCTCTGTGATTGACCGGGCGGTGTTGCTCTGGAAGCAGTTCTTCCAGCCCTGTGTTTACGCCGAGCGCTCTGTACTTCTGTCTCTGGCTACACACTGAGGTTAACATCCATCCTGAGTATTTATATTTTTCTTCATTTTGAATCTGAAACTGCCGTTCATGGAGTAGTTTTCAAAGATGCCAAAATAAAAAGGCGTTGTTTAAATCAATGCAGTGGTCATTGGATCCTCCCTGACACGCAAGCAACTCCACAAGCTGAATTACAAATCCTAAAACAAAGACAAAGTCCTGGCTAATTTCCTTCACTAGCAACACATGTTCATATTTCAGTATAATATAATTTTTAATAATAGTCTTGATAACAATGAGCATTGACTTTTGCCAGTGTACTAGTAGCTAACTGTGCATTGATTTTATGGGAAATATCCCCAGTCTTTACACTGGAATTACAGTTAATGACGTGCCTTTTTCTGCAAGCTCCAATCACACAGGGCTAGAGCCGGGCTGCAGACTGCCTGCCAACCACCGGCTGCTAGGGGAAAGAGTATTTTTCAAAAGGTAAACAATCGTTACTGGAGGTTGTTGGCACCTGTGTCCAGTCAGTGAGTCCTGCAAAAATAGTAGGCTTGTACTTGCAGACAAGTTGCCATCTTTCATGCAAGCTAGTGCAACCGCAGCAATCTGCTAGCAACCAAAGCAATCACAAGCATGCATTTGATGCATCACTGTCTTTTAACCTATTTCTGCTAGCGAAAACCGCTAACTGCCAACAACCACTCCCCAACTGTTTGGTGAAGTTTCCCCAAGTGACTGTCTGAGTGTTTATGACACATGGCTTCAGAAATGTTAAAAATCGCAACAAAATGTGTAATTAAACTTTAGTTCAACAACAAAAACTGAATCCCCGCAGCATTCGTGCTGATGGTTAGTTCATCTCTCTTTTAAAACAAAGTTTATCTCAAATGCATGTGTCTCCCAAAAAACACAATGTCATGCAGCAGTAAGTTAATAATAGAAAAGTGTAAATAATAGGAGGGGTTTTTTAAGGTTTCTATACACTTGGCTTCAGGCAGTGTGAGAAAAATCGGACTTTCATGTGAATCTGACAGTTATTGAGTAAAAAACATTTCAAAGGGAAACAGGAAGTCCTCTGCTCCCTCGGGCTGAGGATCGCTGGACTCAATTACTTTTCATCTGCACTGCAAACATTTGTAAAAGGGTGAGTGGAGCACGGAGAAGGTTACGCACACATTTCAAGATAATGTACTTTTATTTATGTCACAAGGCTGACGATGAGTTTATGCCCTTGTTCTAAATCTGCATTAATATATACGCACGGATCAGGCATGACATAATGAGCACTGATAGGGGAAGTGAATACATCGTTTATCTCTTCATCATAGCACCTGTTAGTGGGTGGGAGACATTAGGGAGCAGGTGAGCTTTCTGTCCACAAAGTTGATGTGTTAGAAACAGGAAAAGGGGAAAGTGTGAGGATCTGAGCGATTTGACCAAACTGTGATGGATAGATGACTGGGTCAGAGCGTCGAAAACCTGCAGCTCCTGTGGGGTGGGAAGAGTGGTCCAAGGAAGGAACGAGTGGTGAGCCAGTGACCAGGTCATGAGTGTCTGAGGATCCACAGAGAAGACTCAGAACATCACAGTGTGTGGGTCTGCATAGCTGCTGACCACACTGGAAGCACGAGAAATGGTCACGTGAGCATCAGAACTGGATTACGGAGCAACGGTAGGCGGTGCCTTAGTCCGATGACTCACGTTTTCCATTACATCACGCGATTGGTCAGGTGCTTGTGCGTCGCTCACCTTACTTTATTACTTAGTTACTTTTTAAAAACAAGATTTACAACCTGAGTATGTAATGAAGCAGTAGACCTTTCAGCCCAATTCTATTTTTTCTGCATATTTAATCATATAAAATGTAATTAAATTAAAAAATCTCTTTATAAAACCTGTTTTATGAGTTTTAATCTTTTAACTTTATGCTCATTGCATCAAGCAAAAATTAAGTTATATGCAACAGTCTCTGACTGGAAGAAATTAGTCTAACATTTAAACCTTTTCTGCATATTTCGGCATATGAAATACATACAGTGTTTACACTCAATCTTCAAATAGATGCAAGTAAAACACAGCAAAAAGTAAATTAAATCAAAGATTCAGCGGCACTAAGTCCTGTCGCTCTTGTTCAGCAGGAGTGGGGTCGGTGGAGGTTTGCCCGGTGACGCAGCGGTCATGTCAGTGGGAGGATCCGGGGGGGTTCTCTGTGAATGTCACATTCCCGTGGCAGCGTGCTGGGATTTGAAGTTTACATTTTCGCTGTAAAAAGAAGTTTTCTTCCCCGCAGAGTGTACAGCGGATGCTAATGTTTTATCACGTTTTACAGAACCAAACTCAAAGTAATGTGAGTACTTCCACTCTTTAAACGCTGCACGGTCGTACTGTCTCCCACACTCAAATGATCCATTGTTGATCCGCACACGACTGTTACCATGGACGCTCGTACGTCATTGTCATGAGACACTCTCGCAAACAAAATCACGGTTTAGTAACGCAGTGACGCAGCGTGCTTACAGGAAAGTAACAGTAATCTAATTACTTTTTTGCAAAAGTAATCCCTTACTTTACTGGTTACTTGAAAAAAGTAATCAGATTACAGTAATGCGTTACTGCCCATCTCTGTTCAGGAATTCTCTGTTTGAGAAGAACAAATTCTCCAGATCTCAGTGACAAACAGGTCAAATCCATGGAGGCCCCACCTCGTAGCTTACAGGACTTTTGCTAAGATCTTGGTGCAGATACCACAGCACACCTTCAGGGTTCGAGTGGACTCATGCCTCGATTGGTCAGGGCTGTTTTGGCAGGAGACCAACACAATATATGCATAGTTTCAAAAGCTAGTCTCAGTGTTTTCTGCCTCAGAATATTTACGTCTGACTCAAAATGTGGAGAAAATGTGCAAATCTCTGACCATATAAAGAAAAATCCCACTTCACTTGCCAACCATTCTGAACACAGTAAAAATGCAACTTTTAAATGGCACTTTCATTTTGGAGATAACAATCTCTGTTAGACAAGGCAAGATCAAAATGTGAGCAGTTATGCATCCTTTAAAGTTTATGCCGCTCCCATACCTACATCGTGTTTGTCGTGATCGTATCGCACGCGATCCATGCTGAACGCGGGGCTTTCAACAGTGATGCTGGATTTAATCTTCACAGAAGACGGCGGCCCACTGGAGTCGTTATCTGATGTCGTTTCCTGTTTCATCTAGTTTTCACATTTGCTGACGTCTTCTTCTTCATCATCATTGCGGCGCTATCGTTCCGATGGCATGAGTAATCATATGTGTGAAATTGGTTCGCCGAAGTTTGATGGCTTTCTTTGTCTCTGAGTGTAAAACCGGTCGACGTGCAAATAAAAATCAGTGAAGTAAAAGAGACAGGCACTCTTCGGTTTGAACAAAAAGCACTCCCTGGGGCTTTTTGCCAGGCATTAATGAGGCTTTTTATTCCAGACAAAGTAGTCCCAACTGTCTGTTTGTATTTTTTTTAAGAGTAAGAATCTGCAGAGGGTTACTCGAGTCCAAGTCTTTCTGCCTTGGAGAGTAAAGTGGAGAACTTATTTTCAGTCTTCTAAGTCAAAGCCACTATCGTCACCAAGATGCCAACAGGGGCAACAACTGCTCTTCTGGAAACTTTCCTGTCACTAAAAGTCAATCTTTGATCCCCTAAAAACAGACAAATGAGGACTTTTCGGCTGTTGTGAGAAAGCAGCGGCCACATTCACTCAGCATAAACTTACATTTCCTCCAGCGTCTTTTTAATTTGATCTTCTTCACCCGACCTGCACTCTGAGCTGTGCCAGAGTGCGGATGGGGTCACGCCTCCCATCTTGTTTTGCTGTGTTATCAGCTGAGAGAACCGGTGCCACCCCAGATTAAGGAGCGCTCCTCGCCTTCTCCGGCTTACGCTGCCGAGGCCGGGGCTGCAGAGTGTTTGATCTGTGCTGCTGAACAGCTGGAGGCCTGGAAAATGTGCTTCGGCTGGTCGGCTCATTAGACAATTCTCACTGAGCAACGGCAGAGCTCGAGCAACAGATATGCCGCAAGAAAATTTTCATCTTAGTGCGTCATTAAAGCTTTTTGTCCTGCATTAGATTTGCAGAAATTTTCAAACATCTTTCTCTGATAGCCAGTGGGACGGGTGATTATGTCATTCAGCTAATCTCTTTGTCATTTCAACAAAGCTGATGGCTCTGAGGACGTTTCAAGGTCAAGTGTTTTGTTTATTTTTCATCCAGAAAGGTTTTTTGATATAATGTGCCATTTTAGTAGAAGAGCTGTTTCTTCACACAAAGATGATCATTTTTCTCTCCGATTATTGTTCCAATAAAAGCTGGGAGTGAGGTAGTGGCTGCTTCTCGTGCATTGCTTGAAAAAAGTGTTTTTATTTTTACAACTGTCAGCTGCACGGACAGGAGTGAAGTCTGAGAAATGCAAAACGGCTTCACGCAAACGATGACTACAGAAAATATATTTATTAGTATGAACTGGTGGGTCAGTGAGGCTGGTCTGGTGTGGAAGTTCCCACTGAGGGACAATTTACCTGATTTAAACAGCTCATCTCTGGAGCTCATCAGCCTTTCAGCATACGGCTCACCTGCTCGAACCTGTGAGTCACTGCAGTCATCAGTTTGTATTTGAATGGGGTCAAGCTGGCCGTTAACTGTAATAAATTGGCAGGAATCACAAATCTGTCGCCGTCTACATGCACAGAAATTAACTGCTTACATTCAGAATCCAGACAGAACCTCATAGATTTGAAATTCAAAAATTCCTCCACAATTAGTGACGTAGTTGCTGCAGGACGGCAATTTCACCGCAAAGTTTAATGACAAAATGCTTTGATATAGGAATATAACCAAAATACAACCAGTATGCAACCAGCTCGTTATTGTAAACAGGCAGGTTGGTGTTGAGTTACGCTCATCACTGCAGACTCACTCAGATGTCTGCATTAGATGGCAATTATTTGCAAACCTTTGCCAGCCTCAAAGTTATTCAGACTTTGATTGTTTGGAGTTATTCTTTAACATCTCCCTTGTGGGCTTGTGCATACCCTAGTTATCATTTGTCTTGTTGTCCTTGTAATAGTTGGTGTTTACATTACTCTTGGTTGAGTGGTTGTTTAGTAATGGAGAAGTCTTTTCTGTGGCTCTTTGTTTCTGTTCTCGTTCGTTTCATTACAGCTGACGTGCGGGTTGCTTCTAGTTATTTTCCTCGTCTTCCTTTCTGTCCAAGTCCTGTCCTTTGTCCTTTGTCTTTCTATATTCCCCGTCTTCCCCGTTCCTCCCCCGTGTCAACGTAACCCTCGTTCCTCATTTAGTTTTGTCTTCCTGCTTTATTTTGGTAACCTGTGTTGCAATTCCTTCCCCTGCCTTTTTATGTCTATAATGTTCAGCTGTGCGTCCCACCTGTTGTCTCTCATCTCGTTATCCTGTGACTGAATATATCGTCTCTGTCTCCCTCTGTTCAACCTGTTATAGCCTCATCCCTGGAAGCTGTGTTTCCTCTCTGAAAATTCCTAGTGTTTGGAATTCTTGTTCTTTCCCTAGTTATTGTTTTGGATATTTGGATTTTTGTGAGTCAGCATTACGTGGCATGACATACCTGTGGCTTCGACTCCTCTCTGTGTCTCTTCCTCTGCTCATGTCTCTGGTGGGAGGGACTATGACACAAGGAAAGGATGTGAGGAAAGGAACTGAGAATAAACAAACTAAGAAACAAGGAAGTTGACTTGTTCTCTCTTGGGAACTGGCTGCACCTGAGAGAGGGGTGTGGCCTCTGGTATGAAAGGGTCTGCTTCCCCACACCTGATAAGTGTATGTTTTTGGGTGTTGCTATTTTAAACACTACATTAAACTCCACCTGCAGAAATGAAACTGCAGGAACGCTGCGCACCTCTCGCTGGGACGTTGTGGGAGTACGCCTTGTTGAGGTGATTGGACAACAGTGTTTTTAATCACTGCAGATCTCCATGTGCACATAACCCATCAATACTTCCTGACCCATGCAAAACTGCATTTGTTGTAATTAGAAACATAAAAAGGTCTGTCTGTGTTTCGATACCACAGCGGTCTGTCAGTTGGGTTTGTGCTGATCAAGGGCTTTGTGCAATGCTGGAATTCTCTCCCTCTGTGGGCTCTGAGGTGCCAACATTTTCTTTCTTCGGGCTTTGGACTGAGCGTTTGTTGGCTGCGATCAAAAACCGCTCCATTTTTCTCTCCCACAATGCTCACATGAATCACATGAATAACCCGACATACAGTGGTATCACAGTGGTTGTATTCACACGAGGGAACAATGGTCACATTCATGCATGACTAAGTAACAACTAAATGATGCGGAGAGGGTGAATGTCTGTTAAAGGGCATTGTTGTGGCTAATGTTTCATTCAGTCCCTTTATGAGCTGTGAAGGGCTTCTTTGTCCTGAATTTCTGATGCTAGTATGTGCATGCACAAAAAGGTCAAAGTCTACAGTTCGGTCTTCTGATCTCAGAAAGATCATTTCTATTGCTGATTCTCATTTTCTCTCATTTTCTTTTTAATTGGCCTCTTTTAGCATTTTGTTTTGGTTGCAATGAAAAGTTGTGAGCGCTAAATCAAATTGAATTTGCTAATGCTACACCTGCTGGAGCTAATTGAATCTCTAAACTTTGTTTGAAGTGATGAGAAACCTTTAATGAATTGTTGCTCTTAACAGCAGGAGGTATGCGGTTCAAGCTGTGGATTAATTAGCTGCAGGTGTTCAGTGTAGGAAAGAAAAGCATTCCCTGCTCCATCACAGAGGAAAGAGCAGCAATTTTATAATTACTGGTGGTTGCTTGGCAGCAAAACAGTTGGATTAAGCTTAAAAGTATTTTAATGGCCTTTTCGATCACCCTAAACTGCCAGGGTATGGATACTTTATTTATCGTTAGGGTAGCTGTGCAGTCAGTTTGGCTGCATAAACAATGCAAATGTTGGGACTAAAGCCTGATTAATAATCTTACATTGGTGACCATTTTCACAGGCTATGTAGAGTTCAGGGCCTGGCACAACCCACTAGGGTGTAGTCTCCCAATAAGCAAAACAGCATTTCACTACTGTACAAAACATAGCACAAATACTGACTTGTTGAAGTTTTGTGCTACTGTTCCTGCTCTTTCGTGAAAGCCTCCGTGCACTGGGTGTTCTTTGGCACCTGTGCTATGACGCACCAGGTTTGGGTCACAAGTCAGACAGGTCTCCAGGACTCATCATGTATAAATGCTTTTAAAAGACCCCTCAGTGCCTCATTTACCCACAGTTGGAGGGCATACTTTTTCAGCACTGTTGCAGGATAAATGTTGTTTCATGAACCTGATCAAGTAGATTTGGGTGCTTAAAGTGAACAAAACACTGCAGAGCACAAAACATGACTCATGACTGACAAACATCCAACTTGCTACCACTCCTCCAACATCCACACTTTGCATGTCTTCAAAAGATGTTTTTTTTTATCTCTTGGCACCCAGTATTATCTGCAGCTGGTGCATCAATGCACTGGTGCAGAAGGGCACCTTGGTACATCTTTGCAATCTTTGGTACCTGACATAACACCAGTATTTAACACCCTGAGATATATCATACATGTTGCTTGATTGAAGAAAGAAAGAGAAGGAAACTAACCAAAGCACAACCAAATGTAAACAGGCTTATCCTCAGTCACTGGCATTTTAGACACTGCCGCCAATGTGGCAGCTATAACAGGTAGTCACTGTGAAATGAATAACTAAAGCCCCATTCACATAGGTCTACAGGCAGTGGGGTTTTTTCAGTGCAATGCAACTGTATTTATAAAGTGCCAAATCCCAACAAATGTTGTTTCAAGGTGCTTTATACTGTAAGGTAAAGACCCTAAAGTAATACAAAGAAATCAGAGAAAACCCCGACCTCATATGACCCCCTTCAGGCGCTTTGGCAACAGTGGGAAGGAAAAACTCCTTTTAACTGGAAGAAATCTCCAGCAGAGTGGCACGTTTTCAAGCGCAACCTCCAACAACCACATCAACCAGTTGGTGCCAGTTTGCCCAGCAATCAGAACCCTGTGTGCCTGAGGTCTGAAGCATTTGAGCTGAACTAAACTTTTTTAGATTCCTGCTAATGTTTCAGGTCTCTTAAGACTTCAGTGCTCTGACTCAGAACCCACACAGCCAGCAAACAATGAATTAAAAAGAACACAAAATTTATATGATGCATCCATTTTCCTCCATTCACAGGAGCCTAGCTCAGCTACCATGGGGTGGGGGACGGGGTACACTGTGGACAGTCTGTTGCAGGGCTCACGCACAGAAAGGGCCAAATAGTGGATCTGAACTTGGGACCTTCTTGCTGTGAGGCAACTGTCCTGATCACCTAACCGCTGCACCGTAATTGCACGAGAGTGACACAGAACTGTGGTTGATCCATAAGAAAATCTTTACAGCCTGAGACACGATACTGAAAGCTAAGCTGTAATACAAACGAGTTAAGGGATAAAGCTGCCGGTGCGCTGTATTTGTGCTGAAACCCCAACGACGTTAGTCGTCCAAGCAGCTGGACACCACCGTTTATCAAAGTACAATAAAGGAGGAGGAAACAGTGCATTTGGTGGAGTCTATTTTCACATTTGATGCTGTAGCATCTGAGGCAGGAGGATGATTTATGTGGGAGTGAGTGGAAATAGACTACACCGTGTGGGCTCATGGAAATGAAGGAACATGTCCCCCAGTTTAAATAGGATTTTGGCCAACCATGGAGCTCAACGGCACACAGGAATAAGATATATCAGGTTCTGCACATATATACACACACAGAGACTGCAGTACATCTTGGTTGAGTCTATTTGTCACGGGGTTTCTTTCATAAGAAAGTTAAGCTTAGGCCAGGGCCCTGTATCACGAAGCCAGGCTCTCCTGGGGTCAGCTGCCGCATGCAGCCTTACTCTGGCCATCCAGGCTCACGATCCATCAGCTGCTAACACCAGGCTGGTAATCTGCCGGCTCTATTAACTCTGTTTTTCATTCTAGCCACGAGAATACTGAAGAGTAAAGGCGCAACATGGTGAAAGGTAGATGTAAGTACTAAAAGCACTTGACTAAACATAGAAGCAAAGAAATTATTTCAAGGATTTAAAGTTTGGCCATATAATAAGTGCATGAATGAACAGAAATGCATTTAAAATGTAAGACTTTGATCTATCAGTATGCATGTATATATATATATATATATATATATATATATATATATATATATATATATATATATATATATATATATATATATTTATTTATGTAATAGCAATATAGCTTATCAGGAAAATGCTGAAGTTGCTGTGTTTCCTTTCGGTTTTCTCTTTTCCTTAAACACTGATCCTGTGCAGTATGAAACCATAAGTATAACACATAAAGATGATATACTGTATATTTTATTTAAAATGCTCGCCAGCATAAAGCCAATCACCCTTTTGAATTTAACCATGACCATATCTTTTCTTCTTCAGAAGAAGATTCGATCAAGACAGTAAACTTTTTAATTACAGGCTGATAATTCATTGAGCCCTGCTTCTCTGCTGGGCTGTAAAAGATGGAGAGGGGAGGAGAAGATGGCTATAAAGGGAGAGAAAACAAGTGGGTGATGGTGAGAGTGTGAGACCGCCGGGAGCCGTGAGACTGATGATATCCACCAAGGCTTCCTGCCATGCTGGGATGTAAACAAAGAGACAAAGGGGCCCTTTAATATCATCTGACATTAACATGAGTTTCGTATCAACACTGAATACTGATATGATTTAGAGGCCATACTTTTATATGAGGAATTAGAGTGTACCCTCAGTAACAAAATGAAATCTGATTTCTTGTTGTGTCATAAAAAGTGGCCCATCGCATGAATCTCTTTGTCACTAAAACAAGTTTTTCCCTGGAAACTGCCAATAAATGCATCAAATTCATGTTTCCTGGACAAATACTTCCATGCATGCGATCCCTTGTTGAATTAAAACTTCACAGAGGATTATGGGTCATTTTAGACTTTACAGCTTAATTAATTAAATGAACCCATGAGAGACACTGGCCTGCTGAGCAAATGGAAATTAGAAATCAAAGCTACTCAGTAAATGCCTGCTCAAACACAAGTGGTAAGACAAAATGAAGTTCTTCCCAAGTCCATGCTGCAAGCAGCAGCTGGTTAGCATTAGGGACGTCAGAAAACATTCAAAAACTTAAGCGCAACCTAACATTTGCGATGTGTCTGTAAGCGGTCCATTAAAACCCTTCTTTAACAATCAAAATTTAGTTAACATGAGGGCTGCACGATTTTGCAAAAAATGAGAATCACGATTTTTTTGCTTAGAATTGAGATCACGATTCTCTCACGATTTTCTTTTCCAATATAAATATTTATTGCACTTATTAACTGCACATCAACTTCGTAACAGTTGAAACTGAACATAAAAACAATAAATAAACATAAAAACAATAAATGCCTCACATTTTGTTGTTGCCGCAAAATGTTGTACTGCTTGAAATTCCGTCTCCACCGTTGCTCGACACTGCGTGTACAGAGCAGGTAGTGCAACAATAGAAAAATAGTTGCGGGAGGGCACTGTGTAGCGTTTGTCTAGGGCAGGGGTCAGCAACCTTTAACACCCAAAGAGCCATTTGGACGCAATTTCCACACAAAAGAAAACTCTGGGAGCCGCAAATACTTTTTGACATCTAAAATGAACATAACACTGTATATATTGTTTTTTTTTTTTACCTTTATGCTTTGTGTGAACAACTAAGGTGTGTTGCTTAAATGCATTTAGTGCTACAGAGAAAATTACATTTTAATTTTGTAATTAACACGTTTTGAACTTTGCAAAATTCCGCCTAAGTATGTATTTTACCTGGCTAATGTGTGTGGCGGGGCGTGGACTGCAGCGCCGCTGCAGGGGAGGCGGACGCACCTTAGCGGTACCCGCAATCACGCCTCGCCGCCTTAACGTCTGTGCCACCTATGCTGTTGTGTTGGTGTGTGTCGGGCTGCGAGCTTTAACACCAGCTGTATGCGTAAAGCAACCGTGTGTGAAAAGTGGTCAATAAAAAGATGCTGAAAAGCGTGTTCATGGAAACATAGTCGGGTCTGCCGTGATATGTTTACAATGGGACTTCCGCTCCTGAACCTCTGCGCACAGCGTCTGCTGTACGATCGGGGCTGTACGAAGTCACTTTCATCTTTACGCACGACTGTAAGCTGTCGTCTGTGAGGGGTGAACATGTTTGTTTTTGGAGAACAGCTGCTGACATAATGTGGATCTGAAGATCCATAATTGGCCTGCCTGGGGTTGAAAGTCTCGCACGGCGTTTCGGCGGGTATATCGGCTTCCGCAAGTGTGACGCTTATTTTGATCGATCAAAAACTAATAGAATATAATTTTATATTTATATTTCAATATCACAATAATCTTCCAATTTAGAACTACGAGTTAAAAAAAGAACTAATATAAATAAAATAGACTTTAGCTAATTACTTACAAAAAATTATTTATTTCCCCAAACCACGCGGAGCCGTAGAAGGACTAAAGATCCGCATGCAGCTCCGGAGCCGCAGGTTGCCGACCCCTGGTCTAGGGTGTTGATCATTTTCCTAAATCCCTCGTTTTGCACAGTGTTGATGGGAGCCATATCTTTGGTCAGGTGATAGGTAATAGCCTCCGTAATTTCTTTGTGCCTGCGGGAGTTCGACGGGTATGGGGAAGCGCTGTATAAGGTTCCCGTTATTGATGTTTGGGTGGTTGACCGGGACAGATTTTCTCCTGTCACTTTCTCGTCATCCCTGACGTGTTCTCCGTTGTTTCCTTCCTGCCAATTTGAGCATCACACGGCACAGGTTCTGTATCACGTGGTATAAGGCTCCGCCCTTGTCATTTGTTGAGCAGGAAGAGTGAGCGCTTGTTTTCGTGCAGGTTATGTCCCGGATCAAAATGCGGTACAATCGTCGTCGTCTTTTTTTTTTCTTTTTTTTTCTTTTTTTAAATCGTTGTCATTTGGAAATGAGATCGCACGTAAGTATGAATCGAGATCGCGATTTTCTAACGATTAATCGTGCAGCCCTAGTTAACATGCTGCTGAAATGTGCTGCACTGACCTGCTGAGTGTGGCTAACAGCAGCAGCGCTAACAGCAGCTGTGCTAACAGCAGCTGCGCTAACACCAGCTATCAGTTTTGTTTCTCTGCGGTAGGAGTCTTAAAATCCAACAATATTAGAAAATTACTTTAATGCAGAAGGAATCAAGACTACAGGATAAGTGTGGTATCAAATTGTAGGTAAAAAGGAGACCTTTCATATCCTTTGGATAGACACATCTCACACTGATCCTTTTCGCTAACGCCCTTTGAATGATAAGACTGAAACCGAGGTACACTATACAATTAAAAAGTGCAACTTATCCATCACAAACGCCTGCTTTATTGTCCTTCTGGATACCAATGAGGTTCAAAATTCACAAAGTGCACATCATATTTTATTCAGCAAGACTTCAAACTAGCGATTGAGTCAGGAAAAAAAAGCCCATCAGAAAAACGTTTACTGAGGTCACAGAGCAAGGGAGTTGAGGGCTGTTCTCTCATAGACATCTATTAAATGAGTTGGTAAAATGTTCTGATAACAGCTGACAAAGACAAAGTTAAGCTTGTAGATCATATTCATCATCGCCGCATTTAAACTTACCAACATTAGCTGTATCAGTCCGGAAAGTTGGTGGAGGAGTAAAACTTCCTATCATTTAATGTGCTTTTAAGAACACCCATTCCCTGAGCTATTAGCCTGTCAAGCAAGAAAACATCAGGAAAGTGAAACATTCATCAGTTTGTACAAGGGTGAAACAAAACTTTCAAAGTAGCTCTGCTTAAATGGATCTCTTCACTTTGATGCACCTGATGTAGACTTCATTATGCCGTCGGCTCAGTTCAAAGAGAATATTTAGGAAAAACACCGCAAATGCAAATCTTTCTGTCAAACACGAGATCCTGAGATATCGTTCAGTAGATATTTTTTAATGTTGCCAGTGAGGTTTAGAAAGTCCTGTAGTGCCTCCGGTCACCTGTTGTTTATCTTTTCAAAATTAAGTACAAAGTCAGAAATGCTCTTAATGCAGCTGAGCAGCAGGAGACATAAAACCAGTTTAAGAAGCAATTCTGGCCACAAAGCAAAGAGAGTTTTTCTTCGTTTGTGAGATTTCACTTTAACAGTCCTTTTTCTCATCTGGATGGCAGCTCTATTCTGTTGCGAAGAAAAGCCGACAGACCTATTAACATGCTGCCTCCATCACATTGAAATAAAACATTCAATGCAGAAAAAAGTTTCTTTTTTATTTAAAGCTCTGTTCTTCTAGACTTCATCTTACGTGTTAAACTTCTTTCTTCCTTCTTACATTTAAGTCAAAACAGACTGACAGCTTTGGCATATCGTACTGTCGAGGAATGTGATGAATAAATTCACTTTATTCAGTGTGTTCAACACTACTGACTGGTTTGCAGGCATTAATGTGAATGTTAATTTCATTGATTCTGTCAGAAGGGTTGTTTTTCTTCAAGCTGCTTTCACCGGGCAGCTCGTAAAAGCTGAACTTAGTGTCAGTCCCCATGAGCTGACATGCTTTTGTACATGCCCTGTTTTCAACTTCAGCAAGCCACTTTGTAACACACCGCCTTTACCAGACGTTATGTTAAAAATCTGTTAAATTGGCAAACCTAATGAAGTGACAGTGCATCTGTGTGTACAGGACTGTGGAAAAGTCTTGAGCCACCCCCATTTCCTGATGTTTTGGTTCCAAGGAGCCAGACTTTCTCGTAATCTAAAAAGTGGTCTTGAGCAGTTTGTCTGTGTAGGTTTTCGGTCATCCCGGTCATGGTAATCTAAAGAAAGTAAGGAAAGAAAGCGACTGCCCTGAATGCATTCATCTCTCATACAAGAGGCTTCTTCAGTTCACAACACTTGAAGAAATCCAGTTGCTTTCTTTCCAGGGGCCTTAGTCTTGAGCTAAAGTTCTCCTGGCTTTCTGAAGGCCTTTTGGACATTGGCTGCTTGGAGGAGTTTGGAGTTTTGTTTACAAGTGAGGGGAGAGCAAGATTGACAGACAGATTGGTGATGCAGCGATGCAGATCCTGTACCGAACCGTTGTGATGAGAAAGCTGAGTATAAACGTAAAGCTGCTGATTTACCGGTGAACCCACATTCCTACCCTCAGCTATGGTCATAAGGTTTGGGTAGTGATTACCCATACCTGGATAGAATGGACTGGTTCTTATACGGCACGTTTCCACACAGCACTTGAAGCACCAAATACAACATACCTCATTCATCCATCCACAACCATTCATACAAGCTCTTTTTTCTTCAGTTAAGTGCTTTCTATCTAACTTTCACACACATTCATACTCAGATGAACACATCAGAGAGCAACTTGGGGTTCAGTATCTTGCCAAGGATACTTTGGCATGAAGACTGGAGCATCAACTAACATTTAAACCACCAACCTTCTGTTTAGTACATGACCTGCTGTACCTCGTGAGCTACATCCACAGATTATAGATACAAGCAGAGGAAATTATATTTTTCGAAAGGGTGGCTGAGAGTAGAACCACTGTTCTTGCACATCCAAAGCAGCCAGTTGAGGTGATTCGGGCATCTGTTCAGGATGCATCCTGAACGTCTCCGAGGCAAGGTGTTCAGGGTATCAGGAGGAGGCCCTCCTGGGATGATGCCTCACTGTTCCCCCAAAGGAGCTGGAGGAGGTGGTTGGAGAGAGTGAGGTCTGGGCTTCTCTGCTGAACAAAACACAGACAAGTGCACGCGATGGAGGGATGGATTATTAGGAAGATTATTAAATTAGCTGGGACTACGTGGAATATTTATTTCCATATAGTGGAATTAAACCTTTGGCTTTTTTTTTAATTGCTGAAATTTTGGCTTTCAAAGACAACAAAAGCTGCTATGTTGACAAGTTAAACTGTTTAGCTTCGTAAGTATGTGTATACACTTACTTCCCAGCAAACATAGGTCCGTCTTCATCTTGAGTGAATGTCTAATAACTGAATATACCTGTGATGCTGCGCAGGGCCTTTAGGTTAATGTGTCCATAATGGCCTCAGACTTGATCCAAATCCAGGTTTTTTTCATTTTTAGATGAAAAAAATGGACTTTTATTGCTTTTTCACAAATAGTGTTTTTGACTGTTATTGCTCAATTCCCGACTCTGTGTGTGTGTGTGTGTGTGTGTGTGTGTGTGTGTGTGTGTGTGTGTGTGTGTGTGTGTGTGTGTGTGTGCGTGTGTGTGTGTGTGTGTGTGTGTGCGTGTGTGTGTATGCACAACATTGTGTAAGCATGCACATGTCTTTGTGTGCGCTGTCAGTGCCTCAAACTGACAGCTGAACTATCCACCCGGCATTAATGAGTTCACACACACACATTAGATAGAGGGGGAAAATAACAAAAGAAAACACCCTTCACGCCATAATTTGTTTTCCTGTGTCGCCTCCTGACACCGTGAAGATTGAGGCAGAATATTAGCAAGAAATTATGTCGAATTTAGAAAAGTTGTTTTGCCCACGCCAGGCGTCGGGACTGACAGACGAGGACGAGATGTTCGAGTGTTTATCAGCTGCCATCGTGAAGCTCCCAAGGGGCTGTGAGGCAGACGGCCATGTTTGTGTTGGAGAGAAGAATCTTCTGGAATAGAACAGACAGAGAATCAGGAGGGAGGAGAAGAGACAATCTGCTGCTGAAATCAGACAGAGCATGGATGGATGGATGATGGAGGGGTTATTAAACTGATTATTTATGAATGAATGAATGATAAGAGGGACAGATGCAAGGAAAGTGAGACAGGAAGGCATTAAGTGAAGCTGACAATCTCAGTGATTTCAATGGGAGGTATAAACCGCCTTCTTGCCCTCCCTCATCCACCCAGTCTCTCTCTTGTGCACTCAATAAGTGTGAGGTGGTATTGAAAAGATGCCCACATTCAGAAAAAATAACAAGAGCAAACCAGCAGACTCATGATGAGTTCAGCTATACTGAAAGCTGTGTATATTTATTCTGGGACTCTATTAGAGTAGCTTTGCATGAGTCACAGTTCAAAATAATCCTTAGCTATCTCAGTGATGCAGTCCCACAGTTCATTCTCCATCTGGAACAAGCTGCTTTAGCCCCGCCCTCTTGGCTGCCCTATCTTTTCTTAGAGCAGGAGGGTGGAGCTTCTGTGGCTGAGATGACCATATTAGGAATATTTGCTGTTTATGACATCATGCAGATCCATGACTAGAAAAAAACTGTCTGAAAACAAGCATTTCAAGTTATGACAGGTTAGGTGTCTGTTTTGACCAGCTTACTATTCCAATGTTTACATTCTTGAATTCCTGGGAATTAAGTTTTAACTCTTACCTTAAGTTTAATATCTTTTGGCATGTTTTTAGTTCCCTCAGTGGTTCCCTATCTGTGTTGCCTGTGTCTTGTATTGTAGCTTCTGCATCAGCACATTTTGTGAGAGTTATGTAACCAGTATTAGTTGTATTTTTTCGTTCCTGTTTTACTTTGAAGGTTATTTTTCTTTCATGCTTTGCATTCGTTGAATGAACCTATGTTTCATTCCACTCTTTTAGTTACCGAGTTAGTCCTCAGTGTGGATACAGTGCTGTGCGTCTTGAGCAAACCCTCCTTATATTTTGCTTTATATTGGCTCCAAGGAGCCAGACTTTAACTCTTGGTCTGGATTCAATAGTTCTCCAGACTTCCTGAAGCTCTTTTTTACAGTATTGTGTTTAGTCCTGTTCTCTCCTCCCCATTTTGTCCTGGTAGTTTCCTTACATGATTTTTGTTTTCTATTGGATTTGTCTCACATTCAGGCTTGGTTTGGACTTTTTTGTTTGTTTGTTTTTGCGCTCGCCTTATTACCAGCCTAAATGAATTTAGCTTTTTCCTTCTTTTATGTCTGCATTTCCACCTCTGACGTCTCACAACAATATCTGCACTCACTCAAAACTGCATTCTTTACATTCGCTTCACTTTGGCCTTTAGTATAATTAAATCCAGTCATTCTCATCAATAAGCTGCTGAACATGGTACAGACGCCCCTGTGGATATGTCCTTCTATCTCAACACAAACTACTTTAAAACTCAGCTCAATCATCATTCTCAAATATACAGATGACACAACTGATAAAAAGAGGTGGAAGCTAGAGAAGCCCCTTGGTGCCTTGAAAACAACCTCCAGCTCAATACATGGAAACACAAGAAACTGTTATTGATTTAAGGCACCGCTAACCCCTCAAATACCCTGTACACATCTTCAAAAAATCCCACCCACATTAGCAATATGACTCATTAATACTGACCACGCTACCAAAAACATGTAAAATATAAAGTAAAATTAGGGCTTAAATTAAGGTCACCACTGAGATATGCAATATTATTATTATTATTATTACTATTATTATTTAAATATCTATGGCCTTAGCTTATCCAAAGTAATTTCTCCAGGTATATCTGGAGATGCATATCATTCTGGATCCAGGAATTTGATTAATGAGTAGAATGAAGGGAACTTTGAGCTTTGGGAGACGTCTGCAGTCTTGGACAGCTCGGGTTTGATGTAGCAATGATTCTCGACTCTTCTCTCTAACGCTGTTGCAGATTTAAATGGTGTACTTAAATCTCCCGTCTCAATCTTGCAAATATCAACGGTGAATTTTGCTTTGTAGCATCTGTGAATGCTACACTGGATTAAGCTTTTCCAACATGTTTCACCGAATGCAGATTTCACTGACCTTGGCAGTGTGTGTGTGTGTTTTGAAATGATTCTGATTCTTATTCTGTAACTCTCCTTATCCTTATCACCAGGCTGCAGTTAGATAACAAAGAGTCACTGACACAGACGTATTTAAGGCTATTGTGAAAATTCTCAAGTGCAACTCCACTCTAATTGATGCAACAGAAATGAAGCACAACAGATGCTGCATCCATTTTAATCTCACCCATATGGAAAAGATATATATATAAATCTTATAAAGTTTGTATCTGTCTTGTGTGAAACTTGTATGAAAAGCATACAAGAGTGAAAACAGATATAAGATCCCTTGAAAAATTATATAAATGAAACTTGTATGTTTTGGATACTTACTAAAACAATATATGAAAGTAATGAGAAAGTGGCCACTTTCATGAGTAAATCATATAAGCCTTATATGATTCACTATATGAAGTAGGCCAAATCTTATGCAAGTCTTTTATAAGTTTTTACTATTTCTTTTCCATATGGGCAGTAGTACCAGACAGACTCTTCAGGCCGTGCATTTTTATAACAGACACAGGCGGGTTCCATCGTAGGGACCTGCAGGAAGAAAAGGTTTACGCAAATTCATTTGTGAACGGTCACAGTGTTTTGGCTCACGGGTGTGTAGAGGACTTTGTCTTGGTTCCATGACTGCAGCCTGAAGAAGTGAGCATCAGTGAGCCGAGAAAAAGCAACAAAAGGGTCTGCGTGGGTCTCCAAAAAGACTTGTATGCAGATACAGCATTAATAACAGCCAACTATCAGTGAACATAAAATGGAGGGCTGGTGATTAATAAATGAACTCATCCCCCCTGAAAACAGCTGAGCCATCAGTGACGCACAACGCTTATTCATCAGCACGATGATTTAAAGACATGTGCAGGCTGTGGAGTCACCAACAGGGCAGAGATTTCACTGACTAAAAAGTGGCCACGTTTATAAAACATGCTTCAAAAATGTGAAAAAATAAAAAGTGTTGTCTGCTCTAAAACTCTAAAACTAAAAAGAAAATTACAACAAACTTTTTTTTTTTAAGTTTTCATCTATTTTTTTCCAGTGCATATAGTTTGAAACCCTTTTTTGAAAACTACCAACAATATGAATGATTTAGAGAATCTGGAGGATCATAGAAATATAAAAAAAATAAACAAAGTAAATATTAAATAATAAAATAAACTCTTACAATTAGAAATTACTTTAATAAAGTCTGTATAAACAGAATAAAATCTAAAGTAATGAATTTCTGGACGTTTTAATGTATAATAAAAAGAATAATTAAAATAACTTCTAAATGAGCTATTAGTGAATGAATAGGAACAAAGAGGACCAAGTTAAAAAGACTGTGGTACAACTGTCAGTTACACAGTACACAATAAATATATTATATATTAAGATGGTATTGAACATGTATAAGAACATTAATTTAAAAAAACATTTTTTAAAGTGGCAGCACGGTGGCACGGTGGTTAGCACTGTTGCTGCACAGCAAGAAGGTCCTGAGTTCAATTCCACCATCAGGCCGGGGTCTTTCTGTGTGGAGTTTGCATGTTCTCCCCGTGTTTGCATGGATTCCCTCCGGGTACTCCGGCTTCCTCCCACCATCCAAAGACATGCAACTTGTGGGGATAGGTTAATTGGATAATCCAATTTGCCACTAGGTGTGAATGTGAGTGCGAATGGTTGTCTGTCCCTGTGTGTTATCCCTGCGACAGACTGGCGACCTGTCCAGGGTGTACCCTGCCTCTCGCCCTATGACAGCTGGGATAGGCCCCCCGCGACCCTGAAAAGGATAAGTGGAAGCGAATGGATGGATTTTTAAAGTTAAAATATAACATGATGTTGCTCAGCTGTTGCATTCCATCGTATGCATTATGTAGGTACAGTTTTAAGATGTGCATGATGGAACTCCAATATTTTTGGTTTTCATCCTGGTCCAGGGTGTTGCTAAAAAAACATTGTTGCTTCTAGGCTGGACTAGAGACCAATCAGCAACTCCCTCGCAACCAGTAGGTGGCGAGCATTTACAGACAAGTCAAAATCTTGCATATGGATTACAGCCGGTCGCCGCAGCCAGAGCAATCACAAGGTTGTTTTTGGTGCAGCAAATATACCTCTGTGACCACCTAACGACTGCAAGCAACCTTTGGGAACCAATCTCCAACTGGTTAGGGAGTATTGCCTTTTTAGTAGCAACCAATGGTTGCCTGGCAGTGACCAACCATTCTCAAGGCTTGTGTGACCAGGCTTTAGCAATAGATTTCACAGCAACTGCCAGCAATCTGCAGCAACCACTTCCAACAATTACCCATTGGTGGTTGTTAACCATGTGACCTCATAGTACCATATTATTCCAACAGAGCACTTTGGTGCTCAGGCTGCAGGCTTACTTAGAGTTTACCTACAGTTTCTAGGAACCAGAAGTTTCATTGTCACTTTTTCACCTCTCTTTTCCCTTACAACCAATCAGGTCACGGAAGAGGGCTGCCCCACCCTGAGCCCAGTTCTGTTTGACGTCTCTTCCTTTTAAACTGGATTTCTTCCTCCCGACAGTCACCAAGTGCTGCTCCTAGGGGATCGAATGATCGCTGTGATTCTCTCTCTAATATTGTAAGTTCTTTATTTTACAAAGTACTTTGTGGAAACTATTGTGAGCTGGCACTACAGAAATAAAACTGAAGTTAATTAACTTTAATTTTATAAAACATGTGTGCATGAGTACATGGGGTGTTAGTACTGCTGCAGCCAAAAAAACACAGAGCTGCCCAGAGAGCAGTTAGAAGATCTATAATCAAGACAGAGGTTGGCTTAACAGCTCAATTAGCAGCCGTAATTAAAACACTTGCTAAAAGACAGATAGCATGGATCTGTCTTACACTCACACACACAGTGCAAAATCAACCCACTGCACCCAGGAGCTCACACTGAACAGTGGGGATGATGTGCAGACATTACTACTGCAGGCTCCTGCACGCAATGAGGAAATGAAGCTGTTTCATGCATTCAGTAATGACAGAAACCAGAGAAAAGCTACTCATGTATGTAATTATTAATCATCACCACCAACAAACCTGACTACCTCAGCTTATATACTGCTGCGGCTGCACTGAGAGTACTTCCTGTCTCCAGAGCAGTTTTATATCCCAGCTCTGTGTAAGCGTATGAAGAGGAAGGGAGTGGAGTAACATTTTTTTCACCTTAAGCCAAATAAGGATTTACCATGTGTATCGTTCTGTTTAGAGCGGCGTGTTTGAGTGCTGCCAAAAAAGTTGGCCACTTCTGTAACCTGTCTGTTCTAAACAAAAAGAGAAACGGCTCTGCTTCCTTTGATATTCCACACTGAAACTCGGAAAACTGTCCTCAGTTGGCTGTGGGTGGTAAGTCACCAGAACCTGGGATGTGATTTCATTACAGCGTAATAATCCTTTACAGCTTGTCCCGTCCCACATGTCTGTCGTCAGCTTGTAACAACAATAAATCGAATCAACGAGAGTGTTCAGCGCTGAGGGAAAACGAGCACCAACAGCCCGTCTGAAGAACACTTTTATTTCTCTTGACACGTTTTCCTTTTTATCTTCATGTTGCTTTATGGCTTCTTTTCCACCATATTTATTTTCTGCTTCCATTTCTAAGACTGTAGAGTTTTCAGAATCTTGATTCGTTGCTGCTTCTGTTTTATTACTTAATGTTTTCTTTTGCATTTTCTTGCAACCATGTATAAGCTGATTACTGGCAGGGGTATGGAAATTTTGTGAGACGCATTTATTATTCATATCATCAGATTTTGTGCTGCACCAACTAACCAAACTAGACAGCAAAGAGCCAGGCTGTCCTTGAGCCCTTCACAGAGGCAAAACAGAACATGCCAAAAAGAAGACACTCATGTCATTCTGCTCAAAAAGGCTCCACTCATCCTGACCTTTTCAGGTCTCTCCAAAATGGTGAGCTTGTCGACATGCATGTCTGACTTCCTTCTGGTTTACCATCACACCATTTATATGAGGAGGAATCACTGGAAGAAGTTGAACATGATTAATTAAGACAGATAAATGAATGTTTTTGGCGATTAGACTCCGATGGCCCATCATGTCAGAACGAAATCCCAGCAGTGATAGGATTTAGGACAGGACTCCCCGGAGTCTAGACTCTGGTGGTGGTGAAGCTGAAGTCTGAGACTTGGTTGGAGCTCCAACTGAGGCGTCGAGATTATGTCGTGTTGCACGAATGAGAGTATGAAAGCGAGAATGATGGAGAGCATAGATTTAAACTGTGCAAAGTGTAGGCTGATTGGCCCCAATAAGGCAGGTGAGAAGATGATTGGACTAGAGTAATGATGACAGTATTGAGACAGCGTGGGAAAGAGGTAGTGATGTAGAGAACAGAAAAACAGACTAACGCCAGCAAAGCAGGTAGATGATTGATTACATATCTTCCTTACTGAACTCACAGATAACCTTCAATTCAGGGGGAATGTAGTTCTAAATTAAAAGAGTATGCTTTATTTTCACGTTTAAATATAAATTTTACATTAAAAAATCTAGTGCAACACCATTTCAAGATCCAACAAACTAAACTTATCTAAACCCTTATCTTAAGTGTCACTCTTAACTCATGGGCATTTAGTCAGGACAAGCAAGGCAAGGAGTACATGCCCAGTGAATTCTTAAAAGAGGTAATAATTAAAATATAAAAATGTGAAAGCAATTTCTTTCTCCTTACATCTCAAATGACATTCTGTCCCATAAAGACCTCACGCTGGCTGTTTGTTTCATTATCCATCTATCTATTTTCTACAACTTATCCAGGCCAGTGTTACTGGGGCAGCAGCCTAAGCTGTTTGCATCTATCATGCATATGACTGTCATCTCATGGTTGCAGTTGGCTGCTCTATGGAAGCTAGCTTGACTAAACAGTCAGTGCAGTCTACTTAGATGGCTTGAATGACCTTATGCACACATTGCTCGAAGGTTGTCCAATAGGTTGGTTGTGACACAGCTACTGAACATGAGGGGAAAAGGTATATTCCCCAACTGGTTGGTCAGTGTTTCCTGGAGGTTGTTGGCAGTCGACAGGTGAGCTCAGTTGCAAAGTTTGTGCTTCACCAAAAACTTACTTGTGATTGCTTTGGTTGCAGGCAGGTTGCTGCAATTGCCAATAGTTTGTATAAAAAACACAAACCTGTCTGCAAACATCAAGTAGTTCAGCAGTAGTAACACTTGAAACTTTCAAGCAGTAGCGGTTTTAGATACGGGCGACACGGGCGGTTGCCCGGGGCGGCATCGTGGTGGGGGGCGGCATCGTGGTGGGGGGCGGCATCACGGGCATCGGCAAAAAAAATAAAAAATTGCTCGTACTCATGCTGCCCCGACATCATGCCAGCGCATATTGGGAATGGCATAGGCACCGATCGGTTTTCTATCGCCCATTTGCTGGGAGTAAGGGCGCCCTCCGTTTGCGAGGTGCGCCTGCTGCTTGCAGCACAGGGAGGAGAGGGCGGGGCGGCGGGGGATTCTCTGGCTGGCTGGAGCAGCATCTAATAACCCAAAATAAAACAAAATAAAAACAAACCAACAACACGAAAACAGCAGACATTATGATACAGACTTAGAATTTGCACCGATGTTTTTCTATACATGAAAAGTGAGCGCGAGAGCCCTCGGTGCGCCTGCTCGCTGCTGAAGTCAAAGTAAACTTTATTGTCATCTCCGCTACATACAGTCCAGTATATAGAGAGACAAGACGACGAGGCTCCAGTTACAGCAGTGCAAGTAAACGAACAATAAATATTTAAGAGTAAAAAATTAATATACACTTTAGGACTAGGGGTAAAGGGATCAATAACAATTTAAAATGTATATTTTATATTTTGTTGATTTAAAGTCTCACACACAACCCGTTTTTAAAGTTTAAAAAAAGAGAAAGAAGAGGAGGAGTGTAGTCTAGCAGTCGCTAGAGGCCGGGGATGGAGCCTGCCTATTTGCCTGATGCGCTGTCAACTTTACGCAATAATGCGAGAGGTGGAATTGCTTGCTTGTTTATTAAAGTGCTTGAAAAGTTTACAGAGCAATGTGATCGGCTCGCGATTCAAACTCTTAAAACATCACAGCTCTAATGCAACAAGGGGAAACTCGTTGTGCTGCAGATCAGATCAGATCAGAATACTTTATTAATCCCTAAGGGAATTATGTGGGTTACAGTTCCTCCAAGAAGAAATGGTAAAAATAGTAACAGTAACAGACTAAACTCCAAACAATACATACAATAATATAATATTAATTAGTCAGTGTCAATTGTTGATTTGTCCTGTTCTCATTGTATGACGAATTATGATGTCTGTTTAGTAGCCGTTTGCATACAATGCATACTCTCTCTCTCTTCATATGTGTGTGTGTGTGTGTGGGGGGGGGGGGGGGGGGGAGTGTTCGCCCAGGGCGCCGAACAGGCTAGGACCGCCACTGCTTTCAACAGTCAACAAGTAAAAATTCTTGCCTCAATACTGCAGCCAATACATTTTAAAAGGTTGCCCGTTATTTCACCACCAATTTCATCCTGTCTTCCTTCTTTCACCCCAACTGGTCACAGCAGATGGCCCCGCCCCTCCCTGAGCCTGGTTCTGTCGGAGGTTTCTTCCTGTTAAAAGGGAGTTTTTCCTTCCCACTGTCGCCAAAGTGCTTGCTCATAGGGGGTCATATGATTGTTGGGTTTTTCTCCGAATGTCTTATTGTAGGGTCTACCTTACAATGTAAAGTGCCTTGAGCCGACTGTTGTTGTGATTTGGCGCTGTATAAATAAAATTGAATTGAATTGAATTTAAATTGAACCATCCAAATGACCAAGTTATCTGGCTCCAGAAGATGGCAGCAGGGCTATATATATATATATATACAAAAAAAAAAAAAAACACCCATCTCGCCCCTACGGGCGGTTTATCCTTCAAGCTCGGGTCCTCTACCAGAGGCCTGGGAGCTTGAGGGTCCTGCGCAGTATCTTAGCTGTTCCCAGGACTGCGCTCTTCTGGACAGAGATCTCCGATGTTGTTCCCGGGATCTGCTGGAGCCACTCGCCTAGCTTGGGAGTCACCGCACCTAGTGCTCCGATTACCACGGGGACCACTGTTACCTTCACCCTCCACATCCTCTGGAGCTCTTCTCTGAGCCCTTGGTATTTCTCCAGCTTCTCGTGGTCCTTCTTCCTGATATTGCTGTCATTCGGAACCGCTACATCGATCACTACAGCCATCTTCTCCTGTTTGTCTACCACCACTATGTCTGGTTGGTTAGCCACCACCATTTTGTCCGTCTGTATCTTAAAGTCCCACAGGATCTTAGCTCGGTCATTCTCCATCACCCTTGGGGGCATCTCCCATTTTGACCTCGGGACTTCCAGGTTATACTCGGCACAGATGTTCCTGTACACTATGCCGGCCACTTGGTTATGGCGTTCCATGTATGCCTTGCCTGCTAGCATCTTGCATCCTGCTGTTATGTGCTGGATTGTCTCAGGGGCATCTTTACACAGCCTGCACCTGGGGTCTTGCCTGGTGTGATAGACCCCAGCCTCTATGGATCTTGTACTCAGAGCTTGTTCTTGTGCTGCCATGATTAGTGCCTCTGTGCTGTCTTTTAGTCCAGCTTTGTCCAACCACTGGTAGGATTTCTGGATATCAGCCACCTCCTCTATCTGCCGGTGGTACATACCGTGCAGGGGCCTGTCCTTCCATGATGGTTCCTCGTCTCCCTCCTCTTTCTTGGGTTTCTGCTGCCTGAGGTATTCACTGAGCACTCAGTCAGTTGGGGCCATCTTCCCAATGTATTCTTGGATGTTCGTTGTCTCATCCTGGACTGTGGTGCTGATACTCACCAGTCCTCGGCCTCCTTCCTTCCGCTTAGCGTACAGCCTCAGGGTGCTGGACTTGGGGTGAAACCCTCCATGCATGGTAAGGAGCTTTCTTGTCTTTATGTCAGTGGCTTCTATCTCCTCCTTTGGCCAGCCTATTACCCCAGCAGGGTACCTGATCACGGGCAGGGCGTAGGTGTTGATAGCCCGGATCTTGTTCTTACCGTTCAGCTGACTCCTCAGGACTTGCCTGACCCTCTGCAGGTACTTGGTGGTTGCAGCTTTTCTAGCGGCCTCTTCATGGTACATATATATATATATACATATATGGACTATGGGCTTCCTTAATTTGTGACCTCAGTAAACGTTTTATGTATGACTCTATGGCCCCAGTTGCTATTTTCAGGTAATAATGAATAGAATACTAAGTCCATTTCCCTTCAACTGCTTGCTATAGTTAGCATATTAATGTGTCAATAATTCTCGTCTATGTAGGTCTACAGGATGTTTTGGCTTTGTTTACAAAAGGTTAGAGAGAGCAGTCAGAAAGTGGAACTGACAGGATTAACAAACGGCGCCACAGTGGGAGGAAGAAACAAAGCACAGGTGAAGGGAGCAGAGACGCGGTGAAACGTGCTCTCATAAGCTGCTGCTGAGTCACATCATGCCGCTGGATTAATAATCAGCTCTGGATGGCCTAATTGAGAAATCTCATTGTCTTAAATGAGCGAGGAGCAGCCAGTGGCCAAGGACACTGCAGGAAGAGCAATTTCCTATTTCCTGCAGCAGTGTTTTCATCAGTTATTAAGCTGTATTGATATTTTCCTTCAGCATGCTTTATGGGAGTTTTAAACATTTCAGGGGAATTAAGTGCGAGGAAGCAGCCGTTTAATGCTGTGACTTTGCAACTAGAAAGGTGGAAGCTTGTTTCTCTCAACTTGTTTTTATGTGGTGGAAGGTGCACTATGTAGCATTTTAAGTAGAGGAGCTTTGTTTACTGGTATTGTGTGACTGGATTGGAAGAAATTAGACATAACCTGACTTTCAGGACTGCCTCTTAGAGTCTGTGGGCCAGAAATCCAAATGATGTGGTGTTTATGTTCATTCAGTGTTTCAGGGTTTAATACTTCTGCTCAATAACAATGAGCACCACTAGCTAATGTTAGCTTAGACTGGACTAATCACTAAAATTAACAAGTAAAGCACAGTTTAACTTTGCATAGGGGCAAGAAAATGACAGATCCCAAATGACAGATAATCTTCTAGCCTTCTAGCTGTTACACTATATAGTTAGCTATTTAGATGAGTTAGAAGGCAAACTGACATTACCCAATAGTCAAATGGGAATGGAGCCAATCTCAGGGTTAAACCTGGAATAAAATAAACAGGGAATATGTTACTCCCCAGCCAACATTTATATGTGGGGCCCATATATACATGTTGGCTGGGTCCTTTGGTATTGAGGATCAAAATTTTCTGGATAGGATTATTTAATGCTAGCTTGCGCCTGCTAGCAAGGACAAATGGTTGACTATCCCATGAAGCGAAATGCTTTTTCTATTGGATATGATCAATTAATTCATAAGACTTCTGATGATAACTGGTAAATCAGCTGACCATTTTGAAAGGGCCAAATTCAGGCAGCATTGAGCAACACCAGCTAGTGCTAATGCTAGCTTAGAATCCATTAATCACGACTGCTAACAAGCAGTCGTCTTGCCATAAAACAAAAGAAGAAAACCCAAACCTAATAGCTTAATCTACTAGCTGCTACACTGGTTGGAAAGCAATCTGTGTTGGCCGGTGAGCTAATTTTCATCAGAAGAAAACTATGTTTAACTAGTCAAATCTGATTAGCCCACATATAGTATTTAAGTATAGCAGACACACAGCTGCTAGTCAAGTAACATTAACTAGTCCTCAGTTTTGGATGTGTGACAATCATGATGACAATTTAAATTGAACCATTAGTGAATCAGTACATTGTAGTCGCATTGCAGTTGCTAGCAAATTACATATCAACATTCTCCGTGTCTACTTTTTCAAATTTTACTAGCACTTGACCAGAAACAAACTACGGGCCACCACACCAAGATGCTCACAAACAAAACAATCACCCGTGCCCTGTTCTTGGTTGGTTGGGTACAAATGTGGGCATCGCAAATAAAAAATTAAAATTCCAGTCCCAAAGAATAAAGGCACTATAGACTGAGGTCGCAATGCACCAGTGTGTGACAATGTGTTTGGATTCAGCCCTTTGAAGAGTGTCTGTGTTTACACATGTTGGAGTCTAATTATCAAATGGTTTTGATTTGCCAGCTCACAGTTATTTAGGCTTTCTACATCCATCTTTGGTGCCCAGCCTGGTTACAGTTTGTCTGATTCAGCCTGAACTAGTGTAGAAAATGTTGCTTTGCAGAATTTGGCTTTGTTTAGAACCACTCGGCATAAACACACAGAGACCCAAGGCATGTACACAAAAGTTACTTCACGAGCAGCTTGTTTGTTGAACTTTTCAGTAATATGAGCCTTAATGGGTCCGCCTCTGCTTTCCAAGTCCTGATGATCACATGTAAACATCCATCCTCATTAAAACAATGTGTTCTGTGTTGATTTCCTGTTGTTAAGTTGAATCTTAACAGCTCTGCATTTCATTTGGAAGAGAAGTGACACCCAAATTTGCGAAGCCGGCAGAGCTGGAACAACACACTGCTCACTTTCCACAACAAACTCAAGTAGTAAACACTCAAGAACATGGATGCAGTCCAAACATGTGAAACTCTCAGCAGAAAGAAAGGTTTACTTGAAAGAAAGGTTTCTCTTGCATAAAAATCTGTCTACACCTATCTAAATTCTGTTTATAGCTGAGGAAAGGCTTTAGGTTCACACAGATGCATTTCAGTTTGCTCCCAGAATGCACAAGTTTAAGACTTGAAAAGAAAATTTACAGATGAAAAACTCTGTAAGAGAGTAACTAGCAGCCAGGTGCTCATAATCAAATATGCTTGATTAACTGATCATCAGTGAGTGCGAGCTGCTCTGAGCATTCAGTTGTGTGAGAAACCAGTGGCAAAAGAAATACTCTTAAAGAAGCGTTAAAGAATTGTTGCTGCCAATCAATCTGAGAAGTGTTATCAGGCCATTTCAAAACAAATATTCTACAGAGAGAAAGATTATTCACTAAAGGAAACATTCAAGAGAGTTGTCAATCTACACAGGAGCGGAGCTCCCACCAAAAAACCCCAGAGGACCTCAGACTCTACAGGCCTTATTTAGCATGTTAAATGTTATAGCTCAAGACAGCACAGTTAGAAAAAGGAAAGTAAACAAGTATAGCTCTCTTTGAACATCGCAAATAGCATGGATAAGGTGTCCTTGTACATTTCTCTCTGGTACAGACTTCGAGTTTTGTATTAGAGTTTAATTATTTGTCTGGGTTTGTTTTCCTTTGATTCGTGAGTCTCCATGGTTCCTTAAAAATAGTGGCACACCCACCCTCATGTGTGCATGAGGGTGGGAAAGCATGTTTGTGTCTGTGTGTGCCTGTTTGTCTGTGTCTATATGTCAGGTCGGGTCTTAGACTCCACCTCCCTGGGAACACCCAGGCCCTCCAAAGTGTGGAGGTCTATCTCCCCTCACCACACTCCCTGCCGGTAACTGATGCCCTCAGGGGTCGGTGCATTGGTGGTTCTTGGTGTCCAGGGCTGGGCGCTCAGGTATACACCAGCTCACTCCCGGTGACTACTTGGCGGGGCCTGGTGCCTGTCGCTCGGTCAGGCCTCTTCCGGGGCAAAGGGGGCCCTCGGGCCTCCGGCCTCGGGGCCTGCGACTCGGTTCACTCTGGCACAGCTGGCTGCCGGCAGAGCCGGCAGGCACGCCGGTGCAGCCCCCTCTGGCTTCTGCTCCGTGGCTACTGGGTGACCCCTCGTCTGGGGATCTCCTCAGCCCTTCCCAGGAGGGTGGCACGGATGCCCCTCCGGTGGTACTCCTTGGGCTCTCGCACTCTGGGGCCTCTGGATGTCTGGAGCCTGGATCTCCTCCATGCCTGCTTCATGCCCTGGGGGACGGGCTATGGCCCGCCACACCCTCTAGCAGACCATTACATGGAGAAACCTTTTGAATACAAGCGCGCTGATCCACACAGGTGTGCACACGGGTGTTCACTGTTCGTAGCTGCTACTTCAAAGCACATTGTGCGCTGTCTGTCCTGCGTGCTGCACAACAACATTCAATATTTAGTATTTACTGCTGTTCACACTTAGCTAGATTAACGTGATGGTGTTGTGTTTAGTATGTTGCTTTGTTTTGGGCTTTTTTGCTTGTTTTCTCTTCTTTTTCTCTCAACAGGTGATCCAGGAG
This sequence comes from Pelmatolapia mariae, assembly GCF_036321145.2. Taxonomy (NCBI): domain Eukaryota; kingdom Metazoa; phylum Chordata; class Actinopteri; order Cichliformes; family Cichlidae; genus Pelmatolapia; species Pelmatolapia mariae. The sequence goes on along the minus strand of NC_086236.1, from coordinate 3,830,323 downwards.
ATTTTTTTTTCTTTGTCTTTGTAAGTGCCCTTTCTCACTGTCTCTCTTCCCTTCTGTTTTTCTTTTCCTTCCTCTCTTTCCTATCCCCCAGTCATGTCTGTCCCATCTGTAGCAACTGAAAATAAAATAAATAATAACAACAAAGTTTGATCAAATGGACCAATACGGCAATGCCATGATGATCCATTTGGCAAAATAAATCCATTTGGTATCCTTGTTGGTCTTCAGACAACAATTCTGACGGCTAAAGAACCAAATGGGACAGACAAAAAAAAAAATAGTGGCGCAGTCCACAGCGTGGATATGGACATTACTTTTATTTTTATTGCACAAACGGGTGAGAGCGCGATGGTAAAGTGGAGACTACTCCAGGATAGAAACAACTGCATTTTACAGCTAACACGACTCTGAGCAAGCAGCTGCACAGAGAGCATGCTAACGCTAAGCTAGCCAAGAGCCCAGAATGATGTTAAAGCTGAGTGAATGCTGAAACCAACCCAGCACCATGATAAAGTGAGCGGTCATTTGCAGTAAGGCCCGCCACCGAACTTCAACAGGTAACAAACTGAAGCCTGTAGGCTCTGTTTCTACCTGTGCATGTTTCCAAAGTAGAATCACCGTGGCGATAGCTTTAAAGTGTCTTTATGCTGGTTTTAGTTTTTGATTTGTGCTGTCGGCTTGTGTTCATACCTAAATACTAAGAGAAAGATCACGTGTCCTCATTAGCATAGGGATTTGTGTTGGTGTGTCGGGCTGTAGCCTGTAGCTTATATTGTTAAATGGTCTTATGACACAGTGTGTTTCAGATCATTTTACAGAGAAACATGAAAGTAACGCAACGGGTACTATAACGAATTTCTTTCTCCTGGGTGTAATTAAGTAAGAATTAAGTAAGTCATTTTAAGAAAAGAGTGCTGTGTAATATGTGTAATAACGTTTTACTTTCTTTGAGTAGTGACCCCAACACTGATCACAACAAAGGGGGGTAATACCTTGAACATGCACAAACATTTGACCACCACGCAGCGTGTAATTAATTTGCATGAATGTAATGTATTTGAAACGCTGCTTAGAGATGGTGGTGACTCTCAAAGTGGAGCTAATGAGAATCGATAAGTGATATCGATAATGGAATCAGAATCGATACATTTTCATCAATTCCCATCCGTACAGACAACATTGGGGTATGCTTCTAATGAGACAACGAATGGTCTCCTGGGGGATTTTCACAAGATCTGGACCAGGACATCACTGAGTTCCTGTCCTATCGCACGCGCTCAAGCTCCTTCAGATGGTACGAAACATAATTATCCAGAGGAATTCTACTGGATTTAGGTCACGTTGAGTGTGGGGGCCAGTCAGTGGTTTGATTTCCATCATCCTCCAGGAACTGCTGGAACTGCCTCCATATTATCGCCGCATTAGACCAGCCATTGTTATGTACCAGGTGGAACCCAGGACCCACTGCACCACTGTATGGTCTGACACTGGATCCAAGGATTTCATCTGGATACCTAATGGCAGTCAGGGTGTCTCGACTGTTGAGGTCTGTGTGTCTCTCCATGGATATCTCTCCCAGGGCGATGAGTGACCCACCACCAAACCAGCATCCTCAGGAGAATGCTACAAATGTTCCACATAATAAAAAGCAGTAGAGGCTGAGAAAACTGCATAGATTTAAGCTCCTGTCAGGGCGAGCCTGGAGGCCAGTACGTAGATTTGGACCCAAGCGCAGATTCAATCACGGACAGCAGTCATAGGATTTTAACACAAACTTTATTGTGAAAAACAAGAGTAAGCAATGACATGGGGAAAGAGTGCGTGGCACGGTGATCTCGAGTGTGAAGGTTCTGGAACAGAGGGAGAGAGTGGGATGGGACACAGGGAAACGTAGGCTAGGAAGGATGAGATAGATCTGGGTTTGGTGGCTTATTAGTGGAATGGAGATTTGCTCCGGGGGGAGTAGTGGTGGCCGGGTGAGTGTCCTGTAAGATGGTTCAAGATTCAAGGTTCTTTATTCGTCACATGCATAGTTATACAAGTATAACACACAGTGAAGTGAAACCTTGAAGATGGGTGAGAGTTGTAGAGAGTCCGACCTGATTGATCCAGTGATCCAGAACTGTGGAAGGCAGGAGGGCAGGCAGGTGAGGAATCGTGAGCCTGTGAGCATGAAGGAGCGTGAGGAATTCCAGACTGGTGACCACCATCCAGGAAGGTATGCAACTGTAGGCAATGCATGTGGAGAATCCGAGGAGCTACTGTGAGCACATGGAGAAGAAGGTAAGTTAAGCATGAAAACAAAACACGAAACGCAAAGGCGGTGTTACGAACACGCGATTAGCACACAAACAGTTTTAAATAGTGATGGTCTTACATGGTGAGTAAGACGAGGGCTCCGCCCAGAGGTGGGAACACTGAGACATCATGGAAAAATACAGCCACTCACCCAAACCATGACAGCTTTGTTTGTGAGTCGGATTGAAATTTGTGTTTAAAAATGTCTTTTTGCAACAGCAGCAGGTTAAAAAGGTGAGAGCATCATCTGAGATGCTTGGACGTGGTATCAGTGTTCGTTGGTGTCTTTGTGTAGATATGCTGTTAAGAGTTATAAATCAGTAAGCCCAAACAATCATATAATATGAATATATTAGAGCAATGATAAAATGCATGTTTAAAATATAGTTTCTTTTTATTTGAGAAGCAGCTTATATTTGATGCTTTACAACTTCTGGGCAACAGAAGAGTTATTTAGCGTGACACCCGTCAGGACACCTCTAGAAGCTTTCTCCATATTCTTTGAGTTTGATCTGAGTCTAGTTAGGCTTTTTCTGTTGTTGTTGTTGTTGATTTTATGTTTCATACCCATATTAAGCCTTAAATCTCTGAGCTTAAATCTCCCCGGAGCTGTTTACAGTCGAGCGCTCGTGCTCCACAGCTCAGGAACCGAGTGAACTGAAGGCTTTGCTTCAAATTCAGCAGCTATTTATTCAACCTGCTAATGTTTAAACAGAAGCCTTTAGGACCCACAGTGGACCACAGGGTGTAGTTTTAGTTATTATTCATTGATTCACGTTTTGCTCTAGCTGTTCGTGTGTGTGTGCTCAATCCATCACCACTGCAAAAACACGCCCTATCTGTTTGATGCTCCTTCCCCCGACCACCAACTGTTTGTTACGAGCAGCTGATGAAAAATGCCGCTCTCCTTCGACTAAACTTTTTGTGCATGTCTGCCTCTGGTTTGTTTTTGTCTCTGGCAGGTTGCAATTAGTGAGCGCTGTTTGTCAAACAAGTGGCCGCCAGCGCTGCGGGTGTCCAAAGGGAAAGTGTGCAGGCCATAAAACGTCCATGCTCAGATTGTGTCCATGTGCGGCAGCTGTGTAATCATGTGAAGCCTTTAGAAACTTCGAAGTCTATCATTAATGGCTCTTTGTGGCCCGTATGCACACACACTCCTGTCCAAAGAAATGCTACAAAAACTCAAGGGGCAATAATCATCCGATTTACAGATCAACACAGACTGATTAGAGCTCGGGGAGGCAGCCTGTGTTTGTGTCAGTGGACAAGAAAAATCTGTCTTTCATCCTATTGTGATTGAAGTAGTCTGAGAGGTGAGTTAAACTCCTGCACCTCCTTTATGCTCTGTTGTCAGATCTTTAGAAAACTTAGTTTGTAGGAAAAGTGGTTGTAAGGTAGAGAACCTACAATAATTCAGAGAAAACCCCAACAATCAAACGACCCCCTTTGAGCGAGCACTTGGCGACAGTGGAGAGGAAGAATTCCCTTTTAACAGGAAGAAACCTCTGGCAGCACCAGTCTCAGGAAGGGGCAGCCATCCATGGGTTCAGTCCCTCGTTTTCATTGTGCTGACTGAAAAGTTCTGTTAGTAATCCTAGCTTATTTTCATGAGTATACCTGTGATATGCTAATAAGTTTGACTTGTGACATACAGTTTCAAAACACCAAGACGTTTCATGAACACTGACCTCGAGGTTTTAATCTTGCCACAGGACTTTCACGTCCACAGGCAGCCCTATTAATTCATGGTACATTGATTAACCTCCTAAGACCCGAACTCTTCCACTGCATGCATTTTTAATTTCTCTTTGATATTTGGGCTGATTGGGGCCCGATGAATGTAAAAACAAAGAATTACCAGATTTATTTATTTTTTACCTGATTTTTGTTTCTAAGAAAAATGAGAGCCACATATGAGGATATTCGATTAAAATTTCGATAGAACAGTAGCAGTATAATGTCCTCATAAATAGACATCAGGCCCTTGTAGAGCAAAATTTAGTATTTTGGTCTAAATAACCCAAAATGTGATGTCCACATATGTGGACGCCAGGTCCTAGGAAGTTAAAGGCATAATTTGGCTAAGTGGCCCACGCTGCAGTAGCAAATCATGACTGAACCCAACACTAGTAGGAGTGCAGTCATTTTTGTGGATGAGAACATAAAGCTAACAAAAAGCTCTCGTTAGCTGTCAGTTCTGAAAGTGTATTTTTAACAAACCTAATGATCTCTTACAGCGAGACATAACGAAATAAAAACATCAACACATCCTTTACTGCTTGTTAAAGGGGTGCGTCTTACCACCGCCGCTCAGACTGGAAGTGACTTTCCTTTAAATCGCTTTGATGGACACTCCCGGAGAGTGGTTGGCATCATTATGTTTGTTCAGTTTTACAGCAGCAAAATAAAAAAAATGTGTTTCATGTTATCAGTTTTCAGAAGATAAGCTGTGTCTTTGTACCGACACATAGAAGGTGTAAGCTCTCTGTTGAGCGTGAACTTATAACCTAAACAGCTAATTGGAGCCAAAGCCTGCAGTACTTGTTCCAATGATATAAAATATGGTTCTCAGGAAGTAAATACAAGTTTAAGACACACCTGCAGCTTTAAATCCACACCTTCACATGAACAAGGCCTGTATTAACGCTAAACTACACCTTCATGCTGCACAGTGTCCACAAAACATATCAAAACGATCAAAGTAATTGATAGAAATGAGGCAAATCACTTCACTGCTTATATTAAAATAAACCTTCAAGACAATTATATATAAAGCTTTCGTTTGTTGATTCCTACTGTACCAGAAGTCCCTGCCAGAGATGGAAACAGCCTTTAATGCCTTGGCTAAATAGATATCAAGAAAAAAACTTGAAATAACTAGACCTTCTTATTGCAGGGTTAAAAATCCCGCTGTGAGAAATGCTGTATGTGAGGAGATAGTCACTCACTTCCTCACACCAAGGACAGATCAATGGTTGAAGAGACAAAAAAGTAACAATGTTTTTCAAATAAATTAAAGAGGGAGAAGTGAAACCCGGAGATGGTAGCATTCGAAAACCCAGCATCTTACACCTGCACCTGTCATTTCACTGCGGGCAATTCATTACACCTGCAGCTGCTTCAGACCCACACCCTTTACATCCTAGATGCCAAATCTTTGGGTAGTTTGTACCGTAACAACTGTACTGTAATTCAGACATGAAGTAGCTTTATTTCTTTTATTATGACTCAATACTTCGCCACAACACTTTGCGCTCTGGTGCAGGAGCTCGTAGTCTCTGTGTTCTCTGTCTGAGGTGTAATGATGGCACGCTATCAGGTTCACATTGTCATATAGGATTAAGATTTTATTTGTTTCTATTATTCACTCATCCATCAAAATCATTAAATTCAGGTGTTCCAATCCATCAGTTGATGCTGGGATGCACAGAGGTCACCAACTTTCTGCAAAGTCAATCAAAACAGACCTCCAAACTCACAAACAGTAGTAGTAGACAGCTCCATGGAATGGGTTTCCATGGCAGCTGCATCCAAGTCTTACATCACCAGGGGCAACGCAAAGCAGTGTTCTTTGGAATGATGAATCATGCTTCAGATGGGCGAGTCTGGGTTTGGCGGTTGCCAGGAGAACGGTACAATTTCATGCTGGGAATAGTTTATGGATGACCTCTTCCTGTTCCAACATGACTACACCCCAGTGCACAAAACATATAAAGACATGGATGAGTGTGCAGGGCCGCTGAGTACTTCCACACCAAACTCAGAGTCCTGACCTCAACCTGACAGAAAACCTTTGGGATGAATTAGAGCGGAGACTGCGAGCCTTCTCGACCAACCTCAGTGTCTGACGTCACAAATGTGCTTCTGGAAGAATGGTGAAAATTCCCATAAACACTCCTAAACCTTGTGGAAAGCTTCCCCATAAGAGTTGAAGCTGTTATAGTAGCAACGGGTGGGCCGGCATTATATCAAAACTATGGATTAAGAGTGTGATATCACTCAAGTTCATATGTGTGTGAAGGCACACGAGGAAATACTTTTGACAATATGTAGCACATACTGGGTCACATTGAGCGTCCAAAGCACCTCCTGTGTGCACTCAGCCAACAACGCTTATCTGCTTTAATGTATGTATAATGCATATAAGCCATCACAGCCATGTATTAACAGGGATGATGGAAGGCAGCAGCGGATGTCAAATACAGGAAGGCCTATTAAGCATGCATTAAAATTGCTGATGGTCCACTTGTATGCAATTCATTTCAGCAAGATAGAACAATATCTATGCCAGGAGAGACTCAGAAGGTCATCAGCAAACAGCGCAACAACAGCGGTGCTCATTACTATTCATTGAAACTGGCATGTAAATTGCAAGAAAAAGCGGTGCATGTGAAGCCCCGACTGCCACAAAGCTGCCAAGAGCTAATGAAGAACCTGTGCATCGAGGTGCTGAGAAAACAGACAATGCTGGACTGATGTTTATTAGTTGCTGTGCTCCTACGGCGCCGCAGAAGCTAACCTTAACCTCTGGCATCAGTCTGTTGGCATCAAATGTCCTGGTAAGACCTGTGTGTATTTGTGTATGTGTGTGTGTGTGTGTGTGTGTGTGTGTGTGTGTGTGTGTGTGTGTGTGTGTGTGTGTGTGTGTGTGTGTGTGTAGCATCTAATGGCAATGATTACACCTGTATGAAATGCTGCCAAACTCAGGCACACACTGAAAAGGTCTGAGCAGGTGCAGAAACTTGTAATGTTAAAGCAGACCCTTTGTGCTATCTGCATATTTATCACGTTTCAAATTGTGGCCTTATGTGAAAAAAAATAATTGCCCCCCTTGTTAAATCATGAATTTACTTTGATTAACAAAGGTTTTTTTTGGAAAGCTGAGCTCAGTTTCACTAACCACACCCGGGCCTGATTACTGGTGGACCTGCTGAATCAAGAAATCGCTTAAATTGAACCCATGTGACAAAATGAAGCAGGCTAAAAGATCTCAAAAAAGCAACACATCATGCCATGAGCTAAAGAAACAGCTGAGAAATAAAGTTACTAACATCTACATAGACATTTCTAAGGCTTTGGGACTCCATTGAACCACGATGGGAGCCATTATCCACAACTGAAAACGTGGAACATTGTTGAACCTTCCCAGCCTACCAAAATTACTCCAAGAGCATATCAGCAAATCATCTTCGACAGCGGTCCCCAACCTTTGTTGCGTCATGGACCGGTTTATGTCTGACAATATTTTCACGGACCGGCCTTTAAGGTGTCGCGAATAAATACAACTAAATATGTCCACTACCAGAACCAAAAAAAAGAAGATTTATTCATAACACATGGGAAAAGACCCAGGGAAACTGAGTTAACAATTAAAACGATTTAAAAAAAATAACAATAAAAGCCAATAAAAACCCTGAAAACCATCAATTTCACACCCGAGCCTCAACTCTCGCGGCCCGGTACCAAACGACTCCCGGACCGGTACCGGTCTGTGCCCCGGGGGTTGGGGACTGCTGATCTTAGAGGTCACAAAAGAACCCAGAACAGAATCTAAAGAACTGCAGGCCTCACAGTTAAGGTCAGAGTTCATGATTCAACAATAAGAATGAGACTTAGCAAAAATGACATCCATGGGAGAGTTCAAGAAGAAAACCACTGCTGAGCAAAAACAACACAAAGCATATGCCGACAAACATCTGGAGGATCCCCAACACATCTGGGAAAATATTCTGTGGACTGACGAGACAAAAGCTGAATGTTTAGGAAGATTTGAGTCTGGTTACATTTAATGTAAAACTAACAGCATTACACAAAAATAACGTCATGCCAACAGTCAAAAATGGTGACAGACAGGGACTGCTTTTTGCCCTGAAGCTCAAGATCACTTGAGTTATGTAGTAGAACAATGATCTAGAACACAACAACAAGTCCACCTCTGAATGGCTAAAACATGGTTTTGGGGTGGTCTTGTTGAAGTCTGGACTTAAATCCAATTGAGATGCTTTGGTGTGACCTTAAAAAAAGCTCTGAATTGAAATTGCTCTGCAAAGAAGAGAGGGCCAAAATTCATCCACAGCGATGTTAAAGACTCGTCGCCAGTTATCACAAACACTTGATTAAGTATTTGTCTGCCAAGGATGGCAAACAAACTAAAAATTTGTTTGATAATTTGACACGTGTAAATATGACAAACATTCAAAAAACTAAGAAATCAGGAAGAGGCCAAATGCTTTTTTCCAATAATGTATGCACGGGCAGGTAGTGCAGAGATGAGTTACACATTCTGTAAACCAATTTTGTAGAACAGAAAACTAAAAGCAGCAGAGAAATGAAGAATCGCTTTAATAAAAATGTAAAACATTTTGCTGCATCTGATAGCAAGCTTAACTTCATTCATGTGAGCCTGAGAGAAGGATTACTTACAATGATATATCAAATCCAGCAGGTTCAGAGCAGTGGAGTATTAGAAGATGGCTGTTCCCCCCTGATAGAACATCTGAGAGCAGCACAAACGGCTGACATTCGACTTTTCATGTGTACAGAGCCTGAAGCTGTTTGGCACAGGCGTGTGTGCCAAAACTAAGACTATAGAGAGGCCAGAGGAGGTTATGTGTATGTCCACGCCAGAGGACTGATTTATCTACTGATAGCTCAGCGGTGGTAAATGAGAAACTGAGAGGCTGCTGGCAGATCTCAGGGTCCTCTGGCCTCACAGAAGCTTTATCTTTGGCACACTCTCTGCCACATAAAGCTGCAATATGACGATGGCAGGGATTCATATAACACGCTGATGAGGTACAGCATGTTGGTGGTGTTCATTTATAGACTTTGCATCTGCTTGCAGGTAATTATCCAAAGAACAGGCTTTTAGTTTTAATTCAGTGTTTCGTCTTGTTTTATTTTGTTCTGCTGTATTACAGTTGCTCTTCCTGTCACCTCGTCATGTGTGATGAGACGCACTTAACTGCACTAATCTGAATGAAATGAAATTTGAATAGTCTGAACGCTAAATGATGGATGTGAAATCCATAAAGAATACTTACAGTGTGCTAATACAATTTAATTCACATAGCACCAGTTGACAACAATGGTTATCTAAATGCGCTTTATATAACTACAACGGTCAAACAGTCCACCACAAGAGAGTTTCTTAGATGTACTCTTGGCCTGATAAGATTTAAGATTTAAGAACTCCGGATCAGGACTTTTTCATACCGAGCGCGTCAAACCACGCAGCAGCATGTTAACGACTGGCCCTGTGTTTAGATAAACCGTGTCTGTTTTTTCATGTTTGGTCTGTTTTCAGCATCTTCTTCTTCTACCCGTGATATGAACTTTGAGAATTTAACCCTTCCCTGTAGCAATGTATTTATAGTAGCCTAACCATAGTTAGCAACAGGTAGCACATCATTAGCTCAACTAGAACTAGGCTAACTTTACTAATAACACTGTAAATGTTACAGCTATTTAGATTTCCATTTTTTACACTCACAATTGTAGCCATTGATTCTTTTTTAGTTTAAAGGATTTCTAAAAAAAAAAAAAAAAAAAAGAAAAAAGACTGTGGTACAGTGTTACCACCTTTGGATGGACTAGCTAGCTAATGCACTGCTAACCTAAGCTAATCTATTTCTCACTGATACCTGGATGCTAAACGCTGATCATTTTATTAGATATGAAAGAATTTGAAGCACATTTAACTTTCAGTGTCACCTCAGTGTTTGTTTCCTTTGGAGAACCAAGTGAACCTTAGCGCCTGGCTAATGACATCAGGCTTAATAAGCTAATCGCAGCTTAACTAATGGATGGTTGAAGTTCACCTGATTCATCTCTGACTATCAGTCTTGTTAGAAGGGAAAGTTTGGAGCGTTGAAGTTTCCTGAACCCAGACTTGGAGCATGTTATATCCAGCATGATGATAATACAGGATATGTTTTCAATGTTTATCACATCTTTTTACAAAAGACTGTGACGGTGAAAACGATTAGCTCAAGGCTTCAAAAATGGGTCATCGCAAACCAGTGAAAAACGTGGTAGTAGCTTCTGTGGCGGAAATTTGTAAATGGTGGCACCTTTAAACCATTATCTCCAGAGTAAAACAGCCACAACAAATGCTTACACCTTATGTTTCAGCTTCTCCCAGTTTGCAGTTAGACAGAAAAAGCACAGCTCTGAGGTCTTGGGTCTTTGGGCGACCAGTATTCTCAGGTAACTTAAAGGCATCATGATGGGAAGAGAGATCACACTTTAATAAACTGCACTAAAAGCTGAATGTGGTGATTTTTATTCTTTAAGAAAACTGCTAATATATTAACTGCTACTTTGATACAAGCTTCTACTCAAAAACGGGATGAATAACTTCAATGTTGCTTTAAATCCTGTTAAATTCACAGGGCATCTCTGACCATCTTTTTTACTCCTCTGATTTTTTTCTCCTTCTATCTTGTTTTCTCCTCGTTTTCCTTTTGTCTCCTTTATTCTTCCTCAATTTTCTTTTTATTCTCCCTCATGTTTCTTTTTCACTTGTGGCTTTTATAGTCCCCCTACATCCCCCACATACCTTTCAAGGACAATCTACAGGTAAGGATGTGTTTGCTGCAGCAGCGATCCTGACAGCGCCCACTTTTATCCGGAGACTCAACACAACTTCACTTTGAAATCCATCATGTCTGTTCCTATGGGCTCAGCGTGAGGAACATGCGCGGGGGGTTGAAGGCTGCGTGGTGAGTGTTGCTGGTGCTTCAGTGGAATGATGTCATCATGTCTACCTTAATACCCCCGGAAACTGGGATCCACGTCGGACAGTTCAGCACAAATAAGCCAACCATGTCATCCCTCTAACTGGTGAGATTATGTCTGACAATGGAGGAGGTTAGGGCATGTTTCTGTTCTCACACACACACACACATACACACACAGAGACACACACACACACTGAAACTCAGGAAAAACTGGGTTGAGCAGCTTTGGGATCAGAATGGATGGATCGTGGCTTCAGGGATCCAGCGTACAGCATGTGTGGATGAAATCACATCAACAACACCAACTCGTTCTTTTATTTTAATCTATGTCCCCTCACATACAGCTCAGAGCTGATAAAGCAGAGTTCCTAATGTGGCCCATATGATCAGAAATAGCCCATCCTCTGCTGGCAGCGATTTCCAAAGTCTGGAATGGGAAGTACCATCCAGGTGGGCCTCCAGAGCTCATTCAGATCAATGTTAGGATTTGAGTAAAATGAAGCCAGGATTGTAAACTATAACGCAGGACGCAGAGTGACACAGAGTTGCCATTTTAACAAGGTTTATTGTTACACAAGTTAAATATGAACAAAAGGTGCAGGACTGCAGGAGATCACAGGAAGAAGGCTGTTAATGCAGAAAAAAGCTGAGTCGTAGCTTGCATTGATCTCAGAAAGCTCCAGGAGTTCAGGAGTGGTGGAGGGTGGGCAGGCAGGTGAGCTCTGGCAGGTAAGCAGAGCAAACCAGTCGGCAACTATCTGGCTGATAACGGCTGCTCGCGCTGGTACGTGCTGTAATGAGAAACTCAAGAACAGGTGTGAAACTGGGAGTCCACCTGAGAGTCTGAGAGAGAGAAGATAAAAGGAGAACAAGTAAACATTTAATAATGACACAAAGACGAGACCTATAGTCCTATTAGTGCATATTATTATCTACATCTTGTTACCTTTAATGCTTATTATGAGGACCTTAATTTAAAGAATTCCCTCAAACACAACCATACCAAGTGAGGTGACTTAGCATGACAAATAGTTGTGTGGTTAAATTCTCCAGCTGTAGAAAAGAGCAACACACAGATGCATCTTTAAGCACTTCAATGGGAAGCCTTCCTTGTGTGCAGTCAATGACAAGGTTCCCAAAATGAAACGTCTAAATAAACTGCACTGCCGGAGCTGTCCTCGAAGGTGACGGCGGCAGTGGAAAACCCATCAAAGCCGCCAAGGCCTTTAAAACAGCTTTGGGTCAGAGGACAGCAGAAGAAGAGAACAATCAGGAGCATCACAGAGGCAGCAGGAGAGGCGGAAAGACAGCTCTGGATCACGGATGGCAACCAAGACGTGGCCTGATTGCCTCTGGCTACACTGGATAGGCGAGGAGTGTTGAAAGATGTGAAACACCTCGTAACCCCGGGTGATGGTGTGTATTTAAAGGTGTGGACAGTGTAAACATAAGTCCCCCGGAGCGTCAGAAAATAGAAAGTATGAATTTTTAAACCAGGTGGCAACCTCCAGGGCTGAGGGCTGAAAAATAAAGCCAACATGGACATGAAAAAAAATTCTCTCATGACCACTGGAGGCCAAAACAGAGTCAATCCCTACAGACTCCCATGTTAAACTTCCAAACTTTTATTTGGGTAAGATGCCACCACTTTGTCCAACTTCCTAAAAGTTTGCTTTCCAAACTGCAGGAAACACTCACCTTCAGGCAGTAGTGAGGCTCCACCCACTTTTAGCAAAATTCTTCTGATGAGGGGCATCCAATCAGGAGAAAGGTAAAGGGGGTGGAGGTAAAGCAGCTTTTTTCAGATAGAGGATTTAAGGATAAGATATATAACGATAAGGACCAACTCCTCTAAGTGGACTTTTTGTATAACATTGCACATGTTTGAGCATATGTGAAACTCCAAAACTGAAATTTAAGGCTGAAAGGAAAAAAATCTTAGAGCTAACGAGAGGAGCTGATGTTGGAAGAATGTAATGTTCAGTCAAGCTTCCTCACAGAACATTTAAATCCATTAATTCAGTTAAAATGCAGCAGATTTACAAATTGAGGGAAATTGTTTTCCATTCCTTGTTTGTAATTTGGGATGACAAGCTGAGTGTTTTTCTACCCCCAAAAAATCTAACTGTGTGCTGCTTTGTTGTCTCAACCGAATAATGTGTTTTGGTAAAGAGGCTCCCATGAAGCACAGTGCAGCTTCAATCAAAGATGGAAATTATTGCAGTGACAAATTTTGAGCTAATCAGGCAGCTTCACTACAATTTTTAATGATTGTGACTCCTTGATAAGACCTTGTAGGATCTTACCTGGTACATTATCACTGCAGCAGGCTGGTAGTGGTTATCAACTGTGTCAGGGTTAGTATAGGCACAAAAACACAACTTACAAGCAAATAACTCAAATTAACACCAAATATATTTATTTTAATTAACAAAAAAAAAGGAAAAAATTAGAAAATATTAAACAAAACCTCACAAAAACAAAAGAAATGACAAGCATTAAGAAAAACAACAGAAACAACAACCTACAAAATGAAAATTACAATATTTAGATAATAGAAAAAAAAATTCAATAAAAAAGCTGTTAAAGTATTTCAGAAAAGATGAAACAAGATGAGAAAACATAAGTTGACATGAAATTTCACACAATAAGTAACATAGAAAATCACAGCTTTATAAAAAAAAATAAAAATTAAATAATTTTAAAAGTAATTTAGAAAGCACAACTTGTACAACGTAGCTCACAGATGTTGAAGTCCAGTCCTAGCGGGCCGGTGTCCTGAAACTTTTCCATGTGTCCGTGCTGCAACACACCGGAATAAAATTAGTAGGTCATTAGCAAGACTACAGAACTTGGCTGCATGCTGAGGTGGCGATTCAGCCATTTGATTCATGTTACAGCAGCTCATGAGTGAATGAACATGATGCAATAAAAGTACTGTTAGAAGTACTTTATTTTTTAAAGTTACACTGTCATTTAAATTTACTTGAGTAGGGTTATGGGTTGTCACCTCGGCATCCAGTCAAGTCTTGCTAATGATCTACTAATTTTATTCCTGTGTCTTGCAGCAGGGACACATGGAAAAGTTTCAGGATACCGGCCCTCGAGGACTGGAGTTCGACGTCCCTGAGTCATAAAAGGAACCAAACTCTCTGACAAAAAATGGAGGCGGGCACCAGAGTTCATAAAAGCAACATTATTGATAACTAAAACACACAAGTGTAACTGTTGCAAACAGAACATGACAAAGTCCATGATAGTATCGATACTGACTCTGGTATTGGTGTCAGATCGATACCAACGCGATGGGATCGATACTTTGTTTTTATCCTCTCAGTTCAGCACGTAGCCCACTTTTGTTGAATAAATTATTTTTTTGGAAATGAAAAAAATATACCTCAAACATGCACTATGAAAACTGTCTGAACCTTTTTGTGTTGACTGTGATGTCTGTTTTATTTGCACCCTAAAGCACAGTCGGTGTCAACAGAAGTGGACCGGCACATTTACAGCCCAGGTCTCCAAAAAACAGCTGAAAATACACAAAAAGCTGAAAAGTGTGTTTGGTTGTGTTAAAAAATTGAGTAAAAAACACAGTGATTTAGTGTTCATTAAAGTCTATTCAGAGTTTGCAAATTCATAATGATTCATCTCACAAATCAGTTTTTGGCCGATAGGTTAAAGTATTGGTATCAGTATTGGTCCTGTATGTAGCTGGTATCAGATCAATTATCGCACATGACTCAAATGGATTTCCTCCCAAGCCGTCCAAGCTAAAAATAGAAGTATTTCAATAAACTTTAATTATTTTGAAACTTTTGGAAATGTTCTTTTTTATCAAATGTTTGTGGTTTGTGTTGTTGTGTTTTGTAAAGGTAAATAAAGGTGATGATCAAACGTTCGGAGCACGGTATGAATTAACTGATCTCCCATCTGAGATCAACTTTTACTGGCAGCTCAGAAACATTCTCCCTGGAAGTCCAGTCCTGACCACTTGCATTAACTTTTGTTTCAGACTGACCCAAATTTAAGGTGGCGGATCATCACTGGTGACAGGAGCAGGGTCTCCGGCTACGACGTGGAAGAATCTGCAGTTTGCTGAGCTCAGAGGCAGCGAATCAGGTGGGAAACAAAACCAGAAACATGCTTGTTTTTTCTTTTTTAATATTCAGTGTTGTGTAAGGTGAGTTCTGCTACAACATCCTGAGATATCTGAGGCAGGAAATGATCCACTCTGTGGCTCACAGTAAGAAAAAGGTGTCAGTTTGCAGCAGAGCACATTAAAAACACAGGAAGCTTTTTTTTTTTGGCCACACTAGCCCAATTTTTGGTTCCCGTCTGGATTGTTTGTTAGATTTACCTCTGCATGACTTCGTCCACTTCCCACTTCCTTTGACACACGGGAGGAAATCCAACCTCCATCACAAAGGCGTAATTACAAGGAGACATGAGAAGCCAGCTTTAAATCAGGCTTTTCATGTTAGACAACCAGACTCTTTGCAGAGCAGCATAAATGACTGGAGCGTTGCTTCTATATAAATACATCAACACACAGAATCACACTGAGAAAATCATCATGTGGACTCTTATTTTTGTTCCTACTATAACCTGACAGTGGATGTGATGGTTTATGATGGCACTGTTACAGACAGTGTGCTTTGTGCAGCCCTCACTCACAGTTTATTTTGGGATATGCAGTCTGTAGCTTCATTCTAAGCGGGCCTCGTATTTTTGGACCATAAACACGACATCGAGTGCACTTTTAGGGAAATTGCTCCTGACGGATTGCGGCTCTAGTGACTCACATTTTACAGGCTGATAAACACAACACGTGCAGGATGCCGCAGGAAGTACAGGAAGGTTAAGACGGTCTGACAAGCTCAACTGTACACATACTTAACGTCACTGTCAACACGGAGTCAGCTGTAATCAGGTGAAAGCAGGAAGCACTGCATGCTAATCAGCATTGGATTCACTCTGCCCGCATCTCATTCTCCTGCTTTTTCACGTCGGCTCCCTTCATCACAGCTTCTCCACCTCATCAAATCATGAAGCACATCTGTAGCAAAACAACTGCAATCATGCTGGAAATGACAGCGACTCCGAAGTTGCACTTTTGCAGTGTTTTTGTAGAAAAATGATTAAAATATGGCTCAGAGTAGCCACTGATTGGAACGGGACCATGACTCGCCTTCAATTTAAAGCCATTATATCCATAAAAAGGCTCCTCACACTAAAGGTGTGCGCTCTAAAACTCCAGACCGACAACATTACGGCGATAGCACTGAGCAGCTCCTTCAGTGGGAGAGTGCGGCACCCACGGTGTGGGACGGAGAGATTTTGCAGGTCTTTCCTCCCCACTGCTGTCAGACTCCACAACAAAGACTTTAACTGATCAAACACACACATCCACAAATGTGCAATAACACTAATGTGCAATAATCTTTCTGGCACCGTTGTATTTTCACTCTGTTGAATATAGCATTTGTATTCTATTTTTATCCTATTGTATATTTTATTCTATTTTATTCTACTGTATATAGTATTCTATTTTTATTCTATTCTGTACAGTTGTGTACTGTATTTATTCTTATTTTATTTTATTCTAATTGTCCTTCATAACTTTTGCACTGTCCACTTCCTGCTGTGACAAAACAAATTTCCCACGTGTGGGACTAATAAAGGTTATCTTATCTTATCTTATCTTATAAAGTTGTGTTTTTGACACTATCTTGGAAGGACAAACGAAACTGAAGGAAATGCTTCAATATATTTATTGAAATGTGGTGGGGGACGTACGGCAGGGAAAAAAAGACCAGCTACACAATTTTCAGCCAGTAGCGGTGGCAGATTACACGTTTTTATCCGTGGAAAATAACGCCGTTCCGTTTTGTCGGGATTCCTCCTGCGTTTCATTATCACGGGCACGGTGTCCTTTGGTGTTGCGGAAGTATTCCTGCTGTGAGATAATGGTCCTGTTTGTTTTAGAGAAATCTGCATTTCATCTACAAGACCTCGGTTTGCATCCCGTTGGGACCTCGTGTTTTCTTTTCCCACTTATTTTTGACATTCACTTCCACTTGTTTGTTTAGTTTAGTCGGGGAAAAAGGAGTAAAAACAAAACACCCCTTCACAGCAGTAACCTTTGGGGACTCGGTGTGAAAAGTTCCTATAGGTGCTGAAAAGAGCGTTATTGGAAGAAACCAAAGAAATCCTATTGTGTTTGGTTTAGGCTCTACTGCTGTGTGATACTGCAAATTTTTGATGGAGATCCAAAACCAAGTAATTACAGGGCAAGTATTGCCAACACCAATTTAAATGACCACTGAAGCATTTCTACTTTCCACAATAAAAGACGCCATTCAGGTGCCGCAGAGAGAGCTGGATGGTGCCAAAGCAACAAAAGATTGCTGTTGTTCAAATAAAGTGTCAAACACGTCCCAATCAAACACTGTGTGGGTCCGTTTGTGCCACAGCTATAAACAAATAGACGTGACAGTCAACACAAAAAGACAAGTGTCAGCAGTGGCATCACCCAGAGACGCCAAACAGCTGTGTGGGTAAACGAGCCAACCTGAGGTCCTGATAAAATGACACTAAGCGAGGGCCCGGGATCAGAGCAGGTTGGTTCTGGTGAGTGCACAACCTGCTGTGCTCGCTTTGAAGTCCAGTCTACACCAATACGCACAGTCTACTCCCATAAGAATCCAAACTACACGTGGCTGGATCGCAGCGCAGTTAAAAGAGAAGTTAAATAATATTTAAATTTTACTTTAAGTTTCTGAGCTCACACTCAACAATGGAAACAGTAAAATTAACTTGATTCGTTTCTCGCATTACTGAAATGAACTTTGGCCCACTCTGGGCACTTCCACATTACACAGTCACGCCAGCAAAGGCTGGAATATCACACAGTACGCTTCCTTATTAACTGCTTACAGCCTCACCTCAGTGTTTACAGCATGACCTCGGGACAGGAGACAGAGCGAGCGCATTAGCCTGAAGGGAGCCGGAGACCGACTCCGAGTGTACTGTGGTGATTCTGAGATGAGGGTCAGGACCCCGAGCGCCTCTCAGGACGGACACCGGCGGGTCGTTTTTTGAAAAAACCTGTTTTTATGTAATGAGCTCTGATCCCAGGCGCTCCCACTGAGGCCCGATTCAAAATGCAAAAGTTTCAGGGGCTAATTTCCATCTCTCAAAAAAAAGGTCCAGGGATGTCCAGAAGTCTGAACGGGGTTTCCTTCTGTGGTTTGCAAGCTTGATTTCATCATTATTTCAAGTGGGCACGCTAAAAAGAGTGAACAAAGGAGTTCGGAGATACAGATTCTTATTGGAATAAACTTTAATTTGAGGCGCTGCATGACAAACAGTCTAGACGTGGTTTAAGTGCAGACTTTCAGCTTTAATTCAAAGGTTTTGTCGAGAGTATTGAATGAACTGCTCAGGAATTACAGACATTTTTGTCCACAGTTTCTCACTTTTAGAGGCTCTTCATTCACATTTTGATGGTTTGATGTAAAATCCACTTTGGTGGCTTTAGAGGCAAAATTAGAAAAAGTCATGTTACTCTCCAAATACTTATGAACGCCCTTTTTTTTTAGGTGTCTCACTCACTTCTGTCTACCCAGACACTCTGTCTTCCATTATTTCTCTGTCTCTCTTCCAGGTCCAGCTACAGTATCTATAATGGTTTCCACACTCTGGGGCATTTTGTTCTTTTTTTTAACGAGCAGAGCGTGGGATTAATGTTTGCCAGCTGGAGGCAAACGGTCGTCCTGGGAGTTACCTGTCAGGACCCTGCAGTGGTTTGGGCCTCTCTGCGGGGCGATGGATGTTACATAACAGCAGGACACGTCACTTTGGAGGAATGTGGGAAATGGGAGGGGGTGTTAGAGGGAGATGGAGGGAGTGGTCCGCCTCTGTGTGATACCCAGACATGAGTCACAGGGAGATGAAAATAGGTCAGTAGAAATCAACCTGAAGAAATGCTCCAGTTACACAACGTGCTGTGGCGTGCAGACAATGAGACGGTTGCATGCAAATGAGTTCTGTCCAGTGTGCACAGCTTTCTGTACCTCCTACACAAAACATTCAGTGAATGGATCATCAGCTGACCAATAAGGGATAGCATCGGCATGCATTCAGCGTGATTAGGCCTAATATGAACAATGTTCTGCTTTAACGCACTAGAAACAAATGCTTTCTGTAAACAGTTTGCAACAACATAGCTGCCACTGCTGAAGCCTCTATATTAGCACTCGAAGGAGTTTTATTGGGCAGTGGGAACTGATTCTAATGATGCACGCCAGCCAAAGCTCACGTCACACTGAGCTGAGCCAAGGTCAGACCGTGCCACGTTCAGAGCTACACCACATTACACCACAAGAGCTACATCTCAGACTCTACAGGCCTGAGTTAGTATGTTAAAGGTTAAAGTACATGACAGGACAATTAGAATAGGACTGAACCGTTTTCTTGGAAACGTTCCAGAGAGAAAGCCTCGTCTCTTTAAAAGAAACCTGGAAGTACAGTCATGGTCAATACAGTCAGTACGAACGAGACCAAGCTCCATGCACTCATAATTTATACAGCTGACAGCATCGGCCTGACTTTAAAGGTAAATCCTTGTTTAATGAGAATCTAAGACCTTCTAAAATTAACTATCAACAGAATGTAACAACAGTTTTAACTTTATGTCCACAATGTTTGTATATTATCATGCAGAGATACCAGTTTGAACCACAAGGTGGTGCAGTGAGTCAGTGGTTCAATCACGAAACATTCACAGACACTGCAGCAGTCTGGTAGTTAGAACAGACCATTATTACGAATTATGTTCAAAGTACAGACTCTAATAATAATAAAACTTTGGTAAAACTGCTGCCACCTTGTGGTGAAACTATGAACTTAAGTTGGTACAGTTTTAACAGCAGGTGGGTGGGGCTTCTGTTCTTACTGAGGCTTAGTATGGACTCTACATGCACACTGTCCAGCTTCTTTCTGACTGCTATTGAAACTGTGGAAAGTTTACCTTCAAAATAAAAGTTGCCCCTTTTGAAATATGTTGGCTGCAAAGCAGAGCTTTTACTTTGAAAGTGAGTCTTCTCCATTTCTTTGCACCGTACCTTTCTAGGTTTAGTACTACTGGGCTAGTAGTTAGAGAGTAATTGCGGACAAGCATGACCAACCAAACAACCGTGGCAATCGTGTGATTTGGTCCAGGAGCCACCGCCAGCCAGTCGGGGAAAACTCATTCATCCTTGGGAGATGCGTCCCAATGTGGTGGACAAATCTCGAGCCACGTGTGCGTGATGTCACATGAGAAACCTGAATAGCCAGATCTGTGTGGCTGAGGTGACCGTAAAAGGAAAGTCTGTGACTGTATTTAGAGCAGTGAAGCCTGAGCTTGCACATGCACTGCCATGTTTAATGTGGACACCAAGAGTAAGAGCACACAAATGAAGAATACTAAAAGCGTGTTTCCTTTGAAAGATGAACTATTTTTATCTCATTAAATACAAAAATATGTAGAAAAAGTTCAGGTCCAGTGTGATCGCTCTTGTCGTGGATGACTTCTGCCTCTGACTGGCATCTTTTTCATAAGTCAAGCAGGACGCGATGACAAAAAAAAGGAAAAACAAACAGACACGTCTTCATTGGCTCGTCACTGCCACGTGCACCTGTGCTCCTGTTGCCTTCAGACATGCTGAGTGTGAATGCTTCCTGAGCCACAAGGTCAGACAGACGGTGGCAGTGTTCAGACAGCTCACACACTCACACTCGCGCACACACACACTCGCACACACACAACATGGACGAGCGTCTTAAATTATTCAGGAGTAGACAAAACCCAGAGTCGGTAACTTTTCCGAGTGTGAAAGAGAAGGCTTCTCTGTCAGCAGGCTCCCTCGGGGACGCAAACCTCTTCACATTCTGACCATTCAGGCTGAGCTTCCTGTTGGAGGGAGCAGCAGTGGTGCTCTGTGAGCGGACGCAACAACAACAAAAAAACGCCTGCGAAATTGCAGCACGACATTTTTAGGTTCCGGACTAAAACAAGCCTGCAGGATTTGACCGACTTTACCATCAGACTCAAACATTCTTCTGCTGCTTTAACACTACAAGTTTTTTTTCTTTGCATTGTCTTTATTTAAGAACATCAAATGCCGCTCATTTATTTGGCCATGCTTATCATCAAAAGCCCAAAATAGACTCTGTGTCCTCTGATGCTATAAATGCAGTTTCTGGGGGGGGGGGGGTTCTCAGAATAAAGAATAAAATTCTGGGTCAGTCTCTGAATTATGAAGCGGTCCTGGCAGGGCACTCTCTGCTGCATATACAAACATTCATCATTATGATCGCCTCACTGAGCCTCGATTTCTGTCAAGATATTTCAGAGTAGGTTGGAATGATCATTAAAATGCTGACGCACTGCAGGTTGTCTCCTCAGATTGAAGCTGCAGGATGAATATTGCGAGGCGAACGCTCTGTGCAGCCTGTTCCTTTGTTTTAGGAAGGTACCGTTCCAAAGGGAACTTCCATATAATCCAGGTTTACAGTTGGAACAATTTTCAGAAGAAGTGCTGCAGAGCTGCGACTCGGTTTACTAATAATGGTTAGTTAAATATAATCAGCCATGATTGTAGGGAACAGCAGTAGCAGGATGCTTTTCAGATCCTTGAGTGAGAACTAGAACTCAGGAGGAAAGCCTGTTCTCATTTCCAGGCTGTTTATTCTCAGGTGTCTAACAAATACAAAGGTCACACAGGGCTACAGAGCACCTGGAGACCTCTGCTCGTTAGAGAAGATGGTCGCTGGCAGTCGCTGGATGAACAGGATGCTGCAGCAAAAACCTCCTCGCGATCATAGACACTGACGGAGTACGAACATCCATGCTGTACCCGCATATCCCTCGGTTTCATTTGAGTAAATCAGGTCGTTCGACTGAAAGTTTTGGAGTGTCACGTAGTTGTTTAAATGTTAGAATTGAAATGTTTTTTATTTAGATAAAGAAAAACAAAAAAAAACGGGTAAAACATCTGTAATTTTGCTTCTTTCATGTTTGGCTGATTCCAGATGTGAGAGTCACAGTCAGTGAGCGTGAGGCCCCTACAGTATACTGCCAACGCTTTTGTGTCAATGTTTTAAGGACTAAATTATTACTTGGGGTGCAGAAAAATGAAAATTGTATTATTTAAAACCTGTAATTATATGTAAAAGACTTTAACACTAGAATGTTATTGCAAAAATCAAACTGATCTTTGTTTTCCTCTGAACCTCGTACATAATATTTGATACAAAGATTGATTTAATCTTCTGTCTTAGCTTGAACTTGTAGCTTCTACCTTCAGGGTTGTTGTTCTATACACATCTATCAGCAGCTGACCTTACAGTCAGTAACTGAATGAACCCCTACAGGCTCGTGATCTTACTGGAAGCTGCTTTTTTGTCCTACTTTTTTACTTTAAAAAGCGATATTCATGAAAACTTGATGTCTTTACTTTGTTGTTGTTTTTGTTGAGTCTGTTTTTTTTTCTTCTTCTTTTTTAGTTCAAAATAAAAAATCTGTTTCGTTCTATTGTGAAGCTTTAAATAACTGTACAACTTTTCCATGTAGCCATGGCGATGAAGTTATCTTTCATCGTTTTTAATCATCCGTTTTATCCTTTTTAATACCTCAGGTCTAATTTAGCACCTGGCCCTCTCTGAGCTTAAAGGATCATGTTTCTGATGTCATTGGACAAAAAAATCCATCAAAACCTTTCAGCATATTGAAATGTAAGCTTTTGGAGAGGAATTGAGACTCCAGATCATCTGAGTGCTGCAGTAAGTTTAAAGAACACTTGTGCCTGGGTGAGCGGGGTTAGAATCCCATTTGAAGCCAGAAGTCGGCATCGTGTTCGGCGTTAGAGTCGGCCATACGAGCTGCAATTCTTGACTTGTCAACATGCCGCAGTGCTGTGGTCCATCCATCCAATCAACCATCCATGCAACTTCCAGTCTGGATCTTGCTAGTGGAAGCCTCTCCCTGGCTTCCAGCTCCGAGGAAAACCGTGACGTCCAATCATACACTCAGTATACCCAACAAGGGCACCCAGACGACCTCATCCTTAGCTTAGTCCTTATCCTTAGTCGACAAAACACACGCAGACTGGTTGGTGAAACTCCCACGGCCCTTCCAGAGGTAAACATCTGGTCCACAGCCAGGATGGAGTCCGCACTGCTCCAAGATCCAGGGTTCGACAGGTTGGTTGGAACATGCTTTCCATCACCCTGGAATAAACTTTTCCCAGGGAAGGTGAGCACCGTGACACAGCTGGATAATTGGAGCACACCCTCCAGTCCTCCTTTTTGAAAAGTTGACCAGCAATTCGACTTTTTCATCGTTTCATTTTGTCATTTTGTTTTGTTTTGTTGCCTTTTCTAGATTTTAGTCTTCTGTGCCTTGAACTCTTTACGAGTAATCCTTGAAGCAGCTACCATTGGAAAAACCTAGAAATGATTCAAATGGTCGTCTCTATTGGTCTACGCAGAGGTGTCAAAACTCATAAGTGCACTAAGGGGGCAGGGGAGATCGTCAAATGTCTTCATGAAAGAGTGAAAACATGTCAGCTCATCAACAGTACCAAAGGATCTGGGTAACTGCATGCAGTGAGCTTATTCCTGCAATGCTATAATCCTTTAACATATGAATTCCAGGCAGTTTAGTATGTCTTTATTCTGAAAAGACAAAGAGAAAAAGACGTCCTTCTTCATGACTGATTTTGACTGGTTTGTGGGCAAAGGTGAAGGGGAAAGAAGCCGTTTGTCCTTCCAGTTCGGAAGTTTGCGTCTTCCTGATGTGATTTCAGGGGATAAAATGTGTTTAGTATTGATCCTCAGAGCATTATTCCCTCCACTCAGACCGACGTGGAGAGTGTCAGAGCAGTCGGTTAACCAGTCACATCAAAGTCATTCAGTCAGTCAGTGCCTTACTCGCTCTTTTTGCTGCATTCATGTGAGAATCACTTTTAAAAACTAGTTTAAGACTGTCAGAAATCCAAACTGCAATTATGACACACGATTTATTAATAATGCAAAAGAGGAGGGAAATGTGTCTGCTTTTTAAAGCAACTTTTACCAGATTTAATGGATTTCCTGACAATAAAAAGCGGTTTTAACTCTTCAGCCTTGCTGTCAGGTGAAGCTGTCTGATAATATGAAGACTCATTACTTTCTAGCCTTCTGATGTAGGACGTCCTGGAAGTCCGTCAGTAAACTGACATTAAAGCTGAATTTGAGGCGAGATGCATACGTAATATGATTCAGGTGTTAGTGCTCGTTCAGTGGAGCCAAACAAATCCTGTTTAGTCAAATACTCCAGCTCTGCTGATCCAATCACAGTTTACAAACATCTCTAACAATGGAAAATGAGGTTGTCGCTTGTGCGCTGTGACTCGACAATGATCTTTGCAGCAAAAAAATGTAATAGCAGAAATATATTTTGACAAATGCAAACTGATAATTGATGCTTTTGAGCTTGATTTGTTGGAGACAGACAACCGTTTACAACATTTATAACACCATAATCTCAGACATCCTCACCACCAAACTGGACCAGCTTCAGTTACCACTGCCACCTGCTCCTGGATCAAAGACAAACCAACCGGACTCAATCAGTCTGAATCGGCCCCCCATCATAGGTGTACACCTACGACTGCACACCAACCCACCCAACCAACGTCATTGTAAAGTATTCCGATGACATCACTGTGGTTGGACTCATCCCTGATTTAAATCAAACAGCATACAGGTTGGAGAAAGAGAACTTGTCGCACTGGTGCTCAGAAAATAACCTGAAGCTGAACGTCCTTAAAACAAAAGAACTCATAATGAACTTCAGGTCCCTCAGACAGGTCCACTCCCCTCTCATTATAAGTGGAGAACAGAATCTCCACCTTCAGATTTCTGGACACCCACATCACCGTCGATCTCACCTGGACCCAGAACACCATCGCCCTGGTAAAAAAAAAACAGCGCCTGCACTTCCTCCGTGTCCTGAGGATGAACAACCTGGACCAGAAGCTGCTGCTGGCCTTACCGTTCCTCAGTGGATGTTTGGTACGCAGGGGCCACAACAGGAAGAGTGCGCAGGGGGTAATTAACACTGCCCAAAAATTCATTGGCTCCCTCCAGAGGTGGCAGAGGGTGACAGATTTGTCGGACAACCTTTTACAAGATTTAAACATCATAATACAAATCTATCATGCAAAATAAAGGCCCCACCCAGATTCATACACACTTGCTGTGAGGCAACAGGGTTAACAACCACACCACCATGCTGCCTGGTAAAGACCCTTCAACATGACTAAGAAATCTCAACAATCAAATGAACCCCTCTGAGCAAGCACCTAATTTCTAGTTTATAGTTTTGGTCACATTTGTTTTATGAAAGCTGGTGATAACTGTAATTCTTGCTCTTTTTCTTACTATCAAGCAGTGGATTAAGGTTTATGCTTAATAAGACTTCAAGACCTCAAAAATTTCCAAAAATATGAGGAAGTAGTTTTCAAACATGCAGACTATGAGGATAATCTGCCAGTCCACCATCTAATGTCTCACCCACGATGCTGAGAAGGTCCTCTATGCAGAAACTTCCCCGAGGACACAAACCACAACCCAGCACTTACACAAATACTCATATATTAAAAAAGGAGGCAATGATCTCATTATCTCACCGGGGTGAATGTCTTCACATTCAGCTGGTATAACTTTTCAAAGAACTAATAAAATCTTAGTCACATAAATGAAAAGTAGAATTCATAAGCACTGTATTGCATACTTGCTCAGTTTAACGCACTCAGGCTGTGCTCTTTGGCCTGGTGTGACCATTAGCTAATATTCTCAAACTTTATATTGGTGATAACTCTGACATTGCAGAATCAGTTCACTGATCCCACTTCCTTTAATTGCATCCTCGTTTCCCACACTCCCTTGCCACTCAGTCTCTTTTTCCTCTAAACCATCATTTGAAGCAGCATCTGTTTCTGATGGAGGCCGATCAGCTGTCGGTCTGCTTTTAGGGCTCAGTCGAGAGTTTGGTTGGAGGAGACTATGTAAGTGAATTCCCTAATTATGCACTGTCCAAATACTAATAAGGACCCTGCTGTTTGCTGTTGTCTATATCTGCATGTGTATTAAAAACCTGCCCTTGAATCAGCCAAACCACTGTGGAAATGTGTAGCTCATATACAAAGAGGTCAGGCAGGGCATGAAGGTAAGTTAAGCCACAATCCCAGATCATCAAATGCAGCATAGATTAGAAGGCACGGCTGGAAAATCTCTGCATTGCTCCGTATTTAAGCTGCTGTAGCCTGTCTGCAGTTGTAGCCGCCTCTGCAAGCTGCTTTGAAACCCACGTGTATCCCAAGCTCCTCTCTTTGTTGGTGGTGCCTGCTCTGTTCTCATTGGATGTTTTTCCCCACCTTGTGCATATATGTTTATAAGTAGGTGCATGGAGCAGCTGGGAGATTCCTGACCAGAGTCAAGCTGCCAACTTCAAATGAAAGGAAATAACAATCTTGTTTTGATTACAGATTAAAGGTTAAGGTTAATTTATTGCCTCAGATATGAGGAAATTAGTATTGCAGTTTCCCAAGACAAGATAAGCATTACAATAAAATAATAATGAGCCAGTTTAACTGACAAAGGTACAGATGAATGTTAATAATGGTTGAGCTTACATAAATCCTGTCTGTTCTTCAAGAATACATAAAATGCATACTCAGAGTGTAGCATATGGGAAAGGTCAGCTGAAGGGTCATTTCTATAATCCTACCTGCCGGTTTAAGATTACAAATTTGAGGTCACCGCTCAAGCATGAGCGTGATCCCAAGGCCACCAAACCTCCTGCTGCTTGGCTACACCTCCATAACAGTTATTAATATAATCAACGGGATTACATCACCGAGTTGTGAGTTTGTGTTTTCAGATGATAAAACAAGAACTCGCTGATTAATTAGTTTGCTTTCTGTTTGTCATTTTGTGACTTCACAAGGAGCAACATCCAGCATCCTTCAGAAGATAGCGTAGCTTATGTTGACCTGAATTATTTAGTAGTCGTTACAAAGGACTCTGTTTGTGTGTTTGCTCTCCATCTGTTCTGTCAACAGTGTGATCTTTGCAGAGTGCAGAACAATAAAACCACTGAACAAATCCCCGTTCAGCCTGAATAAGAAATCACTTGTTTTCTGATGCATTCTCTAAATACATTAGGAACATCCTTGACTCACTGAGATTTATGGTAAAGGTACTTTTTGTATTTACCTTCTGCAAAGGTTAACTAAAACTTTCACCACCAGGGGGCGGTGTTTTACCTGTGCTGTGCTGAGATGTTTTCATATGTCTGCTGCTTCTTTAAGTTGATGCTAAAGATGTTTTTGCCATTAAATGTTCTTAACGACTTACCTGGTTAATTAAATAAAGGTTACAGTGACTAACTGCCCCATCTTGTGGTGCAAGCTGGTATTACAAAGCTTAACTACTTTTAAACACGGGAGTTTACAGTACCTGTAAGGCTGCTTACGACCTTCTGACGTGATCCTGACCCTGAGGTGTGAAAACAATCCAGGAAGCCGTCCCTGGCTCAGTCTGTCCCCTGTGTGTAGATGTGAGCAGGACTACCAATCAGCCAATCTCCTGAGAGGAGACGTGAGGTAGGAGGACGCTGGTTTGGACTTTTGTTTGACAGCTTACCTTGGCTCTGTGTGAGATGTTGTTTTTGAGGCTGCTGAGAGCTTCCACATCCTGCTGCTTTCACCACTGTTCTCAAAGCTTTCTTCTCGGTTTGAACTGAGAACTTTGGCTTTGAAGTAACATTAATTTTGCATGCCGGACTTTCAGATAGTTTGTCTTGGTTATTATAGACACTGGAGGAATGAGGTCAGTGTATCAAACACTGTAGTTAAACCTATGTTTTGCTGACTGCTGCACAAAACCAGCTGGACTTTGACAGTGAAGTAAAAACATATTTTTTTATTATTTGTGCATCTAGTTCCTAGTTTAGTATAGATGGCTTTAGATGTATTAGTTCCCTTTAGCGTTCCCTTCCTGTTGCCTCAGTTTCATCTTTGCGTTAGCCTTGTCTGTCTTGTTCTCCCGGTTGTGTTGTGTTGTGTTGTGTTGTTGTGTTGTGTTTAACTTGCCGTGTCTCGTTATGCCTGATTTATTCCCACTGTTCCTCTTGGCCTTTGTTGCATCAGTTTCGTGTTTCTGTAATTTAACACTGAAACGCAGCACTCTTGTTGTTTTACCAGCTCCAAATGTTTCCTGTGTTCCTGCTTTTCAGCTTCATTTTTGGTTCACCTTTAAAAAGTTTGTCTCAGGTTTGCATTTGAGGTCCTCAGTTTACATGAAAAATGTCAAAATAATGCAACCTCGCAGACTCCAGTTGCATGACTGAAGACTTTGAGGAAGTTATTGCCCAACTTGAAGAATGCTCACAGTGTGTGATTAATGCTACTGTATCCTACAAAAGACTAATAAAAGTTGTTATTTTTCTACCGCTACTTTAGCTACATGGAAATATGATAGATTTATTACCATATACTAACCTCATAACATCCAGCAGGTCATCACTTAGGTTGAGCCAGATGATTAAAAAAAATCATATAAAGAAGTAGACATGAACCAAACAGCTTTGTGATGACCTGCTGGATATTAGCAGTGTTGGGAAGGTTACTTTTAAAATGTATTCCATTACAGATTACAGAATACATGCCCCAAAATGTATTCTGTAACGTATTCCGTTACGTTTCTCAATGAGAGTAACGTATTCTGAATACTTTGGATTGCTTAATATATTATCATGCTGTTTACAACTACGTGAATGTACTATTGCTGTGATTTATTACTGTTACTGAAGGTCCGCGGCTCCGAACCGTAGTAAAGGGACCTCTGGCTAATACGTCGGGTTCCGTGTCGGCTCGTAGCCGAAAAATAGCTTTACTTTGTTGTCTGGGTCAAGTTTGAGACAGAGAGAGGCGTTGAAAGGCTGCTCCAACGGAACTTATTGTTTCGGAGGAAAACACGAACACAGCGTACAGTCGAGTCTTAATAGCTTACTTACAGCTGGGCTCGTCAGGCACTCTTCTTGGCTGCAGTGGTTATTATTATATTTACATGCTTCCAGCTCCCGTTTCTGCTCGATGACAGCTCGCACTTTTCCACTCTCCTTTTTCTCCCTCCCTCGCTCACAGACATAACGTGTATGGCAGTCCATTCTCCCTGCAGCACGGACTACACTGCCCATGAGGCTACATTCTTTAGAGCTATGCCTGTAGCATTCTGCCTTTTAGCTTAGCACAACAACAACAACAAAAAAGCGCTCTCTCACCCAGGAAACACGCAGAGAGAGAGCGTCACCCTGTAACCATGGCAACCGTAACGCTGCCGCCTGGAACAACAGAACGTAGCTGTCAAACAAACCCAAACAGTCCTGACCCACAACAATATGAAACAGGAAAGTACCGCCGTGTAATCCATTTATTTCAACAAAGTAACTGTATTCTAAATACCACCTTTTTAAACGGTAACTGTAACGGAATACAGTTACTCATAATTTGTATTTTAAATACGTAACGGCGGTACATGTATTCCGTTACTCCCCAACACTGGATATTAGGAGGTTACAGTAGTTGATTCTAGCATATGTTGAGGCTGAATTCACTGAGCAGATACGTGGATTATCCACAGCAGGGTTAATTGTGTCACCACCCAACACTTTTTCTTCCATGTGGAAAAACAACACGTTGTCATCCCAAGACGTAACATACAATGCCATGTGACAAATCGTCAGTATGTTACGCTGTCGGAAACATGAGGAAATATGAGAACCGTTTGGAATGAATCTACACATATACATTTATTTTACTTTCTCATCAATTGCTTTGGTAAGCACTATATAATACGATTAACATTTTGCTTAAGGTCAGGATTAAGGTTAGGGTTAGGGCTGAAATACACGGCTGGAACATGTGTTACCGCCAGGAGCATCATTCTGTTGGAATGGAATAGGAATCTGTGGGATTTTTCTTGGTGCTTGGTGGTTCCCCAATCTCTTTATAAGACTGGGGAAACCTGCAGTCAGCTGAGACTGAAGAGGTCACTTCTCCCACTGAAAACGCTACATTCAGATGAACAGAACCAACTTTTGCGGATTTACTTATCTGGATGATTGAGCATGCATCAAGACATTATATCAGTTGGTATCCAACTACTATGTTATGGATTCACATGCATGCTTTTTCAGGCTTCATCGCTCTTCCGATTTATTTTGCCTTGTGATGATGGTCAAACCAACAATAACTGATCAGCAAAGATCCGCTCTAACATCGGAAACATTGCTGCACGAAGCCTCCCTCACGGTTTGCTCTGTATATGTATTCCCGTTTGTCTCCCACCTTTAATTTATGATTCTGAATCTCTTGATCAGATCAGGACTTTAAATCACTGCTGAGCGTGTTTTTAATGTTTTGTTTTACCTGTGCTGGAAAGCTTAGCGCCGCTCGTCAGCGTGTCTTTGATCACCGGAGCCTGCCTGAGGTTTCCATCCTTTTCTCCACACTCAAACACTACAACAGATTCTCGAGGTACCGAATCGCTCCCCTTCAGCTGGACGCTGCGTGCTCAGATATCTGATGAACCGAGGCCATGATTGGTTGTTACACTTAGCTGCTGGTACCTTTGATCTGTGGCTTTGAGGTCATGTGATGAAAGAGATTAATATTGGTCCGGAGCGCTGCTGGGATCAAACAGCGAGCCGAGCCGAGCTCAGGTACAGCCTCCCACGGGTCAAATTTATCTGTAATCGATATTTTGGGAGCCAACAGGCTCATTTTAGAGAAGCTACAGGTGTTCCTGTACAGATGCTTTCTCTTTACATGAAGGTGAGGCCCCAGCAATGACAATCCTGCACAAAGAACTACAAGCATATTCTCCCAAATTTAATCCTCTGGGGTCTGGCTTTTCATTTCACTGCTGCCTCAGACCTCTAACTATACGAAGCATGAATACACTCAGATACAAGCACGTAACTGATATCATTTTTAACCCAGGCTGGACTCTCTGATTGTGTGTGCTGCCTTAATGCTATGCAGTGATAAAAAGGTAAAGGGTAGTTCAGACTTGTTGTAGCCCAAGGCCTCAGGTAAGAAGCGAGGCAATCAATCGAGAGAAGCAAGGTGCACATAAAAGATCATCCCTGAAGGGAAATTAATAATGGACCCCCTGACAGATTTTAACAACCAGCATCGTTTTATACCCACTGCTGGACTCGCTCTCTCTTTTTACACTCGCTGTAGTCCACAATCAATCCACATGGTGATAATAATAGTTGAAAAGCAGTTTTGATACAATTTTAAAAACACAATATTGAATTTGCAGGATTATTAAAGTAATTCATCTAAAATAGATCTAATAAAAGAACCATGGAGCTAATGTTTTGGGGGTTTTATGCTGCGTTTTAGTGTTTTGGCTCAAGTATCAACTTTTCTAAATTTAACAAGCTCTGAAACAACAGCTGTGCATTAGCTTAGCATAGAGACTGTATATAAAAGATGGTGGTAGTCCCCAACACATCATGGTGTGACCTCACTGCTTGCGAAATAGCATTTTTAAATCAGTTTATGTGGTATCTCTATGTTACCTTGTACCTTTTTGTTTTTACAAATTGCAGTGATTTTGTACTGGGGGATCACATCTTGTGATTTTATATATTTAGTGTATTTTGGAATGTGGATTACATTTTTTATGGTTGTTTTTAAATTGTTTGGATGGATGATTTCTTGAGAGCCTAAAATTAATCACCTGAACTGAGTGCTAAGTTATCAGCTAATGCTAGCTAGCTTGGTTAGCGAGGTGGATCCATCGACTGTACAGGTGAAACACAGAGACTGAAGGAGGAACTTCTCAGACACCCTGTGGCTTACCGTGGACTACAATATTTAAATACTGTTGTCTGTTACAGTATAACATGAAAACACTCAAAGTGTTTTCATGTTATACAAGATGGAACTCCATTTAGCATAGGTGAAACCTAGCATCTGTAGCTGCTAATTCTAAACGCCTGCACACCCCAAACTGCAGCATCCAAATAAAGGAGTCATTTTTTAAAACGCTTAAGGAGTCGAGCATAAATGCGGTCAGACTCCTCCTTTCCTGTGTCCTTACAAACTTTCTTTCCCACTTTGCCTCAACCTCGTGACTTTTTCCATCACGGTCAGTGTAAGTGAGGAAAAGCTAGTAGGAGGTTATTTAAAGATATTCTGAGTTTATCTTTAAATCTAAAGCTCCGTCTGTGCTTTGAAGCAAGAGGGAGACTTCTTGTTTTACACTTTTATGTCAGGGTCAGGATACCATCAGCGCTGAGATTCATCACAAACCTAAAACTTTTACTCACCGTTCTACGTTCACCTCCTCCTCTACTTGGTTCAAGCTGTTGTAGCTCCTCTCCCTTTACTTTCTCCTGATTGGCTGCCCCTCATGAACAGGAGGTTTAACCCTTTCACGCATAGTGGTCACCACAGTGGACAGCTATTCAAACGCTATTTTCTTGTATTTGTGTCAGTGGTGATGATATACTTGCACATAAACCACTACATTGGAAACTGATGTGTCACACCATGCACATCAGTTTCCACTTAAGTGGACATGTAAAAAAAACTCTTTAAAAAGTACATGTTTAAAAAAATGAAGTTCAAAAATATTTTTTTGTCACGGACCCGGTTCCGGGGACTGTGAGCAGTGTGGACTATTATTACTATTATTTGATGTGTGTTTCTTCTCCACTATGCTGTCATGTCTGCGTTCCACATTTTGTATGTATAGGCAGGGTGTGTGTGTATATGGGTGTGGCTGTAGGATGGATGACAGGCACCTGCAGGCCTGATGGGTGTGGCCCTGCTGGAGGACTGGCCACACCTGAAGCCCATGCCACCACCTGCTGCTAATTCGACTCGTCGGGGGAGATATTTAGGAGAGTGATGGTGCTCTTTCTGACGCGGGATCATTGAGTTAAACTCCAAGTCAGTGTGTGTCAGTGTACGGTAGTGCAGATTGTGTATGCCCGCGAGGGGTCAGTGTTTGACGGCTGCTTCTGTTGTTTTCCTGCGGGAGGAACGTGGAACAAGGAGGACAGCACGCACAGCCTACTGGGTCCTCCTTTCCCTCACATTATTTTTCATGCCTAAAGATGAATAAAAATGCTTAAGAAAAAAATCCTGATTGAGGTTTTCATAATTCATGCATGAAAGGTTTAAACAGCAGGTGGGCGGGGCTCCTGAGCTCACACCAGTAGCTGTTTGCTTATAATTCTGGTTTAGAAAGGTGCTATAGAGATAAAGTTAAAATGGTTCTTAGAATTGTTGTTGTTGTATTTGAGATAACCCCCAATATGACATCACAAAGAGCCGAGAGTAAGAAAAAAGCACTGTATTTAACAGCAGAAGAAGAGCACTTCTACATAAAACAAAAGCACGTCCTTGTCCTAATACGTGCTTCTTATACACATGATGTCTTAATAGAAATGAGACAAACATGGCTCACATTGATCTCGTGCAAATGCAGCCTGTGAAAGTTTTCATTTTGCACACATTTCTTGTATTTTCTTCCCTGCGATGCCGAGCAAAGTCTCCAACTCTCTTAACGCAGGAAATGAGACTCTCCAGCTTTTAAGGACCTAATGTCACCTGATTATTACCTCGACTGGACACCTGAAAATGGAGCAAATGTAGAAGCAGAGAGGAAACATAATGAAGTGTTCAGAGGAGAATGAAGTGCCTTCCTGATTGAATGTAGCTCTATTTGTGTTCAGCATCGGTTCTGAATCATACCTGGACGATAGCTGTGACACTCTCGCAGATGAAGGGTCACTGAACCAAATCTTTGCCCAGCTGGAGCAATCAAACTCGGGAAAATCACCTCCACCGACAGGAAGTCCTGATCAGCTGCGCCTGGATCACACTGTATGAATGTGAGGTGGTGCCCTGCAGGTGGAGGACGAGGAGGAGGGGAACTGCAAATCTCCAGGTAATAAAAAGCAACCACTGAAGGTGTTTTGCATTATGCAGCGTCAGGCCTCAGTTTGTCTGCAGAGGCACATCACGCATCACGAGTTTAAGGTCAGATTCACAGCGTGGCATCATTATTCTCTGTCCCACTCTGTTTCCACTTCATTTTAAATGCTCCGCTGAGCTATTTTTCTCTACCTGACTGAAAAAAATATGAAAAGCAAAACAGCGATCGTCGGCATCATAGCTAAGTTTTTCGTTATTAGCACGGTCAGGTTGAAATCTTTTTAACTTCTGAAGCAGCAGCAATCTGATATTTACTAGAGAAAATGTCTTTATTTATAGTTCATTCATAAAATTAATCTGACTATAGGCCCCTATATGAGGCACGTGTTTGTGACTTTTGGGCCACAGCTGTCCAGTCTAACATTTTCCCTAACCACTGGACCACATCTGGACCACACAACATCTGCCAGTGTCATAACTGAGCCAAATGTAGTCCAGATTAGACCCAAATGTTCCCAGAGTTTACAAAAAGAAAGACAAAATCTCTCTAGGGGTTAAGGTGCATATCCCAGGAGTGCAAATACCTTCAGCTGTGAGCTCCTGGTTTGATTCCAGTTTCCATAAAGCACCTCTGGAGTAGATGGCATCTCCACTTTCACCACAAGATCACGAGAGATATCGCTCGCCACAAGTGTTCAAGTCAAGCCACTTTATTTACGAGCACATTCACAACTACAAGAATAAAATACTAGATTTTCAAACGGGTTTTGAAGTGTCGAGTGAGTGAGCTCCTAATTTAAAGGCCTGATCTCTTCTCTTTAATCTGCTTCTCAGTCCAACTGGAAGCATTGGGTCAGCTGACCTTAATGATTAGAAAGGGGAGGTGGTGTTAACCCATTTAGTGACTTAGAAGAAAACCTTAAAATCAATTCTGAAAGCCACTGGGAGCCGACATGAAGAAGAAGGAGAAAGCAGAACCTATTCTGATGATCAAGCCTTGATTAAATGAAGGCATGGATTACTTATGATTAGAAGAGAAAGTCCTTAGCCTGGTAAAACAAGAGCTAATTTTGGGCACCCCTGACCACCAGAGGACAGCACTGTGCCAGACTGCTGTTAATGAGGTGAGGTCAGAGGGCAATAACAGCGGCAGACAGCGGAGAGATGACGAAACCCAACAAAAGCATGTAACTGACAGGAAAAGTTCAAAACGGAGCAGAAGATGTGAGCTGCACTCGCTGCTCGGGCTCCTGCGGAGAGTTTACTGATGCTGTTTGCTGCAGCCAGAGGCCCGAATGCTGCTCTGAGGCAGACAGCTCATCAAGATGAGTGACAAGCTTGTGGGCAGGAACAGCAGCAGCAGAGGAAAAAAGAGGACCAGACTCAACAATACAGTCTGTGCCCAGAGGCAAAAACTGGAGGAGAGGTGAGCAGAGGAGACGGGCTTTCAGTCCTCTTGACAATCAGAGATATTGTGGGCTGAGAGCAGCGAGGGGAAGCTCAACAAGGGGGGAGAGTTAATGATACTTTGGACGCCCGAGTGTGTGGATCTTACACTGTGCTTTAGCTCCGATGTGTAGCTGAGGGATGCTTGATGCACTGGAAGTACTGATGCTTTGGTTTAAGCAGTAAATCCTGAACTTGCTGTAGCTGAGAGTCCCAGTGTGTTGATGCTTCAGTTCCTCCTCAACATTTCTCTGAATACGAGCAGTTTCTGTTGGAGAGTTAGAGGAGCATACAGGAAACTTCAGTCATTGGCACTTTAATTCTGACTATCGGGTGTTTTTTTGTTTTGTTTTGTTTTTTTTATTGGGTTTTCTGAATCGTTTTATTAAAAGTTTTTGTGCAGGAAAAGGGAAACACAAACAGGTGAATGTTCAACAATTACTAAAATATAACCTGATGAGTCTCTCAGCCTGTCTGTCGCTTTCTTATCTTCTAGCAATTTTTAAGGTTGTCTTGAGCAATAGTTCTCCAGACTCTCTGAAGCTGTTTTTCTTTGGATTCCTTTTTCACTTACTTTCAGTCGGGTCCTTGAAGTCTTTGGACTGCTGGGTTCTGTTGGGCCTCGTTGTGTCTGCAGTTTCAGATTATCAAACAAAATGTAGCATTGGGTAAAGATAAAATCCAGTTTTTAACAGTGTGGACCTAATAGCTGTTTGTGCCACCTTTGGCAGTAAGATGAGTCACAGTGAGTCTTTCATACCACTGAGCAATTTAGCATCACCAATTAACCTAACCTCACTAATTGCATGTCCTTGGACTGTATCCAGGGAGAGTCGCCTGGGCCGTCGAGACGTTTTTGGAACATGTGAGACGGACTTTGGGTTCTTTTTGGTGCCATCATGTCATTTTTTCCCCGTCTCTGTCTTACTGTTGAATCATGAACTCTGACCTTAACTGAAGCAAGTGAGGCCTACAGTTCTTTAGATGTTCTTCTGGATTCTTTTGTAACTCCTCGATGAGTCGCCGATGCACCCTTGTAGTAACTTTGGTAGGAAGGCTACAACTGGGAAGGTTCACAACTGTTCCAAGTTTCCTCCATGTGTGGATAATTTAGTGCCAAAGCTTTAGAAGTGACTCTGTAACCCTTTCCAGTCTGATAGATGTCAATGACTTTGTTTCTCAGCTGTTTCTGTGTTTCTTCAGTTTGTGACATAATGTGTTTTTTGAGTAGATAAGTGATTTCAGAGTCAGCAGGTCTGGCAGTAATCGGGTCGGGGTGTGGCTAGAGAAATGAAATTCAGCTTTCCACACGGGACCAAGTATAGGTTTGGATAACACTTTCCCATTGCATGAAATTATTTAAAAACTGCACTTTTAAACAAAGATAACCTGATTAAATAGAAGACAAAAATTTGTTTGATGATCTGAAACATCCGAGTGTGACAAATATGCATAAAAACTCAAGTCAGAATACTTTTTCACAGCACTGTAATCATGATGAGAATAAATACACAGACTTTAACTTGGAATGATCACTGCATTAGTGTCACAACAAACTGAAAGAGCAGATTTAATTTGCACTGAACGGGCTGCTTTAAAACAAGACAAATTGTCTGCTTTAATGCCTTCAACCTTTGTGTGTTTTGTCACATTTATTGGTGTCGCTTTGATTTTGCACATCGTCTCGGAAACAACAGAGCCGAATCCCGCAGCCCGTCACGGCGTCGCCGAGCCAAACTCCCACCTGCTCTCTCGTGCTGGTGAGTCACTCTTGATGAGTGCATTAGCGGGACGCATGCAAATGCAAACGGATGTGCTCTGTCACTAGTAAGGCTGCGCCTTGCTTCTTCGTCTGCTTGGCATTTCCCTCTGATCGGCGGTGAGGGGAGTTCAGATTTGTAGTGGCGCAGCGTGCAGCTGAGTGCTATTTAATTACCTGCTTTTGGAAAACCGCTGGGAATGCAACTAATTTAGGTCTTGTTTGAAGGGTAAACAAATGTGCCAGAAGATGTCTCCCATCACCCTCCCAGCAGAGGAAGAGGAGGGAGGGTGGGAGAGGCAGGAGCTGCTTCCTATCACAAATATTATAATAGCTGTCTGAGAAGCTCTTGGACAGGATTGAAGGCGTGCAGTAATGGTGACACTGAATGTAATTTTTTTTTTTACTCTGCATAATGCCGCAGTGAATTGATCGAGCTTTGGGTTGTGCTGATATTCAGAGGGCTTTGTTCTCAAACACTTGAGGGTAAAGGCTGTGGAAACAAAAGCAGGAGAATAATGAGGGAAAGAGCTCTGCTTTGATATTTGAGCTCAGTGTTTCAAAGCTGCAGGTGTTGGAGCGAGCTGAAGTGCTGACTGTCATGCTGACAGATACTTTACGCCAAGACTTCAGGTGCTGGGTGACTAATGAAGGAGCTCGAGGAAATCCTCATTTTCGAACGGGGAAATTTCATCCTCTTGGACTAAATTAGAAGGCAACAAAACTTCAGAGGAAGTCTTTGTCGCGGTCAAGTTCAAGTCGAGTTCAGTGTTTCATAACTTTGGAAACTTGCAGACACAAACACGGCCCTTTGTTCCCCTCACAGCCACTGTAATTATGTAAATGCACAAAATAGACTTACAGACTTTTTTTAAAAAGGCATCCGGCACAATAAAACACAAAGGATGCTCAGTGCCAGAGAATCTGCTGATCATGGAAGAGGGTGATTTACGTAAGGGGTGCAGTGGGGATGACGAAGGAGTTCATGAAAGAATAATAAACCTAAGGAGAAATGCACAAAGTTAAGGCAACAAACACACACAACAACTGGGCAGTGGGTCAAAGGAAAGCCAGATTAAAACACTTAACAATGATAACAGGCACCACCGACACTATAGTTACTACAATCAAAGTTATGATTTGATAGCAGTGTTAAATCAATAAGCTGCGGTTCTTGCTGTGAGTTAAAACGTGGAATTTCTTTCTTTCTTTAAGATCATTTGAGGCTCGACTTAAACATTTCTTTTTAAAATTATAACAAATAAATAAATACATCAGAGAATAAAAAATGTGAATATAAATATGATCCTACTAACAAATCAGGTATTTGTTAGTAAAATCATAAATGAAAACAGGACCCGCTGCAGTGATGGAGATTCTGTATGATGAAGACAGAGCTGAGCATGAAAGTAAGCTGTCGATTTACCGACTGATTTATGCTCTTACCCTCGTCTATTGCCAGGAGGTCTGCAAAGTGACCAAAAGAATGAGATGGCAGATACTTACAGTGGAAATGACCTTTCTCCGAAGGGTGGCTGCACTCTCCCTCAGAGCAAAGGTGATGATCTCAATCAGTCGGAAGAGGCTCAGATTTGACCAGCTACTCCACATTGAGAGGAGGCAGCTGAGGTGGTTAAGGGTTCTGATTAGGATGACTCTCAGAAGCCTCCCAGGTGAGATGTCTCTGAGGCCCGGGAGCAGACCCAAGACACACTGGAAGGATTACATCTCTCAGCTGGCTTGGGAACAACTTGGAGAGCGTCTGGATGAACTTTAGGAGGTAGCCAGGGAGAAGGAAGTCTGGGCATGGCTGCTGACATTGCTGTGGATGGATCTGATATCACCCAGTTCTGAAGTTCTAATCTCAGAGTTTCGTGGAAACCTTCCTCTCCAGATGAGAAAAGATGTTATGTCCATGCAGCTGGGCTGCCTCTGTGTCCACTGTAGAGCCCATACATCCAGGAGCGCCGAAGGCAAACGAAAAAAAGCTCAGTTTATTCAGATCTGCCCAAATAGAGCAGCTAATAGCAAAAAAAGTCACCACAATAATGACTGGGGCAGCAGATACCGAGATATCAGTCAGACGAGCTGTTTCTTTCTGCACTCTACCTGAAAGCTGAGTCGTGTGTTCTGAAAACTACTTCACTGTTTTATTAAATCCCTTCACAGACCACACATGAACATTCCCTTCTCTTCTCCTTTAGATTGGAGGCCAGTAATGTAAATTCCCATAATGACGGTGCCAGGAAGGAAAACAAAACTGGCCAAAATTAGCTCTCAGGTGACCAGAGGGAGAGCTGGATCAAAACTGCTCTGCTGCGGTATGAATGTGTCGATGAAAGCAGCTGATAACAGCTTCTCCACCATCATCAAACTGACAACTGAGTAAAGGGGCAAAGTTAAATGAGGTGGAGAGGCCAACGGGTGGTAGGAAGCAGTGGAGGGGGGGGGCAATTAAACAAAATCGGCATCAAAGCAACAAATTGACAATTTACTGTCTGGTTTTAAAAAAGCATCATAGTTACAATTTAAAATTATAGCATGTGTTTCTAATGTGCAGCTATTTTAGTCTCTTACGCCACAATAAATAATAATTCTATTGCAAGAACAAAAAAAAAATCAAGTGTTTTATTATTAGAGCTTTTAAAAAGTTTCCCCTAAATAAGTAAGCAACATGTTCACAGCCATCTGAAGCTGTTCAGATCAGAGATTTGTGACCTGCAGGGAGGCTAGAGGTGGTCGCTTCTATCATGACATCCAAGGACAGGTTGTTCATCATGTGAAGAAAATCCATCAGCTGGGGAAAACATCAAGCTTTACATCCTTGGATGGACAGGCTGAGGCTGTTTAGTAAACAGATAGGTCCAGGTGTCCAGCTGTCCTTAGGTAAGACACTGCAGCTCTAGTTAAGAGCAACTTGAGGCTCTACCTGTGAATTACTGTGTGTGCATTTGGGTGAATGACAAACACATTACAGAGCTCCCAGTACGGTTGCTGGTCCTATGAAAGTGCATTCTAATGGACATTATCACCTTTATCTCATCCATAGGTTTGCATCTTGGCCACTGCTATTAGAAGCGACCATATGTGCAAAATGGCTTAATTAGGAATCTGCACCTTCGTCTTTGAAGCTCTGCCTCGAGTTTCCACGTTTCACAGGTATACTGACAAGAGAAGAGAGCACAGAGAAATGTTTTTGTCTCTCCAGATGGTTTTAACCTTCGCTCTTACTCTTGTCTGTGCTATCCATAAAATTCAGTCACTGTTATGAAGGGGAAAACATGGGAATCTGTTAGGATTATGGAACTGCAGATCATAAGATTATTTCAGCATTAGGAGAAATGTATGGCCCTTTATGTGGTTGATGAGACTAGAAAAGTGCCATATAACTGCAGTCTGTTTAGCTAATTCCAGCCGTCTTTAAATAGCCAACTTGTGGCCTAAATCTAAGCACACTTGATCAAAGAACACAAAAACCTGACCTGATAGTCAGATAGTGAGGAGCCATATAAGGCTTTCTCATTCTTCAATTTAGCATTTCCCCAAGTTTTTATCTTCTCCTGCTCTGTTTATTTAACTTTCCCGAGAGAGGAAGTGTGTTTTTACCGCTGAAGATGACGAGAGTAATGATGATGAGGCATGTTTGTTGAAGGCTGGGTGGTTCCTTAAAGCTGAGATTTTCTTCCTCAGCAAAACATTTTATTTGAATCCTACTGAACTATTATTCACTCATCTCAGGACTTTATGAAAAACACAATATTTCACAACTCTATACTTCACTGCTCCAAGAGAAATGTTGGATTGTTTAAGACCAGTCTAGTCATTTGTGTTATGTTTTAAGTTATTTAACGCTTATTCAAGCCAAGAGTGGCTTAACTAGCAAAGTCTAGACTAAATTCTTTCAGCACAAGTCCAAGTTGACTTTTAAGCTATTCAAGGATAGATCCCCATGAAGTCATGTATCTTATTTTTCTACTTCTTCTTTTTGCTGCATGCATCCTTTTCTATTGTCTCTTGTATGTCCCCTCATTGGGTCTCTTTCTGTGATGTTATAGTCATGTCCTTACAGTATAATGTGGCTTAAGTTGACTACTGTGATTCATCATGTAGATGAAATTGATTTCTCTCTCAGGTTTGTTAGAGTCAAGTAGCAAGTCATGCAAAACAATTCAAATGCATAAGTCCAATTTCAATTTTCAGTCATTTATAACTCCTTAAAGAGTCATTTTCTCAAACTGTTGGTCAAATATCACAAAGACACCAGAAATCCTTCATATGAAGCTGTTTCTCCACTTGCACTGCAACTTTGAACTCTTCTACAACTTTCCTGACAGAGGTGCATGTGAGAACTCAGATGTCCAACACAATCTGATCAGACTATAACTGGTCTTTAATCTGCCAGCTCTGTAATAAGAAGTCCATGTCCATGACCTGTCACATTGCATTAGCTCAGCTAGTATTCTAGGACATTTAGTAGTAGCAGCTTATCGGGGCCTGGAACCTGGGGCTCGCTCGGGCCA
Source organism: Pelmatolapia mariae (assembly GCF_036321145.2). NCBI lineage: Eukaryota > Metazoa > Chordata > Actinopteri > Cichliformes > Cichlidae > Pelmatolapia > Pelmatolapia mariae. The sequence goes on along the minus strand of NC_086236.1, from coordinate 3,788,505 downwards.
CTTCGGGGGTGGGGTGCCCTCGGCCTCTCGGCCTGGGGCTCGGTCACTCAGGCACAGCTGGCTGCCGGCGGAGCTCACGGGCACGTCACTGCAACCCCCCCTGGCTTCTGCTCCGCGGCTGCTGAGTGATCCCTCATCTGGGACTCTCCTCAGCTCTTTCTGGGATAGTGGCGCGGCTGCCCCTCTGTTGGTCTTCCTTGGTCTCTTGTGTTCTGGGGGCCTCTGGATGTCTGGAGTTTTGATCTCCTCCATACCTGCTTCATGCCCTGGAGGATGGGACTGTGGCCCCCCACACCCTCTAGCAGATCATTACATTAAGGAACCTTTTAAATACAAGCGCGCTCATGCTCACAGGTGTACACACAGGTGATCACACACACAAACTACACCCTTTTTGGCTCCTACCTCAAAGCACACTGTGCGCTGTCGATCTTACGTGCTGCACAATAATGTTTAATATTAAGTATTTAGTGTTATATTCCCATATATCATTGTGATGTTGTTTATTCTATTACTCTCGTTTTCTTCTGCTTGTTTTTTTTTTCTTTCTCAACAGGTGATCCAGGTGATCGATATATGTATTTTTTGTCTGCTTATTTTGTTGGTTTTTGTTTTTTGCCCTTTATCCCCGTCCCTGTTCTCCGCTGTTTTGTTTTTTTTGTTTGTTTTGTTTTTTCCCCCCTCTTTCTTTCTCCCTTTTCTTTTCCCCTGTCCCGTATCTAGCAAGTAAAAAAATAAAATAAAATAAAATAAACAATAAAAGGTAAATCAAATGGACCATTACGGCAAGGCTGGGATGGTCCATTTGGTAAAGTAAATCCGTTGGGCATCTTTCTTCGCCTTTAGACAATAATTCTGATGGCAAAAGAACCAAACGGGACAGGTTTAAAAAAAAAAAAAAAAAAAAAAAAAAAAAAAAGTAGTAGCAGCAGTGAAAGGAAGTCTCACTGGGGTTTGACCATCCAGTTGAAAATGTTTGGACATCACAAAGGCTTACAGGTTATGGTTCTGCAGATGTTTGGGGTGCCATGGTCATCGTTATGACTGATACGGTTTGTGTGACCAAAGTGAGAGCTATGTCTAGTTCCATGGCACAAAATTAGGCATGTTGTTAGTAGGTGCTGGACTCCACCAAGGTTCTGCCTCGTTGCCAAGATCTGACGATCTATCCTGTGCACCTAGTTAGTCAGGGGTTCATCCTACAGCAAGATAATGACCCAAACCACAGATCCAAGCTATGCCAGAACTACCTCAGGAAAAAAGAACAAGATGGTAAGCTTGGAAACATGGAGTGTCCAGCACAGTCTCCAGACTTAAACCCCATCGAATTGTTATGTGAAAGCAAAGCAACCTACAAGTGCCACATTTATAGTAACGTCTGCAACAGATGTGTGAAGAACTTTCTGAACACTTGATTTTTATTGTATTTCTATTGGTCTATAAATTAATTCCATGATTTCTTTTTTAACTAAAATTTGCTTATTTGTACTATAGTTTCATTTCAGAGTGCAATGAGACGTTAAACTGCACAACTTCCAATAAAAAATGGAAAAATTGGGGCTTTCTAAAACTTTAGACCAGTAGTGTCTAAATGAACAACTGAAAAACATATCCCAACCTGATTCTCTCAAAGTTGCTCAAAGCTCATGTGAGAAAAGTCTGACAAGTCAATCCTTGCATCATTCCAAACAAGTCCAAGTCGGCCTCGTCTCTGAAAGCTGTTCCTTAAACAACAGCCTCCCTTCAAAGCTTTAAAGTTGCTTTTACATAACTGAGACCAAGCTGCCACCACGAAGAGGCCTGATAATGAAATATTCAGTGTGTGCGGCAGTGCAGTGTCTCGCAGTGTGCATGGAGTGTTTGTGTTTATAATGTGAGTGTGTCTGCTTCCTTTTGCGTGCGTGTTTATACTGCTGATGCCTTTAACCCAGGTTAGATGTCATTTCCTCCCTTCGGGCCGGCCAAATCCTTTAATTTCTCACACAAGCACGCACACACAAAAGATAAATACTTCTCATTCTCGCTCTGCCTCGCACACACACGGACACTCTGTAATCATTCGCTTATCTTTCAGCTACACACACACACACTGAAAATTGCACTGATATTTTTGTGAGGATCTTCGCTGACATATTACATCCCCTTGCCCCATAAACAAATTCTTAACTCTCAAACACCCTTTGAAGGTTTGTCCCAAAGTTTGGACCGTCCCAAACATCCTGACTTTATGAATTTGGCTCTCACAAAGATAGATGTACCCACACACTTAACTTTCTGAGTGTGGAGCTGTAGGGAGGGAAAGGGCTGTGCTGTTTCACAAATTGCATGCAGACTTTTTGCATCAAGTGTCAGCCCCCCCTGCCTCCTCTTCTACCTCCTCCTCCTTCCTTACTTTGCTGAACTCTTAAGTGAAGCACACCCTCCGCATGAGCCGTAACAGAGTGAACGCTGCCCGCATGGATTAGAAACTGTCCAGAAACGCAGGTTTCTCACTGGGAATATGTGACTGTCGAACGTGTGGAATATGGCTCAGCACACGACGGTAAAATCTCAGCTGCGGAGATCTTTCAGCGAGCATGTCAAAGACTCCACCAACAAGGCTTGGGATGTCTTCTGGAGGGGTGTGAGGGAGAGGCGGCTGTGGGGTGAGTTGGGATTCGATGTGGGTGAAGATTAATTAGCTGGAAAAAAGTGGTTTATGCAAGGTTGCAGAAGTGTTTTGGTGAAAGTGTTTTGTGCAACTCAGCATGGTGAAGGAAACTGATATTAGGGAAGGGAGGTATAGTTAAAATCATTCGTCTGTTTCCAAAGCAGTTGAGATGCTGTGCAGAAGGTGAATTAAATCAAAATGCAGTGGTTTGCAAATCAACTGAACCCTAGAGTCCAATCACAAAGTTTTAAATTAGCAATGTCATTGTTTTTCTGCTCATCTTGAATTCAAAGCAAGGAATGTATTTCAAAAAAGTTGGATTCGGAGCAACAATAGAGTGAAAATTTCATGCTTAAAAGCATTAAACACCTGGTGGAACATGTTGCTTTTCACTGAAGTTCACTGGCAACAAGTCAGGAGAATGAGTGGGTATAAAAGGAGCCTCCCAGGAGGCGATGGGGATGGTTTCACCTCTCCGTGGAAGAGTGTGTGGTGAAGAAGTTCAGTAAGTTAAGTTCCACTGATGCTAAATGAAACATAACATCCAGGCTTTGTTTAATGACAGAATGTTGCTGAATTAAGCAACTTTGCCTAAATCAAACACTCAGCAGCACTGGCCTTTATCAGTCCAGACCACAAATCACCATGTGAAAACATTTGGATCATTATGTGACAAAAACAACTACACAATTGTTGTTGGAACAAAATCAAAAGCTAAGACGTTTTTCAGAGTCATCTGCAGATGTTTCTGGAAATTCCAGTGCATCTCTGAAGGAGCTGTGATTCACACACTCTTCATTTACAGAGGCAATGCTGAAGTGAGTCAGAACCCAGTTTGATGGGAGATGTGATCAGAAAGCCTTACCTGATTGGCATTTGGCCAATCCCACACTCAGAGTCACCTTCTCATACACCTGTCTGGACTAGTTGGTGTTTTTAGGTCAGTCTGTTCACTCTTTACCCAAAGAAAGCCTACTAGGAGTAGTCTTTGAAGCTCTTTTGTGAACTGAGTGGTTTCAGGCCTGCTGATAATAGAAAGTGACTGGATTTGCATCAGAAGTTAGGGAGGATGGTCTCTGCCTGTGCAGCTACCTTTGGGAAAACCCTGAAAAGTATTCTAGTGTTCATCAAACTCGTCTTTGGTGATATAAACTGAGGTGTCGAGACTCAAATGTTGTCTTTATGGGTGCAAAGTCCTGTTGGGTTCCCTTGCTCACGCGTTTCTGTGTCGTGGATTCTTTACCTTGTTTTTTATTTTGGAGGATGACGTTGCGGGGACACAAATCTGGTGAGTGGTCCAGAATGTGAGTGAAGACTGTCTGTGTAGGCAAAATTGAGTAAAACTCCTGGATATCACATTGGAGGATGAATTCATGGTGCACAGCACAACAACAAGAGACTGTTGAGCTGGTTCGTTATCTCACTCCTCACCTGATGCCCTGGCTTCAGGTTTGGATACTGTGATCTCTACAACTGAAACTACTAAGAACTTGTAGCTGAACAGCCAATCTATTATCATAAGCCAGGAAAAATCTCTTTCTAGATGACAAAACAAGGTTCGTTAAAGAAAAGTTAAACTAAAATTGTGCACGAGTTTTGCAAATTGCAATAACAGATAATATGTACACCATAAATTTAAGCAAGAGCTGCAAGAACCTATGATACAGAAGGCGTTGTAAGTTAGTTTCTAAGGTGTTGCTCTGGCTTTTCCTCATCTTCGAGTAACTTTGCTGGTGTCTTCAATCGAGGTATTTCGATTATTTCTGTTTGGTTCATCCAGAGACACACTACGTGTTGTTCTGGGGCTCTGACTCCAGTGAATTTTGTGAATTTTGAGCAACTGACACTTTATTTCCAGCATGCTGGTGAATTTGAATCAGCATCAGATTATGGTAGAAGTGTATTTCTAAAGAAGACCAAGTCCTGAAGATCTGAAGCATCGTTGTGCCACTGGTTAGCGTTTTCAAACACATGTGTGCTAAATGCTGGCATCATGAAATCTACACCTTTGCCTTTAAAAGCTATGAATAATAAAATCCATGGACCGTATCATAACATGGTGGTCAGCTGCTGCTTCCTGCTGTCCATCATAGACAGTTCCATGAAGCCACTAGCATGCGAGCTGCAGCTGTGACTGATTGTGGTTTCACGTCTCATTGAAGCTGAGTGTTTCCCGCGCCTGTTTCGCGCTGCGAGGCAAACTCGCCGGGTGATACTCGGGGTGCTAAACGGAGCTCTCGGTTTTCGAGGAATCCCAGCGTGGCGTCTGTAGTGAGAACTTGAAAGCTCTCTCTCCATCTGAGAGGTCAGGGGTAGCATTTCAGCGCTCTTAACACAAAGCAGGTTTTAATGGATCTGTGAGCCCGCGGAGAAAATATCATGCGGTCGAGCCGAAGCTGGGTTGGTCTTATTTTCCTGGAGGCCGTTTGTGTGTGGGCTTGTTAGTTGAGCCTGTGACTAAAAGGTTAATTCACTGAAGTAGCTGGGAAAATGTCAAGGTGACCCCCGAGCGTGACTCTTCGCCTCCACCTGCTGCGCCCTGTGTGCTCCACTCTCAGGTGTAAATGTGAATGTAAAGCAGGATGCTGTGAAATACCAGCGCTGGCAAAAAAGAGAGCTTCAAAGGACTTTCAGTGCTAAAGTGAGAAGTTGAGAATGGAATAATATTTTCTGCTGTGTGCATATGGATGGATTATGAAACCGAGCTCCTCCGGGCAAGACCTCCACACTGCAGAAAAGACAAAGCAGCTCATGCAGTTGTGTCTTTTTGACTCCAGCTCTGTGTCTTGCAGGTGTTTCGTGAGTCCTGCTGGTGATTTGACATCTGTTTGCAGTGTTTTCCATCGACGTTTTTATTCCATCCTTCAGTAATTTTCTGCCTTTTGTTGTTATTCGTCTTTGATGATAGTATATCATTTCATTTTTGGTCATTTCCTGTCCTATTTTGGTTATTTTTGTATTTCTTTCTGGGCTGTTGTGCAGGTAAAGTCCAATTTTCAGTTATTTTCACATACTAATTAATTCTGACCTGTCGTGTGTGCTTTATGTACTCACAGCATTTAATTTAAGCTGCCAAACTGAGAAGAAAGTTGATGAGTCAGCTAATTTTGGTAGCTCTCATAGCCTACAGAGATTGTGTTTTGATGCTTTCTGCATAATCGTTGGATGTTTCTCTTTTCATTGGTGCTCATTACTCTCAATAGTGTAGTGGTTTAAACATTACCTGGACAAACAAAGGGTTGCTGGTTCGATTCTATCCACAGGGTGTGTGTCAGAAAGAGCCAAAAGACAGTTGTAAAACTCTTCTGAATCAAACATGTAGATCTGCGCTCTGTGAAGGAAGCAGGAAATGTAGCTTTTCATTATTTCTTAATGGTATTTTATAAACAATGGTAACCCAGGGATGTCTTTGTGAGAAGGAAACTTCACCAAAATAAAAGTACCAGCTGTTTCTTTCTAAGCTTTCACACCAACACCAGGCTGACACTTTTCTATCAAAGCGAATGGTAGCAAAGTGAAACTGTGAAGCAGTTTTCATATGTTGGTTTCACAGGATTATATTCATACTGGCTCAAAAAAATTTTTTTTCAATAGGAGCCAAAAATGGAAATGCTTTTGAGGATCACAAATTCTTCAAACTGATCCATTGTTAGCGTTATTTTAATTTTGTCCGTAGCATTTGGAAAGAACACTTTCATGTGGGCGTGCTTTACAGATCCCTGATTGGATTTTTTATACATGTCCTCATTGTGACTTTGTACGGAGCCCCGCAAGGGACATAGGAGAAAAAAAAAATTAAGATGAACTTTTGTGCAAATGTTTTGGCCGCATCCTTCAGAGGTCGCCAGCTCGAAGCCGACCGGGAATGCCGGGAGTGCGGCGTTCCCCCCGGCTCTAGTGGGCATCGACCTAAAGTTAGCTTTGAGATGGTGGGTAACAGACGTCTCCGAAAACATCTGAGCACTTTTACAAATATGTGATGTCTTGATAAACCGAGCAGATACTTGAAGTTTACACAGCTACATTAACGCCTGAAAATAGCTTAAACGTTTATTTTGTGACCCAGAAAGCGTAAGATTAAAACTAAGTAGCTGCCGCCATTGTTAGAAATGACTTGGCTGGGCCGCGCTATGAATTCTGGGATAGGTTGGGTCAGGAAGGATACACCGACTCAGCCTTCAAATGCGACCTGCGAAGGATGCAGTCTATTTTGCGAGATCTTGCAAAAGTTCATCTTAATTTTTTTTTTCTCCCATGTCCCTCGCCGGGCTCTGTAACTGTGCAATTCTAACTTTTGTGCAAAATCAGAGATAAGTGATTGAAACAATTAACATATAAAACACCAGCTTGCCTCTACTAAAACACATATTGTGTGAGTTTTCCTGAATCTGAACACCACATTAATGTGGCGCCACAGAACTGCCACATTAATCGGAAACACACAAGATTGAAATATACACACATTCCCATTGACCCCAGTCTCCTGTCATAACATGTAACTGTGGCCTCATTTTGGAAGAAGTGGCGAAATGAAACAGAGTGTGTGTTGATCCAAACAGCGGGAAGTTCGATATGTTACAGATCAGCAGGCTGCAGAGGACGAGGCCGGTCTCTGAGCTCAGAAGCTTTTAATGACAACGCTGCAAGAGCTACCTGCAGGTCTTCGAATGAACGTGAAAGTTGAGTAATCCTAGTGCTGCATATTAACACCAGTGTGTGTGTGTGTGTGTGTGTGTGTGTGTGTGTGTTCTGACAGCTGGTTTGGGTTTTCTAGTGAGAACAGATACCTGGCTCCAGCTGTGTGTACATTTACATCAGCGTGTGTGTGTTTCTGGATCAGATCAACAAATGACGTTAGAAGGGTTGTGCTCACTGATTGGCTGAGAGAGAGATTATGTAATGCTGTGGTTCAGATCCCTGCAGCACACATATTCACACACAGCTGAGAGAAAAGCACAGGGTATAGGAACATAAGACGGCAGCCTTCTGGTGACGAGAGAGAAAATCTGTGTTTGCCTGGTGACTGCAGCGTTTTTTGTTTTTTTATGGTGGTTCAGAGGTTGAGTGTGCAACACCCTCAACCTGTTGGCGACCACTTTCAATCCAGAAGGAGAGGAAACTTTCATTTGCTCTATTAGGTCACCTAGTTCACAGCTGTCTTGACACAATAGTGACTGACTTCAATGGCTCTCAGACAGACTGTCAAACATTACAAATATCTACAGCCTGATTGCCAACACAGACCAATGAATCTGAGTCAGTCTGTACTAATGAGCACAGACTGCGATGTGTCTCTTTGCTATAGAGAACTTAACTCAACTGGTTGCCAAATGTAAAAATGCAAGGCTCCTTAGCACCACTGTCATTGCACTGATAAATCATCATCCTGCAGCAACTGAAGCACAATTTCTGTTTCAAATCTGTAAGGGCTCCATCTGGACTCTAAAAGTAAAAAATGTATGTGAATTAGTGAATCAGAGTGTGAACGCAATTTCCAACATGTACCCATTTGATTTCAAACTGATTGTAGAGTAACCATATATTATTGTCATTTTGAGAAACTTAGCAACTTACTGCCATCTTTAGTGATATTAAAGTTAGTGAAGATGGCATCTGACTGGTCCCTGTCTTTGAACCAACCCTTTGAAAGGCAGCAAGAATACATTTAGATTTTATTTTTGTTTGTTTGTTTTGGCTACGTTTTTTTTTTTTTTTTTTTTTTTTTTTTTTTTAATTTAAACTGTTGAGCAGCTGAGGACATGAAACAATTAAATGTTGCTATCCTCCATGTGTGAAACCAAAAATGTGATTTATTAAAATAGTATTACTCACAAAAAACAAACTTAAAAATAATGTCATTTAATGTTACCAAAGCTAGCTAACTGACACTTCTACTCATCACTTACTAGCCAGCTGCCAATAATTTAGCCACACTATAGAGCAGACAAAAGTGTGTAACATTCATAAAATAGTTTGAAAATTGCCAAAAAGCTTTTGAGATTGTCAAGCTTTTGAGCTAGCTAGCTAAATGTTTGTATTAGCAGGTGTTCTAGTGTTAGCTAGCATAAGTTAGAAAGAAACACGGCTCAGGGTTAGAGTTGATTTTGTAAAACAAACAAACCCCTTCATGAATCGATTGCCTCGCTGATGTCACTTATAGTAATCCTCCAATAGCTACATTTCCATTTGGTTTGACAGGCTCCAGATAGAACTGGTTAATGTTAGCTTATCTGCTAGCATAAATAAGTTGTTTGATACCCAGTGTAGCATATAGCTGTTAACCTCATTGTTTCTATCTAACAACACGTCAGTTTAGAGATTTTGTTTGTTTGTCAGTATGTTTCGTTTGTGTTGGAGCGCTGTAAACTAGTCATTTAGTGATGTTAATGGTTACTGAGCTCCATTTCTTAGCTGACATTAGTGCTTGCAGCTAATGTTAGCTATTGTTACTTTTGGGTTTCTGAGGAGCGTTTGTCTAGAGTCATTCATATAGAAATAAGTCCACAGGCTGTTAGAGGCGCCACAGAGTAAAGTCTAATTTGTACTGAGTGTTATTACAGTCTCATAAGCACAGGCAATAAAGCTTAACCAATAAACACTAAAAACTACAACTATTAAGATGCATAAAAACAATATACTGTTTGTGATTAACATTCACATATCAGTATCATTACAAAAAGAGTTGTTTGTACACTGTTCAGGGGAACTGAACCCTACAGATTTCGATATCCATACATGATATTCAAGCTGTTACTCTGGTGACAGGTAGTGATTGTTATTTTCTTCTTTTATAACCAAACTGTCTCTGAACTGAACCAGGTTTGTGTCTCTCCTGAGGAGTGACAACTGTGTTGACTTGTAGTGTGAACACAACCCTCGAGAATCGCCTCTAATTTTCATTCCTGCCTCTCGTTTTGTCCTCTGGTTTTCTTTTGTTGCTCACAGTCTCTGAGCCTCTCTACCACGGCAGCCATTCTTCATCAGCCTGTCCCGATATTTAGAATAAAAAAAATTTGTCATAATTCAAATCCCAAATATGGCTGTCCATTGAAACCTTGCAGGCAGCATGACTCCAAACAGTCTGTGTCATAAGCTTTCTGTAAACTCTTCTCCACCGATATGAAAGCATGAGAATATCCAGAAACTCACAACAGGTGCAGGTGCCTGCAGATTCATATCCATGGAGAATTTGAGTGCTTAAAAACTAATTATAATCGTGTGGATTAAGCTCATCTTCTGTATTTTATGCAAACATTATGTTTGCATAAAAATAAACCATTATGTTTAGCTGAACCTAATCCAGTTGCTTTTACTACCTAAACTTAACCAGGGAACATATCTTGGATCAGCAACGTCTCCCACCTCCACCAACCCCTCCAACCTCTACATTTCAACTTCTTTTAAAATTGTAAATCACTAAATATAAGAGTGAAAATTGTCATGATGGACATGGAAAAGTTGGCACAGCAACACAAGTTAACGGATTTGAGGTTCTGACTACTGCCTATAGACTGGATCTGTTCACATAAATCACTTTAATTCAATTAAATGTCAATTAAATTTAAGTTAGTTGCATGAACACAGTCACGCTGGGCACCCACGAATATTCGTCAGAGACTAATTTTCCTGCCAAGCAAAATTAGCCAAGCTTCCTTTTTTCCATCTTAGCTAAATTTTGCCAAAGCTGAAATATTTTCACTTGAACAAAAGCTCATTTGCCATGTTCGCATTATTTGAGACAATTCCCCTAACTATATACAGCACCACACAAAACGCTTTGCTTTGCATTTGGTGGATTTTGACATCACAGAGATCCAAAAGTGTAAAAAAAACTGTAAAGCTGCTGTTTAGAGGACTTATTATTCGTATATGTTTGTTTTGGGTGGTTTTTTGTTTGTTTGTTTTTTTACTTTGGCCATGTTTAATTTGTATGTGACAGAAAATAAGGACAATTCTAAAAGGTCCAGTTGAGAGTTTAGGCTTTGTCATTGTCGTCATTTCCATGATTTCACTGTGGGCAGCTTAACCAGTATTTGAAGACAGACATGAGAAATGCTTGATAGATTACTAATACTCTACATAAAATGCTCTTTTAATTTGGGCTTGCTCGCTTTGGGATCAATTTGCCACCAGTAGAGTTTTATTGATGGAGAAAAAAATAATTACAAAAAAGCGTACATTTCCGTCCTTGCATTTTTTTTTCTTTCCGATGAAGCCGTAGAAGCTTCTGCTCTCCATTTGCATAAACAGACAGCAAATTATACAGTGATTTTACAGTTAAATAGCCTTGCATAATGAAGTGGTTCTTGAGGATAAAGATGATTAAAACTGAAAATGAGAAAGCAGAGATTCACTGAGGCTCTGAGCCAAAAGTGATGGGGGAATCGATGTGAAGGCTGGTGTTTGTTCTGCGATCAGAGACGGGCCAAACTAAACAGCCGAGTGGGGAAAACTGGGGTGAGAACCTGGGTGACACGCACACACCGAAACAAAACACAAACTTCCCCTTCATGTCTCTGCAGGCTTGACAGTAAGAGGATAACACACACAGGGTGACACACACTCTTTATAATCAGCTTTCAAACACACACACACACACAGAGTTTTGTTTTTTGCAGCTTGTGTGGTAAATGGATCTGTTTTGGGGCAAAAGGAGCAGCATGACTGCAGAAAAAGGGCATGTGTGTTTCATCATCTGTCTCTGAGCGGCGGCAGGACGTGAGGAAGAGCGTGTGTGATGGAACGAACTGCAGGGTTTAAAACACAGGAGACTAAGAAATAACAAACACACTGTACTCTCCCACAGTTTGAAGGCTCAGTCATGGCAACACTGCTGACACACAAAACAGTGGACACAAATCAGTCCGTGCCCTCCCGGCCCACAGCTCAACCTGGAGCTGTTGTCATCTAAGTTCACGCAGTTCTTTGGCCATGGGCCATCACACACTGAATCATTATTTTTAATAAAAGAGACAAAAAATGCTTAATGATGTAGCAGTTTGGCTGCTGTAGATCAAACAGGATGCATTCTTAAAATCAAGAGTGCTGCGACCCACACAAAAACCAGAAAATCCCACACGGCCCACTTAATCTTAAATCTACATCTAATCAACATACATGAGAGTTTATTTAACTTAAAAAATGTTATTCAAAAATTATAAACAACGTAGGCTGTTTCAAGGCCAGTGTGTGTGACCCACCACGAGGAAGCAAACATCAGTATTAGATCAGTAAATTTAGGTCAGAGTAATGAGTAGCATCACAAACTGACCACTTCTATTACCAGTCTGAATTCACAATTATTATTAAAATAAATGCATACATTTATATAAATGCAACTGCACATCCTCATTTCAAACTGAATTTCTGTTATTACTGCAACCCACCTGCAGTACCTTCACAGCCCAGCAGGGGGCCTACCACTCTGGGAATCACTAAGCGTTAGAGCACCTGTCGATACATTCACGAAACCAAGAAAAAAAGATGAGGCTGCCAGCGTCTCACATTTACATTGAAGGTGGTTTTTGGCGTCACTGTCTTCACGCTCCTGATTTATTACAATCTGCCTGACCGAGCGTCTTCGACGTTTGATAAGACGCTCTCTGTAACATGCTGCAGTTCTCTGTCTCCTTTATTTTCAACCATGACTCTTGTTCTCTCCAGCTTTTTGTTGACTCTTGTCATGTGCACCACATATATGAACTTTAAAAAACACACATTGTAGCTACAGCCGACAACCTCACTGAGATTTCACTGTGGACTTTTAAAAGCTTTTTCATAGTGAGTAATCAGCATACAGCGGCTTGCAAAAGTATTCGGCCCCCTTCAACTTTTCCACATTTTGTCACATTACAGCCACAAACATGAATCAATTTTATTGGAATTCCACGTGAAAGACCAATACAAAGTGGTGTACACGTGAGAAGTGGAACGAAAATCATACATGATTCCAAACATTTTTTACAAATCAATAACTGCAAAGTGGGGTGTGCGTAATTATTCAGCCCCCTGAGTCAATACTTTGTAGAACCACCTTTTGCTGCAATTCCAGCTGCCAGTCTTTTAGGGTATGTCTCTACCAGCTTTGCACATCTACAGACTGAAATCCTTGCCCATTCTTCTTTGCAAAACAGCTCCAGCTCAGTCAGATTAGATGGACAGCGTTTGTGAACAGCAGTTTTCAGATCTTGCCACAGATTCTGGATTGGATTTAGATCTGGACTTTGACTGGGCCATTCTAACACATGGATGTGTTTTGTTTTAAACCATTCCATTGTTGCCCTGGCTTTATGTTTAGGGTCGTTGTCCTGCTGGAAGGTGAACCTCCGCCCCAGTCTCAAGTCTTTTGCAGACTCCAAGAGGTTTTCTTCCAAGAATGCCCTGTATTTGGCTCCATCCATCTTCCCATCAACTCTGACCAGCTTCCCTGTCCCTGCTGAAGAGAAGCACCCCCAGAGCATGATGCTGCCACCACCATATTTGACAGTGGGGATGGTGTGTTCAGAGTGATGTGCAGTGTTAGTTTTCCGCCACACATAGCGTTTTGCATTTTGGTCTCATCTGACCAGAGCACCTTCTTCCACATGTTTGCTGTGTCCCCCACATGGCTTGTGGCAAACTGCAAACGGGACTTCTTATGGTTTTCTGTTAACAATGGCTTTCTTCTTGCCACTCTTCCATAAAGGCCAACTTTGTGCAGTGCACGACTAATAGTTGTCCTATGGACAGATTCCCCCACCTGAGCTGTAGATCTCTGCAGCTCGTCCAGAGTCACCATGGGCCTCTTGGCTGCATTTCTGATCAGCGCTCTCCTTGTTCGGCCTGTGAGTTTAGGTGGACGGCCTTGTCTTGGTAGGTTTACAGTTGTGCCATACTCCTTCCATTTCTGAATGATGGCTTGAACAGTGCTCCGTGGGATGTTCAAGGCTTGGGAAATCTTTTTGTAGCCTAAGCTTGCTTTAAATTTCTCAATAACTTTATCCCTGACCTGTCTGGTGTGTTCTTTGGACTTCATGGTGTTGTTGCTCCCAATATTCTCTTAGACAACCTCTGAGGCCGTCACAGAGCAGCTGTATGTGTACTGACATTAGATTACACACAGGTGCACTCTATTTAGTCATTAGCACTCATCAGGCAATGTCTATGGGCAACTGACTGCACTCAGACCAAAGGGGGCTGAATAATTACGCACACCCCACTTTGCAGTTATTTATTTGTAAAAAATGTTTGGAATCATGTCTGATTTTCGTTCCACTTCTCACGTGTACACCACTTTGTATTGGTCTTTCACGTGGAATTCCAATAAAATTGATTCATGTTTGTGGCTGTAATGTGACAAAATGCTCAAGGGGGCCGAATACTTTTGCAAGCCACTGTATTTGTAACTAATATCGTGCTGAAGATGTGCATGAATTTGGTCCATTTTCAGACCCTCTGCATTAACTTTTTTTATTTTTTGGAACAATTTAATCATAACCTTAAGTTGTTCCTCTCCTAATGTGTTTATATCAGCCTAATTATAGCAGTGTAGCTAGCTAGCATGTAGGAGACCAGTATATGCCAAGTAGCCAGACTTTGCTAGCTGTCCAAACATTGTTGATATTTGTGGGGCAAGATGTCAATTTCATGTTTGCACCTTGTTAAACTCTAATCATATTGTATTATTTTTTATGCACCTACCAGTGAGAGTGCAGGATACCAGTGATTGACATATGACATTGCCTAGGCAACCAGAGCCCAAAATGTCCACTTGTGACCAACTATCAGGTTCAAAATGACGAGAACAAAGCAAATTACTCGCTGTATGGATGCAGTTGTAGTAGGTCAACGCTCTCTGCAGATTATGGGTCATTACGTCCCTGTTGTGGAAAACACAGGGACTTAACAAGTGCCATCTATTTGATGTTATCCTTTGTAAGCTTTATATTTCTAATGCTTTGCATTCAGGTAGCTGCTTGGTGTGTACAGTGTTAGGTGCATGGAGTATGAGGGTGAAGTCAAAGTAGTGAGAAGTCTTAGCTGCAGCTGTGTCAGGGAAGAGCTGTGCTCACCACAGAGACAAAGAAATCTCTTTGAGATTGTTCGCTTTCATAAACGCATTGGATGTCTGTCGTCATCGCTGCCTGGGTTTCATCAGTGGTATTACCTCATCCTCAATGCCTTCCTACACTCCGTCTTTTTTCCTTTCCCTCGCTCTGCTTTGCTCTTTTCCTCTCCATGTGCTGCCTCCGCTCTTCTCCTCTTTCCTCTGTTTGCCATCACTCCGGCTGCATTCATACGACGGACTCTGGAGAGTACCGAGCTGTGTGTCTGTGTGTGTTCGATGGGTTTTTTGCCATTCAGATGGAGGCTACGCTACACTTAAAAAACCTTTCCAGATGTGCAGTGGGGGCACAAAAACTCCAGCTGGAATAAAAGAGTAAAGGATTCAGATTTCAGGTTTCTCGACTCCAACATCCACAAAGAGAATATTTGAAAATTGTCTTATTTACTGATAGGTTTCCCATCTGCAATTTTCCCCTCACAGTTCATGAATATTTTAACGTATGAAGCCCTCTGAATCATTTTTATCAGAAATTGTTTGATTTATGAAGATGCAATCTTCATGTGGGGGAAGATGAGAATAAGGAGGAGGCAGGTCTTCCTGTTCAGAATGAGAATGATGGACTTTCTACTTGAAGCTGAAAAGAAAATGTCAGGAGAGGCAACAAAGTGGTCGAGTTTGCGGAGCTATTCAGGGAGCCTGTTAACACCGCCATCGACCGCATCTTCTTCTGTGAGTTAAACTTAATGGTTTCAGGGCCAATCACAGAAAGCTTTGTGTTTTTAAACCTTTAAGTTAGTCCAGTGAATGACTGATGAGTCGGTGAAGAAAAAGCAGGACGTTCAAGAGATGGGAGTTTACTTTTGACTCTTCACACAAAAAAGCAGCAAAGATGGACAATTTTTCAGTCACTCGGCTCTGCATTAGGGAGGAGGACGGCTCAGCGTGGCAGCAAGCGCCGTACCACCTGGTTTAGTTACTTATTGCAAAGGTTTGGATCGAAATGCTTCATGAGCCGATTCATATTCAGCCCATGTCGGATGCAGAGGAATGAAATTTTCATGCGCTACGTCCATCAACGCTCAACTGCGGTTAAATTCCAAAATTAAGTAATTTCCCTGAAAACAGTATGCACTGGTCTGATTGCAATACACCACTGTGTTGATTTCCATTAGGACCTAATAAAAATCAAATGAATGAGCTACTGGAAGCTAGAAAACTCAATAAAAACATCCTCGCAGTATTTTAGGTGGCTGCAGTTTGGCTCCTAATGAAGAGATTCAGCGTTGAGTTTGAAGGTTCAAATTTACTGCCCTGAATTCATATGTCAGTCTTATAAAAACTAAAAATCATCATAGCAATGACCTTGACATGTTGTGTACTGACTTTAATCAAAAACCACTCTCTCTCGTTTGCAGCCTCTAACAACTTCAGCTCGAGTGCAGTCGAGCCAATAGGACCAAAAACTCTTCACTCTGTTTCCACACCATGAAGAAAAACCTGTTTCCATTAAAAGCCACGTTTTCAAAGTTCAATAATTACAGTGCTCAAACCTCTTTAACCAGCTTTTTAAACACTGAAACATGATGCCATACAGAAAATTAGATTTTCAAATTAAGATTAATTATTAAATTGAAAACCCACAATTTGGAACCAGTAGTCTGAATATTTCAAATAAATGTTTTCTCCAACCTATAATTCACCTGTAATCACATCTTGTGACCGGTTTCTTTCCTTCTGGGATATTTTAAGGACTAAAACGTGTGCTGTTGTAAGGTGGTACCAGCATTCAGGATTCCTGGAGGTAGTACAGCTGGTATTTTCCCCATTTTCCTGCCACAGATTTCAGTGTCGAGAGATTAAATAAAATTAAATTATTAAATTATTAGAAAGCAGATCAAACATCCAGGGTACCACTGCTTGTGTTGGACTGAGAAGTAAAGGAAAGTCAGACACAGGTTAAAGTCCAACAAAAAAGGTTTTTCTATTAACCCAGAAAACAAACTTGGTTAAATTATACTAAAGATCTAAATCTCGGGCCCATAAAAGAGGCCAAAGTAACAGAACTCTACTCAAAAGTTGGTAACAAACAAACTGACCTACCTAAATAAGACTTAAACTTAAATACAGCCCACAAAAAGGGGTAAAATGCACAAAAACGTAGCTGAAACTAACATAACAAATTCCATTTCCCCCCCATGATCCAGAGTTGTGGTATGACCCAGTTTACAGGTCTCCATATAGCCTTGCTCCGCCCCTTTTTTCACCTATTAGCTCGTCAACCAAGGGACTGGGAGCAGCTGCCACTGAGAAAACAAAGAAAGATGAAATAATACACATTGCAGTGTAAACTAAAATGTGCGCACTTATTTTAAGTGATTGTATAAGTAAATTAATTATAAACCAAAACCAGTTTTTATTTCCCTTTAAATTAAATCCTATATTTAAAGAGAAAAATATAAGTGTTGTGTTATGTAGAAGTCCACTGTAGCACTGTGATGTTTGACAGATATTACCCAATATATGTGGCTGTAACTGACAGAAAAGAGCAGTGGAAAGTAATTTTTGATGTGTTATGATGTAAATGGTTTAGTCGTCTTTTTGATTTAAATAAAGATGTGGGCCAATTAGATCATTTGTTATTATGTAACCTGGCCAATCAGCAATGATTTCCCAGCGACCCTTGCTGTTGACTTTGGTCCGATGAGGTCTGTGGCGGGAGGGCACGAACCTCGTCGAGTGTGGAAAATCTAACTGGTTAGAAGGAAAATGTCAGAAGTGGCAGGACAGAAAGTCAGCTAGCCACTAAGCTAACAGCTACAGTAGAGAAAAACCCATAAGCTGTGTCCCAAAACCTAGGCCGCATCCTTCGGAAAACCCGTCCTTCGCGGTCTACCTGGGTCGGGTCCTTCAAAGACCCAGAAGGCCGGAAGTGCGAGGCTGTGAAGCGGGACGGTCTAGCCTTCAGATTTGCGTCACCGCTGTCTCGGTGGAGTTTAATAAACTCGGCCGTCTGCTCCTCGCTCCCTAAATTATAACAGGACACTGGAGCAAATTCTCGACCATCTCACACTTCTGTTTAATCAGTTTTCTGTTTGACGTTTATTCAGCTGTGTGAAAACTATAACTTTAATCTCAGCCAAACCGATTTACTCAGGAACAAATAAAACACTGATAAAGCCAAACAATAACAAGTCTGACACGGACCAGAAAACTGTACTACGCAAATTATGCAAATCATGCCACAAACCGGCCCCCACCTCGGACTCAAACACGGAAAACCTTTTCGACCACCTACACAAGAATCATGTGAAAGAGTGTGGAGAGAGTTTACAGATGAGAAGCAAAACAGAGCCGTCAGGCGCTCAAAATAAACCTTAGACTCAAACTTTAGAACAGGCTTTCCCCCGCAGCACGCCGCGTAATAAATACTCACAAAGAAAATGGCGGCCGTTACAAATTATGTCTAAAAATGTATAGCTTCATGCATCGGTCAAAACACTCGACTGCAGGTACACGACGCCCAGCTGAAAACACTTCACACAAGTCAAGCTGCCCGAGATTCATTTAATTTTTACAGAAAATACAATATTTGGTGATATATATGTTTATCGGGATAAGAAATGTTTTATGTTATGAGATTTTGGTCATATCGCACAGCCCTATGGCCTAGTGTCCTTTTCTCTAGTTCATTGACATTACACTGGTGCAGTTCATTGAAACTGTGATCCCATGATACTGGTGCTCAAAGCTGGCTATAGAAACAACGTTTAGCTTCAGATCGTGACACTTGGAGTGACTGTAAAACTGCTGTGGTTTTTAACAGAGCTTTAATGTGCTTTTAAGCCCTGAAAGTATCAGATGGATGTTGTACTAGTTAAGTTAGGAGGGATCAAAAATGCCGGGATTGTTTAAAATTACTGCATTATTTAATGTACCACTATTTTAGGATTTTCCCCTTAAAGATGTGGCAATGCAAACACCTTTTGCGTCCTCCCCTTGCATGCATGCTTGCCGGGCTTATTTTCTATTTAGAATTTGATATAAATGTTTTCACATTTCAGGCCACTCAATATTTGCCTCCAAGAACCGAGCCGGCAGCCAGTTGGCGGGTTTGACGAGGTGGGAAAAAAACTGCTCTCTGCATCTCTCGCCACAATGAAATTCAATGTAAAGCACCTGCGGTTGTATTAAAGCAGCAGAGGGACACAGCTTTGAAAGGACAGCAGAATGAAAAGAAGAAAATACGCTTTCAGCAAAAGCCAGAGTCCCATATTCCACAATATTTATTGAGTTGGATTTATTATCTTGGAGGAAATGTGCTTTAGTTGTTTCCAAAGAGAGCAGAGAGGCGAGGAGGAGGCGGCCACCTGAGAGCCACAGAAAGGCCCAAAATGGCTGCTTTTCTCATCATCTCTCAGCAGATTTTCAGAGAGGCAGGGTGTGGCAGTAAACCAGGGCACAGCCGAGGAAAATGGCTTATCTGAAATGATTCTGCTATCCTGGAACAGCAGGGTGTCCTGTGGCTTAGAGAGTGAGTTTGTTAAAGGTACAACAGACTCTTCATCTTGTGGCAGCAATAGTTTCGCCCGTTTCGGTGCAGCTTTTACTCACCTCCTCATTCCACAACCTTAAAATCTAGTTTCTGTCTTATTGGATTTGAGAGTCATTCTGTGGAGCTGAAGTGAGAGACATGGAGGTGCTATGAAAACACTGTATCACCCCCTGCTTTGCCATATAACTTATAAGCTTGTTATAAGAGCCTCACATAAAAAATAAGGGTTTTTTTTATTATTTCTGGGAAACTTAATGTCATACATGTTAGAATAACCAGAAACCCAGGAAATCTTAGACTGGCTGCACTTACACCAACTCCAGCCTTCGTTCTAAAGCTGGTGAACTCGATCGGTGAATATCGAGCCGTTTGCTGCTGAAAAATTTGGTGTCACTGACAAACTTACACAATCCTGGTGCGTTAGTGTATTGTGTGTTCTATGATGGCGGATTGCAGAAGACTTTGGCCATTAGCTCAGCATTAATGAAGTAAAGTCAAGTTTATTTATACAACACATTTAAGTACAACAGAAGTTGAGTGTTTATGCTGAACAACACACGATAAAATAGCAAAACATAAGAATATAATTGTAAATAAAAGTAACATCCTATACTGTTCATATACCTTTTCATGATTTCACTTCCTGCCTTTTATTTCGATTATGCTGCACTATCCATAGACATCGTCATGTTTCTGCGTTCCCTTTAGGCTGAAGAACTGTAAAAAATTATTACTTCTATATTTCCCATCATGAATATTGTTCTGTTAGCTGACGATGAGCAGTGGTGGATGAATGTATGGAGCTATTCATTCAGTAAAGGAATAAAATAAGTAAAACATTTGAAAGTGTTTCCAAAAAAATTATTTCGCCAAAAATGTTACCAAATAGCGTTAAATGGATCAATATTACTTCTGCATTTGTTTAATATAAGCTCAGTTTAGATATTTTTTATTCATGTATTTTGTTCAATTTTGAATATTGAAATATTGAATCATATTCTATAAAATCATATATTTTTCCGTGTGGCTTTCATGTTAGGACCATGTATCACTGAAAAAAGAGCTCTGACAAACAAGCTAACACCTGTTTTTTTTTTTTTTTTTTAAACATACATATTACAATACAGTAATTTAAAAAATCACAGCTGAATTAAAGGGTTTAAGCCATGTATGACAGCATCTATGGGAGATTTTTAAAAAACTGTGAAATCGAAATCGCTACAGTTTCAGTGGTGCCAAAAAAGTTAAAGATCCCTGGTTTGAGAAGGAGACGCAAATCTCTTGGGGCTTTGTCAGGACCTGTATCTGGCATAGAAATCTGCCAAATCACATATGCAGGACTCACTGTAGCGAAGCCTTATTAATAAGCAGTGTTGGGGAGTAACGGAATACATGTACCGCCGTTACGTATTTAAAATACAAAATATGAGTAACTGTATTCCGTTACAGTTGCCGTTTAAAAAGGTGGTATTTAGAATACAGTTACTTTGTTGAAATAAATGGATTACACGGCGGTACTTTCCTGTTTCATATTGTCGCAGGTCAGGACTGTTTGGGTTTGTTTGACAGCTACGCTCTGTTGTTCCAGGCGGCAGCGTTATGGTTACCATGGTTACAGGGTGACGCTCTCTCTCTGCGTGTTTCCTGGGTGAGAGAGCGCTTTTTTGTTGTTGTTGTTGTGCTAAGCTAAAAGGCAGAATGCTACAGGCATAGCCCTAAAGAATGTAGCCTCATGGGCAGTGTAGTCCGTGCTGCAGCGAGAATGGACTACCATACACGTTATGTGTCTGTGAGCCCGAGGAGGGAGAAAAAGGCGAGTGGAAAAGTGCGAGCTGTCACGGAGCAAAAACGGGAGCTGGAAGCATGTAAATATAATAATAACCACTGCAGCCAAGAAGAGTGCCTGACGAGCCCAGTTGTAAGTAAGCTATTAAGACTCGACTGTACACTGTGTTCGTGTTTTCCTCCGAAACAATAAGTTCCGTTGGAGCAGCCTTTCAGCGCCTCTCTCTGTCTCTCGCTAGCAAAGTTGACCCAGACAACAAAGTAAAGCTATTTTTCAGCTACCAGCCCGACACGGAACCCGAGGTATTAGCCAGAGGTCCCTTTACTATAGTTTGGAGCCGCGGACCTTCAGTAATAGTAATAAATCACACAGCAATAGTACATTCACGTAGTTGTAAAAAGCATGATAATATATTAAGTAATCCAAAGTATTCAGAATACGTTACTCTCATTGAGTAACGTAACCGAATACATTACAAAATACATTTTGGGGCATGTATTCTGTAATCTGTAGTGGAATACATTTTAAAAGTAACCTTCCCAACACTGTTAATAAGGCAGCAGTGGGAAGTAGCTTTCTGGGTCAACTGGAGTTAAGGCTGCTTCCAGAGACAATAGTCAGCTGTGGCCACAAGATGTCACTAAGTTTAGAGGATGGTCTGCACAGGCAACAAGAGAAGCTTAAGTGACAGAATACTGTTTGAGATGAAAGGAGAGAAGATCAGTTTAATTTATAGATTTCACTGAGTAAGCAGTGCTTGGCCTGACAGAAACCCACCACATTAGTGGGGCAGGCCTTTCCAGACAGTTTGGACTTTTAAAGTTTAGGTTATTTTAAAAAACAAATTCAGTGTAAAAGCTAGCTGGAACTATTAACATCTATCAGTTAGCTAACCTAAGCATTCACCGTGGTGTATAAATTGATAACATGTCTTAAGGACAACCCTTGGAAGCATTTAAAAGTGCTGCCACTGCCTCTAAAATCGCCCGATCCACTGCTCAGCACTTTTCATAGTTAAATGTAGCTCAAAGTGTTCCACAGAATCACTGAAGTTGATTAAGACGGAACAAGCGCAGACAATAATTAGCTGGATGGAAAAAACCACTGGGCAATTAAAACTCAATAAGTTGTTATTTCACCTGTCACAGCTGATCATCCTGTGATGTTCGGTCAGTAAGCTGATTAGCTTTTCTTGTTATTCCTCCTGGATGTTGTTGTGCTTCCTACTGAAGGCCTGACATGATTTGTGTTATCGTTTTCACATTCACATAATGTTGGGGTTGTGAGCCTTGGTTATTTTATGCTGTGTTTTTGTAGCTGTTGTTTCACATTGAGAAAATCTCTCTACCTGACTGACTGTTATGTTCATTTTCATATCTCTGAAAACTCCCAGGATACAGTCATCATTTGGGTATCTGTGGCTGAATAACTTTCCATTCAGTTTCCCAGGGGGGAAAAAAATCTGTTTATTTACTTCTTGTAGGAGGACGCATGATAACAGCGCAGGCGACGAGTTGGTTGGGACAATTGAGCACAGCGGCATTGTGCTGCTGAGACGGATGGGAGCGCGTCACCTCGCACAGTGTTGTCCCCAGACGGACCTCATTTTCTCCTCTGCTCGAGTTAGCACATTCACACTCACTGCTGGGTGAGATGCTTCAATCTTAGAAAAACTGTTTTTCTTATGTAACAGCTTTTTAAGACGTGGGTCTGAACACAGGAGCTGGATGAATTTGCTTAATTCTCTGTTGGTTATGTTGTCAGACCAAGTGGGTAAGATATTGATTTTATTTTGAAGTCTGTGATGCTTTTCATTCTTTTCTCAAGACTTTGCTCACCTACCACTTTACAGTATTTGGTACACTTTGCTAGTACTGGCTTGGACCCCATTTTCCCGTTTTACCGCTCAGCAGTTATAAAAGGCTGATGGGGTAAAAAAGTCACCCACCCGGGTGGGCTGGCAGCATAAACACCTATGTTTGTGAATAACCCGAGAACAAGATGATGTAGGTATATCTCCTAAAAATCTTGGACAAGTTCAAATCCTAGTGACCTCAAGGTCAGAGGTCAAGTTTTTTGAAAATCTTGTGAATGCAATAAGTCAAGAACAAGTCGAAATGGGATTGATAGGTGTATCTCCTAGCACAATAAGGGACTGAGTTAAATGTTCATGGCATAGATTCAACAAGGTGCTGGAAACATTCCTCTGAGATTTTGGTCCATGATGTAAATCTCCTGTTACACCAAATCCCACAGGTGCTCTGTTGGACTAAGATCTGGTGACTGTGGAGGCCATTTCAGTACAGTGAACTTGTTTTCATGATCAAGACACCAGCTGATTTGAGCTGTGAGATATAGGGTGTTATCCTGCTGGAAGCAGCCAATGTGGACATCAGGCAGGATGGATCCATGGTTTAAACCAAATGTTCCAGCACCATATTAGACTCATCAGAACAAGCAACATTTTTCAGTCTTCTACGGTCCCACTTCAGTGAGCCCATGTAAATTATAGCCTCGGTTTCCTGTTCTTAGCTGACAGGAGTGTGGTTGTGCTTTCAGAGATGCTCTTCTGCATAGCTTGGTTGTAACAAGTGATCATTTGACTGATGACAAGGCATCTTCTCCCAGAGAACTGCCACTCTTTGGGTAGTTTCTCTTCTTTAGACCATTCTCTACAATACCTACACGGTTGGCTGTGTGGGAAAATCCCAGGAGATCAGCTTTTTGTGAAATACTCAGACCAGGCTGTCTTAGCACCAACAGCCATGCCACATTAAAAGTCACTTAAATCACCTTTGTTACCCATTCTGATGCTCAGTTTGAACTTCAGCTACAGGTGAATCTGGAGTTTTGGAAAAATTAAAAAATAGCCTCAGGCTCATCCCATACTGTCAAATCAGATTCTGGGAGGAGCTGAGATGGAGGAGGGTTGCAAAGCTTAAATAGTAGACCCAGAATGAGATTTGCCAGTAAGATGAGTAGGAGCCATCAGTTAATGTGTGCTGGCTGTGCAATCAGCTGATGTGCAGGGATGCAGCTGAGTTTGAGTTTGCCAATATTAGGTTAAATATACGAGTCCAACTTTGTCTTTATTATCGACTACCGTTTGTCCAGATTCGGGTGTGAAGGCAGCAGCTGAAAAACACAGGTGCTTTTACTCCCTCCAGATCTTCCTGAGGGGAATCTAAGGGCTCCACAAAGCTCCAGCGTATCCTTTGGGAAACATCCGGGTGGCAGATGACCCAACTACCTCGTTTAGCTTTTTCACCTCGAAAGAGCAACAACTCTATTCTGAGCTCTTCGCCCTGTTCCCAGGTGTTGGTCCACAGTCCCAATGGAGAGAAGTCATTTCTCTGCCACCTGCATTTGTGAACTTTCCATTACTACCAAGAGCTTCCTGACCCTGGGTGAAGACAGGAAAACATCAAGTGCTGATTTCAAACCTTTGTTTTGGAATTAGCGCCTGAAGATTAACGTCTTCTGTCAAAGAGTGCGCACTGTCGCAGATGAGGCTGCAGTCTCCCTTTCTCCTGTCTACCTTCACTCATGAACAAGCGTGAACTCCTTCAACTCTCTCCCAGGTTCCTGAGGCCAAGATGCTGTTTTCTCCCAAAGTACCATCTCCCATCAAAGCTGTAACCTTCTGTAAATGGTCCATTTTTGGTACTGAGTAAAGTTTGGTAGTGTGTAAGCTGGAGTTTAAAAAATAAAATTGGAAGTTGCTTCATTCACAGAAACTGTGATCTTAGATAGAGTGGATGGCTGGGTCGTGCTTGTATTCTCGAAGTGACGTTAAAGTACTTTATTAGAAAGAGTCCAACAGAGGATTCTGACCTTCATCTCTTTCAGTCATTCTGACAGTACACTCTGACCAAAATCTCATCAGCTCCTTCACAGTACACATGCTCACATCTTTCTTATCCGGGTGCACAGCTCTCCAGCATCCCAACAGTCAACACAAAACGAGTCCATTTCAACAGACTCTCAGCTCAGCCTTTAATGAAACAGACTGGCTGGAAAAAAAGTTGCAGCTTTCTGCAGGTATTCAAAAAGTTCACCGGTTCATGGAGAAGTACTTAAAGCTTGAAAAGATTAAAGCACCACATCAAATACAGCAAAGTACTGGGTTACATCCCATATATCCACCATAGCCACGATATCTTTGTTAGTGAGTTTAAGTTCCTAACATCTTTATGTCTGTGTGTACACAGTTTGAGATTTTACATCTTTCTTTGCAAAATGTCTCCATAATGGCAATGTGGGTCTCACAGTTGTTTAGCAGAAACTATAAACAGTTACTGAAATGACTGTCAGTCATCAATTTGATGCTAATATTCAAATCAGAGGGTAAATCTTCATCATTCAGATAATTCATGTGTTAATCCTTAAAAGTGCCAAGGTTGATTCATTTGAGATGCAAAATAAAGTATTTTGTCCTTAAAGGTTAACGTTAGCTCTGCCCTGTCCTGTAATATCACATATTTGAGTTTTTGATGTCAATTCTGTCCATCCGACTGTCTCAAACTCCTCTGCCTTGGACTGCAGCTGGTGTTTAACCACGCAAACCAAGGTGATGGAGTTGGACTCCACCTGCAGGATGAGGGATTCGGCAGAGAGGCAACGCTACAGTAACACCAGAGAAAACAGTGGTTGGAGACCACAGCATGACCAAAATTAGTGCAATAGGGTGCAATGCATATGCAATTTTGCAACTGTTCAAATGTTGTGGCCTTTAAACCGACATTGGTTCATCAAGACTGTGACAAAATGCATTCAATCTGCTGTCACTGTGCGATGTAATGTGGTCAGGTTAGCAGTTGCATGCACTCTGTTTGTGATAATATGGCAATTAACTGTAGCAAATCTGCACAAATCAGACGTGTTGCTGTGCATTTGTTGAAATCTGTTGACATTTATGTACTTTACATTAAGCAGAAATTCATGAACTACTTAGATTTGAGTCCAACTAGAAGCTCACAGGTTTAACACAGAAATTCCTCCACAAATCGGGCAGCGTTTAAGTGTTCATCGGTTATGCTCATCAGACTGATCAAAATATGTTGGCTGTATAATATATGTGTCTGTCAAACAGTCTGAGGGTGGTCGCAGTCAGTCCGAGTCAGACTGTGATCATTGGAGAGAGGTTGCCTCCCACCAGGTGACCTCTGCCATCATCTTAAGATGGGCATGAGGTTGACAAACTGGAAAACAGATGCCAGAATGAGGCAGTTCTCATGTAGACTGTCAGATTGCTCTCCCTCAGTAGTCTTGCATCTGAATTCTCAGTCTTGGTAGTTTCTACTGAAAATAATGAAAACAATAAACATATTACTGTCAGTATACTTCAAACTGGGCTTTAATATACTGAAAACAAATATATAAACTGTGTGTTTTGGTTGTTGATCGTTGACTGGCCCATCAGTAATGCATTTTAACCTATTTTCTGCTGCCAGACTCAGAGTCTTTGGATGAAAGCTTCAGCATCATGCTTAAAGCATAAAAATGTGACTGCGTTTCTTATTCAGGCTGAAAGGATATTTTAGACATTGTGGGATTAGTTCTGCTCATTATGTGCACGAAATGATTCTCTGTGTGCGATCGCTGTCAGTCATTTGACATTTCAAATGTTCTCTTGCTATTCTTTCCACTTTCACACCAGGGGGAAACAACGATTAAGTATGCAGCAGTGGGGCTGCAGTTCATACATGTATTCATGCGTAGTAAATGTGTAGTGAAGTGAGAGTGTTTAACTCGGTGGTTGTTCCTGCCCACTGATACACGTCTCTCCGCCGCTGCACGATTTACGTGTTTACACTGCGTGAATCTGTCAGGATGCCTCTCAAACACAGCTGCGGTGATGTTTGATCCGGGTTTTACCTGCACGTACGCAGTTATCACAGAGCATCAGGAGAATGTAAGACTCAACGCTGGCGATGAACAATATTGAGTGAAAATGATAAAGCACTATCACTGAAACGTCAGTTATTAATTGCACTTCAGGAGCGACTATTCAAACATGTTGATTTTTAGTAGGAGCTGTCATCTGCGCTCATACTGCGCTCCATGATTTCCCTCTTCACTCCAGTGTTTTAGGAATTAATGACTGTCTGCCTGTGTCTGTCTGCAGACATCAGTCATACCTTATCAGTATGAGAAATAAGGTGCTTCAGGAAGTTCAAGAAAAACTGTAAACTATCGTTGCAAAACATTTCCCATTTACAAGTTGTCATCATTTACTTTGGCTTTGTACTTTAGTTACACCCTATACATCTGCTCCAGATGTTTTTTGTCCATAGCCATTCTGGCAGGCCTCTATTTTGAGCTAAATAGTAACATGCTATTGCTTGCACTAGTTCACAACAAGGCGAGCAACACTTGGTGTCAACAGGAGGAGACCTCCAGCAGAGCCAGGCTCAGAGTCAGGCACTTTTCTTATGTTATCTATTTGCTTTCTTACTAAAAGATTCATTCACTCGTTCACACAAACATTCATACAGCACTTTTAATCTAACGTTCACTCATTCACACTCTGATAGAGTCACTGGGACAAACTCGGGGTTCTGTATCAGTAAAGTACCTTTAGTGAGATCAGAATTGCTGTGGGAGGAAATCCACACAGTTTTGTCATGTGGAGGACGCTCGTATGGATCCTGCTGCTCATAGAAGCTGCAGGTGAAAAATTCCTGCCATGATTTCTGGGAATGCAATGGACATTTCATGAGGTATTTCAGTCTGGAGCAGAAGTAGTAAATCAAAAATATCACCATCATAAAAAAGTTACATTTGCTTCAAATGCTTATAAATTTTTAAATGATTTTGTTACTTTTTTATTAGAGAGTATCGATCTGCCAGCACCTGAGTGACATCAGTGATAATATAATTGAATGTTTGACTTGTGTCACTGTGTTAACCATGAATACCCTCACTAGAAGCTTTAATGTTGATTCATATGTTGTATTTTGAGTAATGTGTGCATCCTTTGATATAAACTCAGTGGTGACTTTAGTCATCTGAGCATCCATATGTGCTGCAAACATGATAATTTCCATAAAGCACTGTTCTTGCAAACAGTCCCTCTTGTTTTCCGCACATTTCACATACACACTTAGCCGTGGAGCTAAAGTTGCAGTCCCCCAGAGAAGGATCTCTAACGGTGTCTGATTGGTGCTTTGGTGGCTCTGTATCTTCTACCTGCCTGTGTCGTTGTCATTCACATCATCACAGGACAGAACTTTGTTTGCTTTTATAGCTTCACTCGGAAACCACAAACAGATGAACAGATGCTAAATGGTTTTCAGAAACGGTAAACAAGCATCTATATTCATTGTGTGTCTGATGGAGTGTGTGGGACTGTGTGTGTTATAGGATTGGCTATGTGACAAGTAACCCTGTTGTAAAAGAACTTCTCTGCTCGAGTCTCACGTCAAACAGCCAGAAGCCTTATGGCCCTAAAAGGAGTTGTGCTGTCGGACAAAGATGAACATCTCTGGTCGGATTTGTGTTTGGACTAAAGCTCCCGCTGAACCTGGAGACTTCAAAACAAAAGTGTTAGCCTGCATCATTTCTCAGCCGAAGGGTGACTGCCTCCGTATGCAGCTGTTTTTCAGAGGTGTCCACGGGGTATATGGGCTCTTTTCTTTTGCTTTTGCTTTTTTAAGGGGGGAATGGGTCTATCCGCTTGTTAAGACTGAGCTCATTTGCCATTTATGGGTCCAAATATTCGTGAAGTTCCTAAAGTACAAACTCTGTGACACAGCTGAGAATTAAAAATGGTCCTGATTTGTTCAGCTCCAAGAAAATGATGAGTGTGGCTGTTCTCCTGGGTGCTGCATTAAAGTTTAATGTCCATGAAAACTAAGATTTACGAGGCTAGAGAAAAATGTGCACTCTCAACCAGCTGGCGAGTGGTTGCAGGAAGTTGCTGAGTGAAATTGGACCCAAAGAGGATTCTCCACCAAAAACAACCACGAGCAGATTGGTGCAGTTGCCCGTTGTTTGCATGGAAAATGCCAACTTGTCTGCAAATACTTGGAGAGCAGTAGTAAAGCCTGAAAAAGCATGACGCAAACCAGAAACGAGCACCTTCAAAGTAAAACTAGTGACAGTTTCCGATTCATGTCACACTTCTTTTTCACTACCGCTTAGAGAGTATCGGAAAAGCATTCGTAGACAAGTCAGCATCTTCGATGCAAACTACTGACAACCGCTGCAATCTGCTAAGCCAAAGCAATCAAAAGGAGGCCTTTGGCTAACCGGGAGTACACATTTTCCTCAAGCGAACAGTCAGATGGCCGAGGACCAATCACTAAGCCTTATTCACTTGGCCCCACATGGTCGCCGTAAATAAATAAATTGAATCTCATTACTGCTTCATGAACCAGCATCAGACTGTTTGGTAATTAGAAACTGATCCTAATTAGTGCATCTTATTGGAATAATACATTTTAAAATATTAAAAAATAGTAACAGTAATAGTTTCCGAGAGAAGTCTATGGATTATTTATTAAATGAAATGCTCTCCTGCAGTGCTTTAAATCACCAAACTTTCCAGTTACTTTCTCATCTATATTCTGAAGGCAGATGCTAAAGGGGATTGTTCATATATCATTCATAGCCAGATTTACAGAACATTTTATACCTACAAACATGGCCCAAACCGATTTTTCTGGAGTTTGACAGTTTTCTGATTTATGGAGTGATTAAAAATAAAACATTTCTAAAATCCTCCCTGCAGAAGTGCTCAGATCTACCAACAAAATCAAACCGTGTTCAGATCTCTGTGATCAGTTTTCATCTGATTGGCTGTGCTGTGAAAAAGTATTTGCCCCACTCCTGATTTCTCAGGTTTTTTTCTTGGTTTCTTAGCTCAGATAATTATTTAAATAACGACTATAAGTTCAGAAAGGGGAGTGGCAGTGCTTTCTCACAGCAATATATTGGAGATATCCTCTCTCTGACATCATGCAGATGCAAGAGTAGAAAAAACTGACAGAAACTGAGTGTTTCTGTCGTCTGAAGCTGACTTGGATATTCACAGAGTCACTTATTTGAAACTTTGGGCATATTTTAAAGCACATGTCATTGTAACAGTGCAATATAAGAATAGCGAGTCTTCTTTAAAATGGACCCATAAAAATGATTATTCTTCCCCAATGTTTCCCGGCTTTAGCTCAGTGTTCATTTCTTCATGTTAAAGAAGACAGATGATGATTTTTCTCTATTACGTTCCCCTCTTAATCCCAAACCTGCTGTTTTACAACTCCATCGCCACGAATCATCCGTCTTCGATAATGAGTTTACTTTGATGGCGACAGTCGATTTGTCAGAGTTGCTGAGCGGGGTTGTGAGGTGCTCATTTACCTGGAGGATGCAGTCAGGCTGTCTGAGCCCAGCTGTGCCTCCAGACAGAAAGCCCGCCGTCCCCGAGCGCGAGAACTTTGTCATCATTTAATGTCAGTGAAGATTTTCAACGTGAGCCTTTCATTCATCAACATCAAAAATGTTTTTGTTTGCCGGGTTTTCACAAGCTTTGCATCGATGTCTGCTCTACTTTTCTTTTTTGCTCTAATGGAGACCAGAATTTACTAAATAAATATCATGTTGCATTCAAAATCACACGAAAACAGTGACTGAGACCACAAAGTCGTCAGCAAAGTGTTTTCTGTGCTCGTAAAGAAGTAGGGCCATATTTCCACACATGCAATCTGAATTCAGATGAGGCGCCCCCTGCTGGTCACTGAGCAGAATACAGGTTTAAGGTACTTAACTGACTTTCTTATCAGATATGGAAGCTTTTGGTCATTTTTTGTGGTAATGTGCATCTCTGGGTGTTGTAATGTAGGTAAACACCTCCTCCCAGGTGTGTGTGTGTGAGAGAGATTGTGTTTACATATCTTTGTGGGGACCAAAGATTGGAAGTTTACTATGCTTGTGGGGACCAACAGCCCTTATGGAGACAAAAATCCTGGTCCCCACGAGTTTGAAGGCATTTTTCAAGCTTAAAATGTGGTTTTAGTGTCAGGGTTACAATTAGGTTATGGTTAGGTTTAGGCTAAGGGTTAGGCATTCATTCATTTAATGGTTAGGATTAGGGTACGCGGCATTATGTCAATTAGATGTCCCCACAAAGATATGAAAACACAGTGTGTGTGTGTGCAAACATGCATCCCTGCATTAGTACCGTTTCACATTTGATCTGCTTTGCTTTATTGCGAACAACTGTGTGACTGCTGTGCCAAATCAGTGTAATTCAGCCAGCAGATTATTTGTGCTAATGGATGAAAGCAAACCAAAGGTGCTGGGTTTTATTTGTCTCGTCTCTCCTGAGGACAGAGCAGGATTACAGCAGCCGCAGAGGAAGCAGCCAGAACAGGAAGTGGACATTTCTTTTATTCTCTTATGAATGCAGTCGTAAACTTGGCAGAGTGGCTCCAACATTAATCCCGATCCGGTTGCTCTGTTTTCCTTTTTGCTTTTGCTTTTTCATGTTTCTGTTGTTGTGTTTTTTTGGAGTCCTGCGATACCACCGGCTGAGGATTACTCGTCCCCCCGCTGCGTTCCTGGCTCCAGCAGCTCGTCCGGGTGGCTGCGAACCCCTCCAACGATTCATATTCGTGCGGCGTGAATGTGGCCGCTGCTGATAAAGTGGAGATGCAGCGGCGGCGTTGTTCCCCTCAGCGAGCAGAGAGGAGGCTCAGACAAAAGGAAAGGAGAGGAGAGGAAGGGAGGGATGTGGGAAGTTGAAACCAGGTCCAGTGACGCATCATCTGCATTTCTGACTGTCTGATCGTGCTGCATCTCCATAGACTCCCATGTGAAGATTTCCACCTTTAAACACGTCTACAGGCTTAATCATGTTTAAATACTTCAGTCTCAGTCTCACACAGCTGTTAACCTCCTTCTTGACTCCAGATGTGAGGATCACAGGAGCCTCGTAGTTTGACTTCCATGTTTTTCCTTTTGCTGTGCAAGGTGTTCCTGCTATTTTAGGAAAAGCACTGTTTACTCTTTTCTTCAGCTGGAAAAGCTGCAGTGCAGGAAACAACTGAGCTGTTCCTCATTTTTAAGTGGGCACCCTGAGGAGTCCCTCGAGGACCCCCGGAGCGCCCCACATCACTAATTTGCTGCTTTCTCCCACCGAGCCGACGGTGGAGAGTGAAACTTCATGACAACTTTATTTAAAACAAAACAAGATGTTCAGCTGAGCCGAGCGTGTGTGTGTGTGTGTTTGTGTGCGCTAATGATCTGATATTGTTTTATGGGTTTGTTTTGGAGTGTGTGTTTGGTTGTGGTTAGCAACAACAGGCCTGCAGGGATTGAGATGTGGAGTGAGAAAAAAGAGGGAGAGAGGGTGAGGATCCAGCCAAGAGGCTCCATATCTGCCAGGCTGTGTATGGAAACACAAAACACACACACACACTCAGTATTGCAGTGCTTTGTTGCAGACTCATCTCTCCTGAACCCTCTGAGCCACATGAAAAAAGGAAAATCAGGATCTCTGACTGATGCACGCCCTCACCCCTCCCCTGCAGATTATTCCCACATCATGAACTTTAAAAAAAAAGATGCTGCTCCAGCAACTTCTCTCTTTTTTTGGAGGAAGTCAACCTGCGACTCTCGGCTACCGTCCCTCACACCAAACCCCTCCGTCAGGCGACATTCAATTTGCAGTTAGCTCTCTTTCCATTTGCAGTTAGTTGGCTAAATGTGAGACTCCGGGGATGTGAAGAGCAGGCTGAAGATGAGCAATCGTTGTGGCGCTTCATTACTTAACTCTTCTCCCTTTTGGGAGCCAAAATTCAGTTTAAGTGTATTTGGAGGAGGTGAGAAATTTGGCAGCAATTAAAAGCCCCCTCCATCCACGTCCAGAGACAAATATGTTGTTTTTACTGAGGTTAATGCAAATGTCTGATAACCTGAGGAGAGGATCTCTCAGGTGTAGTCAATCAGCTATTGAGCAGAATATTTATGTCTCCACATTAAGCTGTTCAGAAGTGACAAGTTTGCACATTTCTCCCTGTGGAGGCGTTTGTTTGAACAATCATTGGAATTTCCAGTACTTTATAATTTTGCCCGTTTGGCCATCTTTTCCATCTTAGGAAAACACTGGGTGCATTTTATTTTTCTAATTTATTACCTTTGTTTTACCAGGAAGTCTTTACAAGACAAAACATTTCAAAAATGCTGCAAATAAACCATAAAATACAAAATCCACTCTCTACTCTCTAGTATTAATCCAGTACCGACACTGGTGTGAATACTCAGCCCTAACATTAAGTGGTTTCACAAAAGAAACATCTGTAACTGGTTGAGACAAATCTCTCCCATACAGCAAACAGGCATGTTTAGGCCACACCCCCACTTTAATGCCACTTTCTTGTGATTGGTTGAACAGCAGGTGGGTGGGGTTTCTGGGGCTGGGATGACCATATTAGGGATATATGCAATCTGTGACATCATACAGATCCAAGAGTAGAAAAAATGCCTGAAAGTGAATGTTTCTGACAAAAGTTTGAGTTTGTACAAACGCCGGCTTCTTTATTTGAACTTTTAATCATCGAAATATAAGCATCCACTTATTCAGGTAAAATGCAACTGTATATCTGTGACAATAAGGGAAAGCATATTCGGGCCACTTCTATGAGATTTCTATGAGATTTTTTAATTTTAATGTTTTCTGGTGTTTTCACTTCTGATTCAAAGCTGGCAGTTTTTAAAAGCTCACAAACTCCACCCAGCTGCTCCGTCAGCAAGCCCTTATACACGCATCTAATTTTGTTTGTCCACCTTTCACTGCATCAGCCAGTGTGGAGATTTGAGCATCTCATCATTTACATGGTGAATAACTTTGCTCTGTTCTGCGAGGTCACAACTAAAAGCTCATCCCAGATTGCTTTCAGAGACTCGTTAGCCTTCTTGGGGAAGATTGATTTATAATTTTACTCCACGAGACGTCCACAATTACAAAAACTGGTTGCTGGCATGAAAATTTATAACAAAGCAATTATTAAACTTCACAGCTACGAGCCATTTGCACAACCGTAAGGATGCAGCCATCCTTATAATGCCCACCCTAATCATCCGTGTCATCGCTGTCATTGTTGTCTCAAAATGTGTGCAGCTTCTCCTGTTATGGATGAGAAAATTCAATACAAAATTACCCTGAATGTAGCCCACCATCTGTTAGAGCCAAGTTCTGATTGTCGTCATCATCATCATCATTAGCGAGTAATGGAAGACTACCAAACGGAGCTGGCCTCTGCCCAGCGGTAGTGTGTTTTTAAAGTGAATCGAGGATGGCTTCTCGCAGTTGTTCTGCATCCAGCCGACAAGAAGATGAACAACAAGAGTGAGTGAAAGAAAACCAGCTGCAGAAACAAATTAGTGTCCTCAATTTACATTCCAGCACAGCGGTGCAGGAGAGTTTTTGTCCTAAAAGTAAACTGCCATGGTTACGTATTATCGATATATAACGGGCCCTCCTAAGACTAAACAAATGTTTTCTGAGCTAAGAGGAAATAAACCACCAGCTGTGATTAAAAGATGCCATAACTGTTGGTTTCTGAAGGAATTCTGAAGCTTTTTGGAATCAAAACTGACTTTAGCTAGCGAGCTTGGTTAGCAAGCAATAAACATGCTAATGAGAGCAAAGTAGCTAAGATGGCTTCCAAAAGCCACAGCTGTGTTTTCAGTTCTTCTCTCTTGATGCTTTTGACAAATTTAATTAACCAACAGAGCTCACAAATACTGATGGTTATAAGTACAGCCTGTAAACTCTCACCAGATGCTTTACCGAGTACACCTTGCTAGTACCGGGTTGGACCGGGTTTTTCCTTCAGAAATGCTTCAGTTATTCATTGCTCAGAGGTTTTGGTCCATGTTGTCATGACGACATCACACAGCTCCTGCAGATTTGTCTGCTCTACATCCATGATGTGAATCTCCCATTACACCACATCCCAAAGGTGCTCTGCTGGACCGAGATCGTTCGAGCACACTGTTTTCGATGGTTGAGCTTTGTGACACAACGTTATGATCATGTCTGCATGCCTAAATGCAACGAGTTGCTGCCATGTGAACTTACTGCACATTTTCTTTCACATCCTAAAAACAGTAACAGGAAGTGTCCTGCTCCCTCCTTCCTCCACGGCCGGTCCAACCACTGCACACCAGAAAAATCATACTGATTATTTAGCCGTCCTCTCTCTGGCAGATTTGTGAGAGTCTCTTGCTTGAAGCGGCAGTACTATTCTTCTTTCTGGTATTGTTATGTCTCACTCTGTCATGGCTCCAGCGGATCTCCGAGCCAGCCGGGGCAGCAACGCCTTCGCCGCCGATGCCAGACGTGCTGCTGGAGGACTCTGCTGTGGCCTGGCTGCTTCTCTTCAGTCATTTGGCCTGATGGATAGCTTTGTGCTGTTGGATGAGTCTCAGGGATGCACCAGGACTACTTTGTCACTGCAGCTCTGTCTGCTTTGTGTAGAGCTGCGTGCTGCCCAACAGTCTGCCTACAACTGTAACCGAGGCAATCAGCAGTGAACCCGAACGCTGTGATGCAAAATCAAAAAAGCTTCATTTACTCGTTTAACAACAACAAACTGACATATGTGATGTGACACCAACTTTTCTGCACGACTCTGACTGCTCTGCTCCTCACTAATAACAAAGAGGCGAAGCAGACGAGGTCACCCGAGGGGACGACGGGTTCACGGAGGCCATTCGCCGCCGTAGTTCTCATTACATTGTGCCGCGGGCCCTTCAAACCTCATTCGTCACCGCGGGGATGGAAATGACGAGGAGGATGCAGCTGAGACGAGGCAGGAGGCTGAAAAACAATCTGTTTGTGTCTGAGATGGAGCTCTGAGGGAGCTCGCTGCCTGGGGATCAGAGTCAGGGTCAGGCAGGTTTGTAAAGGGATTCATATCTACATGTATTTTTTTCATTTGGAAGCAAATGTTCATATTTGTTGCTGGAAACTTGTTAGAAACTTTCCAGGAAGTAGAGCTGTAGCACTGAAGTACTAAGGAGGGGAAAAAATGAGTGAAATGGAAAAATAATTAAATATTTCCATTACATGTTGGAGAAATGCAGCAAGCTTCTGCCTGCAGAAGGCCTGCATGTTTCTTCAATGAGGGTTAAACAAAAAATGCTGATTAAAACAAGAGCACAATGAAAAGAAGTTATTTATTAAAGCCATGAACACATTTTAAGCTGCACGAACTAACAAATTCCTCTTATTTTGTGAGCGGTGAGTGTTTAGGTCATTTTATCTGCTCTGCGATGTTAAACCGAGCCGCCTGAACACTTCCAGCGCTGATTAATGTTGTGCAAAAATAAACAGGGCTCTGAAACTGAACTGATCTTAATGAAACAAACCTTTGCAAAGGGATCAATACAGCAGGGACAGGTGTAAAGAAATATTACCAGCTCGTTTACACCCACACTGTGGATCCAGTTTGTGTTCAGCTGTGGAGAGCTGTGGTTGTAGGAACCAGCCTGATAATGAAGACACATAAAGTACATCAGGACCTTGAACACAGCTTACAGTCAGTTGTTTTCCATCTTCAGACTCACTATAAGCAAACAACGTCTGATGCTGCACCGTGTCCTTCCTCAGAGGAGAATCCTCAGTTCTTTTGCTCGTATGCTGGATGAAACTCATAGGTCCTTTGGGCCAGAAACAGCACGACGTAGGGTCCGATCTGACCCACGAGGCGGCTCTGCCAAGAAGGGCTGGGTATCGTCACTGATTTCTAGAATCGATTCGATTCTGGTTTCGATTTGATTTGATTTGAATCAGGGAAATCAGAGTCAGAAATATTATAATTCTGATCATTTATCAGTACTGACACTTGTGAGACTTCATCACAGCAGATGCCTTTCTGTCAGAGTAACTGAGGATAAAACACAAAAAAACATGAAGGAGATTTTTGTGACTTTTTATAGCAGGTATCTACGGTGGCCCTGAGAGGCCAAACGGACTGCAACTTAAGAAAACACCAGTAATAAGAAAAAGGCTGCAAAAGCACACAAAACACAACGGAAATAGGAAAAAGGATACAGAAATAGGAAAAAACAGATTTCCAAAAGCACAAGGGAAGTGTTTCTGGGGAGACAATAACCCGACGGACCAGTTGCAGGAACCCAAAACATGCTAGGTGTGTTTTATTATTCATATAATACTGATGACGGATTTTTAGGCTAATAGTTAGGCTAACACACTTACCTCTCATCTTTCTTTCCTCACAAAACCGATAGATCCTCCACTTCTTTTAAATGTCTCCCAGCGCAATTCTTAGCATATTTTGGTTCCTGCAACTGGTCCGTCGGGTTATTGTCCCCCCAGAAACACTTCCCTTGTGCTTTTGGAAATCTGTTTTTTCCTATTTCTGTTTTCTTTTTCCTATTTCCGTTGTGTTTTGTGTGCTTTTGCAGCGTTTTCCTTATTGCTGGTGTTTTCTTCAGTTGCAGTCCGTTTGGCCTCTCAGGGCCACCGTAGTTAACCTTAAAAATATTCTGCAGTAGAACAAGAACAGAAGAAAACCACGAATCAACATATAAACATTACCTGATGCTGCTGAAGTGAAGCAGAGCAAAGTTGCAGAGGTTTAATTAGAGACACAGCTGAGCATTTTGCAATTCGGTATGATTTTAAAACGTTTACATTTCTTCGGTATTGAACAGCAGAAATGAGGCTTTCTTGTCGGAAGTGATTAAAAAGAAAAACAGTGGCCGACAGCGCTGTACATAATGGTAGACTGGTGCGTAATAAGCAAGCAAATAATGCAGAAAAGAGAGATTTTTAGATGGGAAACTGTTCTTGAAGTACACTGAGAGAGAGAGTTGTGCATGAAGTGTGATTTTATCGTGGCGGAAGCAAAACAGCAAACATCAGAGAGAATTAACAACAATGTTTATGTGAAGCGTAGTTTGGATCTTCTTTTGCTGCTGGTTCAGTCAATTTTGGTTGGAGAGAGACAAAACCTGCAGCTTCAGAATCTAGCGCAAAAAAAGACGTAAACACAGAGCGCAGACCCGCCGACGCATCAGAATCGGTGAGCTGTCGGCTTTCAGCCCCGACGGCGTGTCCGTGTACGGGTGAGAAAGCCGACATCTCACTGATTCTGATGCCACGCTCTTTGTGTTCACGTCTTTTTGCGGAATCCGTGTACCTGCTCTCGTTTGCTGTTTTAGCTGTTTGGCGGTTGTTGCGGTCAATGCGGTGAAGCAACTGGAAGTATCTGTGAACTTTACAGATCGTGGAAATAAAACGTTATTGTTTCGTTCCAAAGAATCTCGACATCATCGGTTTTGTTAATCGATTTTTTTCATTGAAGGTGAATATTTTGAGGATGTGGCTCTCTACACTGACGGTATTTTTATTGAACTTAAAAGAGCCTAACACTCCTGGATTGGGCACCAGGAGAAACCCTGCAGCTGCATGTTGTAGATAATAGATGTAGGTATGGTTTCCCCTCCTTCACACTTCAGATGTCTGCACTTTTTAGAGTCCTTCAGTAACTCCCTCAGCTGTTCTCACATGAAAAAGATGTTTAGATGTATTTAGATGTGGAGTAATTCAGCAGCAATGACAAAGAGTTCATAAGTCAACCTGAGTTAGGGCTGTCAGAGGAAATTTAAAGGTTAATCATAAAATCACATTGATTGTGGAGATTAATATTCAACGTCTCCCTCTCGAGAGGGCAGAATGCGAAGCGAAGCTGTCGGGTCCACACACTTGTTCAGGGTTTCTAAACCGCCACTGTGATGAAACTCCTCATTAGGATCAGTTTGTGTGGTGATCTTCTGTTTGTCACTTGAAGGAACATTTTTGCACAATTATGTATTTCCTTGTTAGAAGGTTTGTGACAAATTGTGCAGTGAAATGAAGCAGACCAAGCACTGAGCAGTGGAGGAAGCAGTGATACGTGAGGTTTGAATGTATGACTAGCAATAAGCAAGTTCTGACTGCTTAGACTGGCCGACCATGAGCAGGTGACTGAGTCCTGACTCAACAAACCAGCTCTTCTCTGGGGTTGTCTGAGGCTGAAATAGAAGAAGGGTCTGGTTTTCAGGATAAGGGGGCCATCCCGAGCCGGAAAAGTTTGCAGAAGCGGCTGCATCCATGAGTCAGAGTGTGCTGCAGGACATTGTGTGTCAGTTAGGCTAAATTAAGAGCTCTGCAGCTCTGACAGCCTCCCAGCCATGAAAGAACCTTTTTTTCCTTCCCTCCCTCTCTTCAGAGGATGGTGTGGCTCAGCCTGTGAACTAAAAACTCACCATGAAGATTTATGATAAAGGCCTGAGAAAGCTGCTCTTATCTTGAGCTATTTCTAAAATAACCGAGCTGAAAAACAAGGGCTGCTATCCAACAAACACAGAGGCACAAACTCTACAAAAGATGGATGATTTTTACAAATGAGCTGCTGCTTGTTAATGGAGATCGTCTCCATGTAGGGTCATTTTTTATTATTTTTATGAAAACAGCAATTAGATATCAGTTTCTATGCTGATGATAACATCTTGTTTGCATAAGTTCCACTCCAAACACAGCGCTTAGTACTAATCAGTCAGCTTTGATGCTCCGCAGATATGCATACCATCCTTAACTTACTATGAATGAAACATGCCTTTCACAGGTTTGGGTAATAAATCAGTAATCAGCTAAATGATTAGGAAATAGGACAAAAACAAATACCTTTCCTCTTTGGATGCAGAGCTGCTGACATTGATTACCAAGAGTTTATTAAAGGCACACAGAGCCTAAACACAGAATTCAGATCAAACTGGACACAAACAAAGTAAGAGACAAAAACATCTTTAGTGACACAGTGTGAGCAAACAGCGCCCTCTGTGTTGATAACTGGTCATTACAGGATGATGGTCAATTCTGAAAGTGGTTACCAGACTTCAAAGATAAAGTAGCTAAAAAACACACTTGACAAGTGGATTGATACACGCCGTCTAGACGAATCTTTAGACCCGCATTCTTGAAAATGGCCAGCAGGGGTCGACTCCTCTCAGAGCATGATGATTTTATGGTCTCAGTTGTTAGTTTCAAGTTTTACTGAATAAAACACGATGTTCATAAAACTACAGTTTAATTTAGACTAAAATGGACAGTAAGAGCACTTTTATGCTCGTTGCTTACAGCGATATATAACCTGTCACTGCCACGACAGCTGGGTTAAACACATGAGTGTATAATCATGTCGGTTTTAGCTTCTTTTTAATGCTATTTCAGTACAGAAGCTCAGAGATTCACACATTATACAGACAGAAATGTTTGAAAACCTGAGACTTTGTGGAAAAAGTCATCGGCGCTGATGTGGCGGTGTTGTCTGATTGGTGACACTTATTGTTCAGGAGAATACTGCAGTGGCTTCCTGCGCTGTAATGGTGGGTGTAAATAAAAGAGCATAAAAGTGACCATGTGATGATGATGATGATGTAGTTGGTGGTGAAGAGACCAATGCGAGGCTATGAACATGCGGTGTCTTTGGTTGTCCACCACCCCTTCCTCTTCTTCTGACCACTCCCAAAATACCAAGATGGTGATGCCCAAGATGTTCACCTCAACACATTTACCTCCATCTTTTCTGTACAGTCTATGAATGCACAGTAAGCTGCTTTTTTATTGATTCTAAAATGAATGATTTTGTTTTTCTAAGTTGACCTCCAGATTTTAAAGACCAGTAAATGAGAGTCAAGCTCAAACTGAAGACGAGATTG
This sequence comes from Pelmatolapia mariae, assembly GCF_036321145.2. Lineage (NCBI taxonomy): Eukaryota > Metazoa > Chordata > Actinopteri > Cichliformes > Cichlidae > Pelmatolapia > Pelmatolapia mariae. The sequence goes on along the minus strand of NC_086236.1, from coordinate 3,747,740 downwards.
AAAATTTAACATGTACGTGAGATTTCAGTCGCATTAGCTGCTCCAACCACGCTCTCAGGTGTTTGTTTCTTATCATCCAGTTTACGCAACAATATCATAAATATTTTCCAACACATTTCTACATTTTATAGTCATGCTTTGTAATAACTGTCATAAGTAAACGGAAAATTGTCAGCTATGAAACTTTAGTTGTATTTAACAGTAAAATAATCATATTAATTATTTGTAAGCTTCCAATTTGAAAGAAATGATTTTATAGCCTCATCGCTGACACCTGCTACCCTCCTTTATTTATTAATGGTAGTTGTTGTAAAGTTGTTGTTACCTTTGCATTTATAAATCCATGGCTTCCTTGTTAAGGCCCTGCAAACAGGCAGAATATCTCCGACTGTTTGGAGCGTGCACAGTGCCGTGCGATAACAGCCTGAGCCTGATAATCGTATTATTTCTGCACCTCTGCCACTGATGTGTGACGTCTTCAGAGTGAAAACCAGGAAAGAAATTAGACAAAAATCGCTCTGCTCTAATCTCCACTTTTCCTGCGTCCCTCCCACAGTTTACCTGGCGTCTTATTGATTTTATGCACCTCTCCACGGTCCCCGGTCCTGCTGTAAACCTGTAAGCCAGTCTGTTGCTCTTTATGGATCAGGTTTTTCTCCTTCATAAGCACATGCAGGGAAACTCTGCGAGGTGCCAACCTCTCTGCACCGCTGCCTCTGAGGCATATCCCCGCACATTTATCATACTTGTCGGATAAAGTGACTCTGATTTAGATCTCTCCCCCTCCCCGCTTTCCTCTTTCTTCCTCTGAGCTTGGAAAATGGCTTATTCTGCTCCGTCCTCTCCACAAAGAAAGAGATGCATTCATCTCGGGGTGGCCTAGCTTTTGCTCCCCTTATTGCTGCTTGTCAGCTGTTTTCTCCTCAAACACGCTAACTCCGTCTGACCTGCTTATCCAGCACTATCCGGAGCCGCTGTGGCCCGGGAGCAAACTGTTCCTGGCCCGAGTGAAATCCATCATGCCACCTGGGGTCCTTATCACGAGGAGAGGGGAAGCAGGAAAATACGATAGGGGTGGTCCTGACACAAGGAAGGTGAGCAGAAAGAGAGCAGAGGAGAGATCGGAGGCAGAAGAAGGGGAGATAAGGGGAGAGAGGAGAAGGAGAGATTTGAAAGAGAGCAAAAAAGTTGGGAAGGCTTCAGGGAGAGATGGAGTCTGAGAAGCAGTTTAGGAGCAGGGGCGGTTCAGATAAGGCAGACACGACAGTCTGGGAAGACGTGACTCAGATAAGATGCACGACCAGCTACAAGCAGGGTCAACAAAAAAAACGAGCAGGCTAAAAGAGAGGCGGGCAGAAGCTTTAAGCCGCACGTATCACCGCCACATCAACCCCCCTCAGGGCCAAAAAATATAGCAGCTAGACCCTTATTTACCAGCTTGAAACACGCCAAGGGATCCACCCATGCAGATGTTTCCAGTTCTGACACCAATACCCGATTAATAAGCTGTGTTCCTCTCTGTGAGGAGGAGACAGGGAGTTGTAGTTTTATTTTAAGGTAACATCAGGCTCGACTTAAACTTCCTTTCCTGACTTTGTAAAAGAATAAATGGCAAAGAACGGCTCAGTAAACGGCCGGACCAGCAAAACAGCTGCATACCAACTACTACTGCTAAAATCTTCATTTACTGAAGATCATCAGTTATTATCAGCTCCAGTCTTCTTTAATGGGACACACCCATGAAACAGCAGACACTACAGAATCCAACAGCTCTGAGTCAAGCAAAGACAACCTGAAATGGAGGGATAGTGGATATACTGGACACAGACGATTAAGATGGAGCTGCATGGTAGAAGGAAAAGAAGAAGACCACAGAGAAGAGTTATGGATGTAGTGAAGGAGGAGCTGCAGAGGGTTATTGTGACAGAGCAGGATGTTAGGCACAAGGTGAGGTGGAGGCAGATGACCTGCTTTTAGGAGCAGCTGAAAGATGAAGAAGAATTTACACTGATTCATCTTTTTTGTATCCTGAGAGAATTTATATTTTGTTGATTTGTATGTTTTCTCACTCATATTTTATTCACAGGGACACAAAACAAAAAACGGGGATGTTAAATGTTTAAAAAATAAGATGTAAACATGCCAGAGTTTAGTGAAAAACAGCTAATTTTCATTATACAGGGTTCGTACGGGTGCTTGAAATCCTTGAAAATGCTTGAATTGTAATTTTGTCTTTTCAAGGTTTGAAAAGTGCTTGAATTTCAGATGTGGTGCTTAAAAGTGCTTGAAAGTGTAACTGTATTTCATTCACCACAAATAACTATCTGATTATTGGTTTTCTTATCAGATAGAGAAATAAAATGAGTCGCAAAATGTAAAAGCAAAGTTTCCCCGCCTGGGCTGCCTTGCGCCTCTGTCTGTTTCAACGTGTGACCCCGCCCCTCCCCCGGACAGTCGGGGATGAGTTCGCTAACATACCTGTAGATGCTGTTTTAATGAGTGTTTGATGGAAAACGACAAGAGCGCAGTTTGCGCTCTCCAATCGCATGATAGGTGAGTCCTAGTAAATAATTTTCCAGTACGTGTACGTTACACATGCTGTTTTTTAAAATTATGATTATTATTTTGCTAGCTGTCAAACTCGCTGGAGAAATGATTGAAATGCACTGAGTGTGATGCAGTATGGCAGCGCTATTATGGAATATGCTGTGAACTTAGCTAACATTACTTAGCAGTGATATGAGTTAATTTACTCAAGTGAAAGCTTTAAACATTAGCCCGATACATAACCAGCCAACTTAAGGCTTACTGATTAACCCTCTGGGGTCAACGACCCAGAGTCTCCATTTCAACTTGGGTCGAACGTGCGGACTTCAAGCTATATACCAGGTTTTAAATTGTGTTGATAGGCCACGGAAAACCCATGTTTTTTGTTTTGTTTTTTGTTTTTTTGTTTTTTTGGGGGGCGGGGGTTGAGTAAAACAGTGGCGTTTACTCCAGGAAGAAACGGTAAAAACAGCGTTTTCTAAGGAGAGCACTAGCAAACACGCTTTACTTGTAAGTGAAAAAAGAAAAAAGTACTTCCCTATTGGTGCAAAAATGGCAACATGTGGCATTTGGTTGCTTGGCAAGAGGGGGAAGTTTTAGGCGTGACTGACGAGAGAGAGCGAAAGAGAGTTGCATAAATAATTTGTGTGCCTTCTTCTTTGATGCAGAGCACCTGATTGTTCTGTAAATAGTTTTAAATGGTTATATAAAAAACATCTGAGCCTTGGCTGCATTTTTAGGTAAATAGTACCATATAACTTTGTTGTTTGCAAAACTTGTGCATATTTTTTTTAAAAATGTACAATTTCTATTTGCATTACAAGTTATGAAAATGATTCGTTAAACATGCTTGTGGTTTTTACAGTCAAAAATATCACTTTCTACTTGTATTTTAAATTTTGTCTGAATTTAGATAAATTGTGCTGATACAGTTTGTCAAAATGAGAAAATAACAGATTGGCAAGATAAACAGTTTTTAAAGGTGAAATATAGAGGCCAAATCAAAAGTAGTCAAAAATGGCCAATTATACCCTGGACCCCAGAGGGTTAGAGGCTAAAAACAAAGTTGTCACCAAGTACTGTTTATATTTGTGTGTATTGCTGCAGCTTTTTTGAGTATTAACTTGGTGCCTTTGGGTGAAATAATGGTAATATGAAGGACCGATCCATATGGTCACAAAGAATAGCCACTTATTTCTGTGCTACCAAAGTTCCCCGGCTTTCATTCAAAATGTGTTTATCGTCAGCACCTACACATTGAACTACTTAAACATTATAAATGTGTTCAAGCTCACACTGAGGCCTGTGGGGCACTATCAGCCACTCAGACAGTACACACATTTATGTGTATTTGTATATGAATATTTCATACTTTAAGGCTGCCTGTTTATTTAAGGCAGATGAACAAAATACATTGGAATTGTACATAATAATATCACAGATGATAAATGAAATAGATTTTAAGTAGATGCTTGTGCATTCTTAAAGTCTTATATGTTGAACTGTGTGATCTGTTCAAAGCCTCCCAGTCAGTGCTGTTCTCTATGCCTGTCTGACTGTACATGATGTTATTAGCACAAACACTTTAAAGGTGATCATTGAGGACTTCAGCAATAATACAGACAGCAATGTAGTTAGCAATAAAACAGTTTAATTGGGAATTAACTTAAAAAAACAAACAAACAAACAAACATCTGTCTCCTATTTCTTGTCACACAGGAAAGAAGCATCAATATCTGACGAGAAGACTATTTATTTCTTTTTTGTTTTTTTTTCAACAGGAGAAGAATATCTCTAACAAGTTGATTTGTTCACATTTTCACATCTTAATTTTTAAGTGAAATGTGCATTTTGAGTTTATACACTATGTACATAAGGCAACCGTTTCCTTTTGCAGTATTTTTGTGTGGTGCGTTTTTCTGTCTTAACAAAAGGGGAACAAAGGTGTTTAAGTTCATCTAGGATGATTTGTTGTAATTTTCACATGGTCGTACTGAGGTGCTGCGAATTGAAACATGCATTCTTTTTTTTGGGGGGGGGGGGGAATGTGCTGGAAAAGCTTGAAAAGTGACCTTGAAACTGCTTAAAAAGTGCTTGAATTTGACCCTTAAAAAGGCGTATGAACCCTGATTATAGTCCCAGAGCAGATCACGTGAAACTACAACGTACTTAATGACACACACATAAACACACACACACAGAGCATGGACAAACAGTCTTTGGATGGACATGCACTAATAACACTTGTATGCTTGACTGCACTTTCTGTCTTTCTGTTTCTCTCACTCACACACACACACACACACACACACACTCATGCCTTTCCTCTCGCAGTCATTTAAGGTCCCAGCAGCACTGATCAGATTTCAGAGCCAGCCGAGTGTGATGATACAGACGAGCTGCAGCAGTGCAAAACACCAGGCTCACGCTGCCGCTTTCCTCTACTCTGTGCGTGTGTGTGTGTGTGTGTGTGTGTGTGAGGGGTTCAAGAAGAAACACACATGCCAGCAAAAGTGTTTCTCACCTGGGATCGGAAGCATTAGCTGTTAAACAGAGCATCAGGGTCAAAGCCCCGCGCCGCTCTCGGACTTTTACCAGCTGCTCAGTCCAAGTGCAAAAAGCTTTCCCTCAAATGATGTCACATTAGAAAACAGCTGGGAAAAAAGTGGAAACACCTCGCTGTCCACACTGTCACAAAGATGAGTCTACAGACGCAGGGAGAACGTCAGATATCTCAAAGAATTTAAGCAATCTAATGTTTTCCTTTGAGACAGAAAAACGTGAAAGTAGGAATATATGAAGACTGGGATGTTTAAAATCACTGATTCCACTGGGAAACTGGCATCGTAGGCAAGATATATTAGGTGCTCTGAGAACGTGTTGGATGGCAACATAAATCAGGATAATACAACACATGACGAGTGTCACAATTCGGAAACAGGGACCAAATCACCGCACAAACATCTACGGGGTCACAGCGTGAAACCCACGTGGAGCGTTTCATCTTCGAGTATTCCCAGTCTGAAAATCATTTAGTTACTACTCACCAGATCTGACTTCCACCAATCGATCTTATTAGTGCACCAAATAACTGAAGTGTCACAGGAAATTATTCAGAAACTAGCAATCAGTATTTTCTCACTTAGAAATATGAAACCTGCTTTGATTGAGACTGAGTTCAGGTCTTCTCTCTCCTCTGTTTCCTCCTCTGAACTCTTTGATTTTCTGTCTTTTTGTCTCCCTCCATCACTTCTCCTCTGTCACCTCTCCTGTCCTTTACTCTGAGAGGGAGTCCGCAGGGAGAACAGAACACATGTCAATCATCTTCTTATCTCCGGCTTTTAGAGAAGAAAGCCCGGGAGAGACACTGAGCCATGCTTTCTTTCTGTCTTTCTTTTCTTGGAAAAGCTCGCTGTCAAATTCTCCCGCAGCGTTCAGCCTCGGCTGACCTCTCTGATTCGAATAGGTGCTCATTTTGCACACCGGGATACGACTGAAGGTCCCGGGGACCGAGCAAAAGCTGAATTGGTGAAACTAGTGTTCTTGAGCCTCGGCTGAGGTGACTGATGACTTCATTCACTTTCGCTCCCTTCTGGAAAACACAGCTTTAACTGTGGTCGAAGCATCTGAAAAATGAAGTGCAGTTTATTTCAACAAATCACCGTCCACCTGTAACCCATACAGTTCTCTGAATAACCACCTCCATCACTAGCAGATTCAGAAAACGAAATTGTGACTTTAGCCTTATCGAAAGCTCTATGAAGGAGGCCTGAAACACAGAAATAGGTTTGTGCACCTCCTCATCCATCATGTCGAAGTAAATCCTATTTTTGAGTTTGGTCTTTGGTTATAAGTCTGAAATAAATTGATGAAATTAGCTTTAGCAATTTTCACAACTCATTCTTTTTTTGTTTCCCAGAGACAGCTCCCACATTAAATCAGCCTCTAAGACTTTTGTTTTTGTGCAAATGAGTTACAGAAGTTTGCCATGAGAATGACATAATCCTAGCTGTGGCGCCTGATGTGGACAAACAAGATTTATTCAGGAAAGAAAGTTAAAAAATATTAAATTCAGACCCCATACAGCTGTAGCCAGCTGGTGTGTTACTACAACTGTACAAAAATAAACACCACTTAAATAGTTTGGTTTTGCCCCAAGAGCCACTCGAGGGGGTTGGTCAAAAACTGGCCGTTGTTTATTTTTCGTGAGTTTACTCAGATAGCAGAGTGACTGGACAGATCTGTCTTTGAGTTTATAGGCTGTCAGTAGACTGTTTACCTCAGCTGTCAATGTGGCATCTATTCACTCTGGAGGAGGCTGTGAAACGTTGTGAAAAGAGTGTGATATGATGAGTCAGTGAAGCTCTTGTTTGACTGATGACAGCAGCACTGAGGTGAGTTGTTGAGGATATCCTGAGGTTTTCTGTCAGTAAGCGCTGCTGTTTTTGTTGCTGTTAGCTTCTGTTAGCCTCTGTTAACAGCTGTTAGCTACGTTTAGCCTCTGCTAGCTAACAGCTATTAAAACGTTTTTGAAGTGGATCTAACATTTTTGATTCAGACACTTAGCGAAAAACTTCCATCCGATGTGGGAATGTAATCAAACTATTTATCAGGGGGAAAGTGTGATTTTTAGGTTATTCGAGTCCAACGTTACCTGAAATAATGTTAGCTTATAACCAGCTGTCGTTGTTGTTTAGCCAGCTCGTCGTGAGCTGTCCAGGAAGCTCATGTCTAATCAGCTGACAATAAGTAATTAAAATATGGAGAATAAATGAGCGCGTTTCCGTGTTTCTGAAGCTCTGACTTCAGTTAGAGATGGAAGCTGAGGTGAAGAGGGTGACAGTTTATAAAGATGCTGATAGCGTTGTCTCTTTCCTTGGCCTTTTCACTTCTTTGCTGAAGGGGATTCCTTCTCTGATGATTAAACAGATATAATGCTTCATATCTTGACTCTTTAGGTGCAGACATGAATAATTGTCCCTCCGTGAACGCCTACAACTTCTGTTTCGCCTTTGGCGTACCACGTCTGTGTCTGGTCTCTACTCACATAAAACATAATTAAGTATAATGGTGATGTGCATGTTGGCTTCCACAACCCGGTGTCCTCTCCGATGTATTTTTAGTGTATTCATTTGGAATAATTAAAGGTTTATAAGAAAACATCACCTTCTGTGTATATTTATGAGTGCAGTGTCCTTTTTGTTAAACAACCTGAAAAAACTACTGGCTGTACCTTTAAAAAACACGTAATACAAAGTAATTTTATGCATATATTACTAGTAATACAGATTTACTAATTATCGTGTTCTTCAGGAGACAAACAGTCCACATGACAGTTGTGACTTTCACCCAGAAGTGCTTCGTGTCCCTGTGACACCAAGATCAAAGTGGATTTACAATGTTTAAACTGGGTGGATTCACCATTTTTAGCTTTAAGCTCCTAGGACCTGCCGTCCGCATATGTGGACATCACATTTTGGGTTATTTAGACCAAAATATTAAATTTTGCTCTACAAGGGCCTGATATCCACTTACGAGGACATTATACTGCCACTGCTCTATTGAAATTTGAAACAAATATCCTCATATGTGGATCTCATTTTTCTCAGAAACAAAAATCAGGTAAAAAAAAAAACAAACAAATCTGGTAATTCTTTGTTTTTACATTCATCAGGTCCCAATCAGCCCAAATAGCAAAGAGAAATTAAAAATGCATGCCGTGGAAGAGTTTGGGTGTTAGGAGGTTAAATTAAGCTTTTTTAATTTCAGTTTTCTGTGGTGCCACATGAGAGCTCGTGGTGGTCTTAAACAGTCATGCAACCAAAGCGTCGTTCATAGCCTAACATCAGTGTTTTATTTGTGTGATTGCAAAGATGTCATCTCTGCAGGCTCCAGTATCATCTCCCACAGAAGCTATGTGATATTCCCAAACACTTGTAGTAATCTATAAGTGTCCGTCTGCTGTATTCTGTGAATATTATCATAAATATAATGTGTGAGGTTCATTCATCCTGATCTCTGATGAGACTCTGAAGTGTGAACTGCTGCGTTCAGCTCTTTTATTATTAAATATTAATAAAACATTATATTTATTATAAGACTGTAGCTGTAGAAGGAGTTTCCTATGCAAAGAGCGCCTGCCTTCATCCAGACCTGCTCTGACTGAAGGATGCGATACATTCTGGTCCAATGAGTATCCTCGAGGTGCTTTTATTTTTCCCCGTGTGCCTCACGGAGACCCATTTACCTCCCTCCCCCTCTCGTTTTTTTGGTTTTAAAGCAACCGCTGTGAACACCTGACCTTTCATCAGATTATTTAGATTGCAGAGTTTCTCCTCGCTGCAGAATCCACTGTATCAGCGGCAAATGTCACGCCGCCGTGCTTTACGTTCGCTCAGGAGGAAACTCTCTCACCTCGCCGATAATACATCTTTAATACATCCATTCAAGTGCTCTACTCTATACTTCCACTCCACTGCTTTTGAGAAATACTGCACTGATTTACTGTAAACTGGCAGCATTAGTGATATTTTGCACACAGTCCAGGTTCTTGATTTTTCACAGAACTCTACACAGTTTTTTATTTAAATCATCCCATTTGTGTTTTGGTGTTTTCCTTGTCTCTGACTGACAGAAGATGCACATCAACAGTTTACAGTAAATGACCCTTTAATTTGTTCAAAGAAGTCCTAAATGTTTGCACAACATCTTAAACTGTCAGTCATGCCGCCAGTGCAACAGCCGCCATCGCAACAGCCGCCATCATATCCACAGCACGCGATCACATGCTTGGGAGCAACGTCACGCTGTAGTTGTGTTCTCCTGCCACCAGGGGTCATGTTAGAGAGCAATAGGAAGGAGGAGGAGGTGAGGGAGCAGGGCAGTGATCTCTGAGTCTCAGGCATCAGCAGCTAAACATCATCTACTCACAAAAACACTGCAGGAATAACAGCTCATCTGAGACGTAGAGTCTTCACAACGAGGCGGGAAAGGTCTCATGGTCTCTTTTTTATATCCCCGTTTGGTTCCCCTGTGCCCCCTCATTTCCTGTTTTATTTTGAAGATGAGAGCCTCGTGTGGCTCTCTGGATCTTCTTTTTAATGCTAATAGCATCCGGGGGGGGGGGGGGGGGGGGGGGGGGTGTAGTGTTGTTAGCCAATGAGAACGCGGTTTCACAATCTGGTTCACCTCCATCCAGTCACATCAATTTGTGTGTGTGTGTGTGTGTGTGTGTGTGTGTGTGTGTGTATACTGTAGGTGTACATACTTTGTACAGCACATTTGTCAGTCAAACTCATACCAAGGCTTCAGAAATCAAATCTATTCAAGGAGGCTTTAGAGTTCACATAGACGTCGCCCAATGAGGCACCGACAGGGGTGGGCAGGGCCTGTGATCATGTGACTTAGAGCCAAAAACACTGAGTGGGTAACTGCAAATTTGGGAGGTATCTTGTGGAGCCAGCTGAAAAATAGGTGGAAAAGTCCAACTGAGGGGTGGTATTTAACGTTTGTCCCATCCAGTCTCACACAAATCCATTTATTCCACTTCAAAACAAAAAAATTTAAACATAAGTAAATTAAAAAATGTAAATCTTGAAACTAAATGGAGCATTTTGATTTAAATAAAAGTTTTATGTGCAAAAGAAAGACACATTATAAGGTGCCCGATAAAGCATAAATCTTTTAAAACTGAAAAAAAAATTAAAAAATTACAAAAACTCATTAATGTAAAAATCCAAATTCATTTCCCAACTTTTAAAATAAAAACAAATCCAAATCTTTTTCCCGAGAGAACCGACATCATCGCCCGCTCCTTGGCTGAAACGTGTCGGATGTTTCTCATTCTGCCGTTTCTTCTCCCAGCGTCAAACTCAGATCAGTCTGCAGCACTTTTGTCTTTATGTAAAATATGAATCAGTGAATCACGTTTGACTTTCATTCGCAGGCAGTTTGCATGCACATCAAACTGTTAAGCACTCGACAGCGGGGCGAGAGGGAGGTGTTTTTACTCTGCCGCCTCCGTCTCCCAGCCCTTCATGCAGCAGTGTTTTGTTTTCCACAATATTGATCCTTTAATGTTTAGTTGATGGAGTGCTTTGTGTTGGTCAGCATTTTCACCAACTGCTGACGGTGTGCTGCCAGTTATTTCCACCTGCTCCGGGCTGCGTGCTCGGGTGTTTTTCTGCAACATTTTTTATTCTCTGCAGAAGTCGGAGTGAGACGTCGGCTGCACAGAGACGGGAAAAGTTGACGAGAATGAGGGTTAAACTGTGCAAACTCACAGCAATTATATGAACTTCTTGTGGTGCACTTTAGCATTTTCTTGCCTTTTGAAGGTCTAATTTCTGCTTTTTTCCTTGGAGATCATCATCAGAGCCACCAACTGATCTAAAGAAATATATAATGAATGTTTGCAGTAATCAGACATCACCTTCATCCTGTATTCAATCATCAAAATGTTGCCTGCACGGTGCCTACAGGAGAGTTTGAAGTCTTCAAAACAGGTTTCTAATGAAAACACGTGACTTATATGCAGTAATACTGAGAAGTACTTAGACACGCATGACGCTGGGTACATTTATCTGTTTGTGTGGTTGTACCACTGTTAATAAGCCGGTACCTTCAGTCATCGTAGTAGCAGTGAGATTACGTGAGCAGTGCATCAGCCTCCAGTCACGATGATTTAAGAAACATGGAGCTACTTTAGCAACCGCCAACGAAACGTTAAAACCTTCTCGTGCCTGTCATACGTTCACGGTGCAGATCTCAGTGTCTAGTTAGTGCAGCTGGAGAGGAGTGAGGAAGTGGCAGGTTTAACATGATATAAACTATTAACAAAGAGTTGACCTATAAAAACTTGTTTTCAGCAGTTGTTTTTAAAAAAAAAAAGCTGTGCTTGGACGACAGAGGCTACGCCAAAGTTTAAGAGCTACAGCCTGAAATGCCACCCTCCATCACGGTCTCACTCCAGCTGATCTCCAGTTTAGCGTGTTATACATCCATGTTACACGGTTCAAACTGCCTTTGAAAGCACATGTGTGTTGCCGTAGAGCTCGAATGCGGAAAGCTGCAGGGTCAGAGGTTAATGTCGTCCTCTGTGAGGGAGGTGAAAGGCGTAATTTTGTGCTGCCGTTGGTGAAACTCATAAATGATTGAGTTAGAGTTAGAATACATCTTTAGCTCACTGGCTAAGGATAAAAGGACAAAGCGTTTGGTGAGTGATTTGCTTTGTGGCCCTCGACTAGAAAACACACACGAACAATAATAACACTGATATATGAAGTCAAAGGCAGTCTTGACGTCTCTCTCTCTCCATCGGCTCCTCGGGGGACCCGGGCCAGGTAAGATGTACGATCTCCCCGTGTTCTCGGTATACCCGCAGGTATCCTACCAGCTGGAGGTGCAAAGAGAGACGAGCACAAAAAGGTGCATGTTGACCTCAAACAGGGAGAAAATGACCGATAAAGGACTAAAATTGACTATGAAGGGACTTTGTCTCAGGAGATCGAGCAAGTTTGTCCACAAAGGAAAAAGGTTTTTTAAAACCTATTTAAAGGCAGAAATTACAAGTGAGCACGCAATAAACTTAATTTATTTCCATTTAAATTCAAGGCTTACCCCACAGATCTAGATTCAAGATTCTTTATTTGTCACATGCATAGTTATACAAGTGCTTTCCTTATAAAAGTGTTTTATGTGTACATTTGTTCACACTCCAGAGCAGCAGGGGGCAGCAGCAGGACACACAGTAACCAGAAGTATTTGTACAGTAAGCGCGAAAGCGTGTGATTTTGTTTGTTTCTTTGCTTTTCTTTGAACATTAACTGTTTGTTTAACATTTTTTATCCTCAGTAGACGAAATATGGGATTTAGTTTTTTTCAGTTTAGCTTTTTATATCCAAACACAGCCGTGAATGCTGGGAAACATTACCTGCAGCTCGTCAGCAGGTGTGTCTGTGGTTCACCCACAGCAGCGCTTTCAGCTGCAACATTGTTGGTAGTGAGGAGACTGCAGCTGTGCTTTCAAATGGTCAAAATGCTAACTGTTAGATTCAGCATTTTAAATAAAATCACAAACACAAAAAGGCCAAGAAAGAAAAAACTAAATGACTACAAAAAAAGTTATTTCAAAGACACACAAAATGAAAATTTGGGGGGGGTGACAACAAAGATGTAATCATGGTCTTTTAAACCATGATTAAAACAAAATGTGTAAACGCAAGACGACTCCAGAGAATGAAGTGAATTTAAAGAAAAAAGGCCAAAATCTAACCAAAATGACCACAAAGAGCAGTGATTACAAAATGACCATAAAAGAAACAGGCAGCTATTAAAAGAAGCAAAATGATCACCAAAAAAAAGCTTCTACTCAAATCTATTGAGATTAAAGCAAAACTGTGACCAGACGGAGATTTTCTGCCATTTAGAATGAACTTTTTTCAAAATTAGCTCATCTGTGCTGCTCAGTTTCACCTTTCCTGTGGAGAAATAAGCTGCACTCGGGTGTATTAAATATACATGCACACAGAGCTGAGACAGTAATGTACACAAAACTAAACTCGGGCCACGACCACATCGAAGAGCCTCTATCAGCTCTGAAAGCAACCCACTTTAACACACACACACACACTTTGCTCTGCAGGGTTCGTCTGCTGCTTTAATCACTTGGTTCCACCGACTCTCTGCTAGCGCGCCGTTAGCCTACATACAGTATGTCTAATTCTTCAGCCTTTAGCGCGCTGGCCTCGTTTCACTGTGGGATGAAATCGATTTTATGGCGAAACGTTGCTGAACAGTTTGTGCTTTCAAACATAAAGTAGGACAGCAAACAGAGCAGCTGCTCCGGTAAACACATGCATACATACAGTACACATGTCCTACCTGACTCTGAGGTGGGCGGCTCCTTTTTTACCCTTTATCTTACTTTTTCATGATTACAGTAAAAAAAAAAAACCTGTTGGCTGCTCTTCGTGACCTCCTGTGTTCTGGGTGTTTAATTCAAGTCTGTCTGACTGCCACAGGGCTGCACTGGAGGAGGAAGCAAGGCCACGCTTAATTAAAAGTATGTGCCTCATTTTCCCCCCTTTATTCAAAACCTGATCTTCCTCCAACCAAACTGACCCTCTGCTGGTTTCATGTTTGGTCTCCATTGAGTCCTCAGAAGAAAAAGGTTTTTTAGCTTTTACAGACTCTTTCTAGGTTTTTTGGTTTTTGGGGTAGAGACTTTTTGAGCCAAGTTTTCAGGCTAGTGTTAAGCTAACTCTGTGCTTTTCAACCTTTGCTGCAGCGATCTGGATCAGTGTGCTGACTGGCAAAGCTGGAATCTCAAACAAAGTCAGCAAAAGTTTAAGTTATGAAAACATTTTTGACTTTAAATGTTTAAAATCATTTATGTAAAATCAGGTTTTTTATAAAAATCAGTATACACTGTGCTATTTTACAACAGAGGTGCCGCGTTAATCTTCAGGTTACAGCAGGGGACATGAAACCAGATTTAAATAATTGTCTGTTAGCTTTTTTTAACAAATACTTTCAGATATTAACAAAAAAAATGTTCAAAACTATTAAATAAAATTAAAACATTTCAAAAAGGTCCAAAATAACTACCACGGAAAACAAATACAAATACAAAGTGAATTAGATGACCTTCAGAAGACAGAAAAACACTGAAAACAAGCATAAAAAGACAAATCATGACTGCAAACAGATGCTAAATGACTACAAGGACACAGAAATGACGATAAAGGGAAACTTGCAGCCAATAAAAGTCATAAAAAGGCCACAAAACAAAGAGAACCAAGTGATCAGAGGTTTTTTAATCTAGTAAAATACAGAATAAGTTAAAAAAAAATGACCAAAACAATTACAAAAGAAACAAAAAGATACAAAAAAGACAAACATGATACCTCAGAGACACAAACTGAACAGTAGGTGAAAGTAAAAGGCAGAGAATGACCACAAAGTGAGACTGATGGAGGACATAACGAAATCAAAAATCACTACCAAATTACACAAAATCACCTTGAAGAGAGATGCAAGTAGAAACAGTAACAAAAACATAAAAAAGATGTAACACTAGCACTAACACTATGTAGCAAGAGCAGTTAAACAGATACAAAGACATAAAAATTACTATGAAATGACCATAAAATGATATAAAATGACTACAGACACACAAAAATAACCACAAACCTAAACAGGTGAAGGCTAATAGAAACAAAACAACTAAAAAAAATCATAAAAATATTTTCTTAATGTGAAATGACTCACAAAGGACAACAGAGAGCCACTAATCAACCACAACAATTCAGGTTATCTTACATTTAACAGAAAGACATTGTGTACAATGTAACTACTGTTTGAAAATGTGGTGGTAGTAACCAAGCTTTAAAAACAGGAAGGGGCCAGAGCTCTTTAATATCTCCGTACTTTTACTCAGAGTTTTTAATTCAGAACTTGTATTATCGTATTTTTACCCTCCTTTATCTCTGACTGTAGTATTCTCAAAGACATCCGTCTGTCTTTGCCACTGCAGACTCGTCTGTTCTTCCTCGCTGCTGCTCTCTTATGGCTTCTCTGCTCATACCTTTAATGTCATGATCTTTAGCAGCCAATGATTTTCAATAGGAAAAGGTGGCCTGACCTTTCCGTCAAAGCCTTCTTTCCGAATGCTCCTAATACAACGAGGCAGGCTGTTGTGAGAAGCGGGCTGCTGGCTTAGGTCTCTGGTGATGGCTGGATGTGAACTGTATACAAATGTTTGGGAAAACGGCTCAGTTTATGAAGCAGAGTCTATGACCGGGGAGAAGCAGGATGAAAGTAAAGCCACAGACCTTTTTTTGACTGAGAAACAAAGATTGAAATTTTAAGTGAGTGGTTGGTGAAGAGCCAGATATTGTTTTCAGGAGCTGGTGGAAACCAAAAACAGAGCTTAAAAAAGAGCTATCTGAATTAGAGACCACCAACCTTTTCAAAGAAAGAGTTCACAGCCTTCATAAAATTTGTTCCCCTGCCTGATGAAGGCTTTTTCTTTACCTTAAACATGACCATGATAATACCCAGAGAGCAAACACGGGGCTTAATGTAGGCTACTTTCGTCACCAATGGCTCATCTGTGACATAAGTCACATAAACCAGTCGTAGCTGGGTGGTAACATGGGTTACAGCAGGTGTTGTCTGGACCACATGATGACCAAATGTCTCAGTGCTCCTAACATCTGCCTCATATTAGTTTAACCTGTAGCTGAGCTGTGGAATCCAGACTAGCCCTGAGCCACTTTCGCCAGATGTGGCGAATAGGAAACTGCTAATGTGGGCCACATTTGGGCCAAACAACGAGAGCTTTCTGGATAAACACACCTTAATTACTCTTGGAGTCTTCCATGGAGTTTTTTCTTGTTTTTTTTGTAGGCTTTACAGATCGATTAATACTACAGAGAGAATGTTGGCAAATCCAACTTAGGAGGTCAGATGAGGTAGTATAGAGTGCAACTAGGTGGCTGGTGGATCCACCAGCCGGTGGCAGTCTGCTACCTGTCAGTACGAGGCAGCAGCCAGCAACTCACAGCAGTTACACTAACTTAAAATAAAATCTGCTTGTTCAAATATGTAAAAATCTAGTCCCACAAAAGACCATCGAACTCTGTGTTTTCATGCCAGCCCAGCACAGTGCATAAATGAAAAGGACTGTAATCCTCTCAAACATGTGAAAATATAAATAATACTGCTGGCAACGACCACGTCACGGCTAAAGCCAACAAAGAGTAAACAGAAAGTGCTAAAATAACATCCAGTGTGGCATTATCCAGCAAGGCATCAGCAGACTGAACTTCTAAGTGAAAAAAAAACAATTCAAAAAATCCCCCTAAAAACAGCTTCTTCTTTTTTTTACACTAAAAAGCCCTCGAGCAGCACCGGGAATCATGATTCTCGTCCACTGGGAGTGAAGAGGAAACAGTGTGGTGTTGCTTTAGAGCCACAAAAATGTGACGACTTACACAGGAAACTGGTGTTTGTCTCCTACCAGTGAATGCATGTTTCTTTGCTCCCTAATCAGGTCATTCTTGTTTCTAAACCTAATCACATCGTATCTCATCAGGAAATGGGGGCACTTATAGTCAACATATTTTATCACTTAATAGAGAGACTGTTACGAAGAGCAGGTCAAGGGAATGAATGGGAATTCATGTGTGGAATTTGAGGGGAAAAGGTTTAGTAAAGCACTCTGTACAACATGAAAACGTAAATATTTTACACAGAACATCTGGTCTCTGAATCCACGTTCCCAGCATAATTCAGTTCCTTCTTAGGACCTTCTTGCACATGACGGGGGGGGGCTGTTAATGATGGACTTGAGGACCGAGTCCAGGAAATGAGCAAGGCATACCAAAGCATATGAATCAACTGGAGACCACTTACATCTGTCGTGAGTTGGATTCAAATTTGGACACTATATCTGGATAACCTGATCCATTTAGCCCAGGTCTATTTTAGGATAATGCCCTCAGTAATTTCAGGGTACACATTCATACATCAACATAATGAATTACTAATATGTAAGAAGTAATTATCAAATCTTTCACCTTTAGCACCCGCTGAACTCTTATGACTCGACTGCTATTTCATGTGGTGTTGGATGGAGACAGAAGAGAAAGAAATGAACAAAAATCAAATCAGCAGAGAGAAAATACCCAGCGACAGGAAGCAGACAGAGTTTACTGATTACTCATTACTGCTGATGACTTTTGGAGAAGTGATTAGCACTTATAGCTGTGTGATTCGTCATTTCAGGTCAAACACAGATATACTGTACAGTCAGACTTAGAACTACCTCCATCCAGTAAGGCATTTAAATTAACCTAAAAAAAAAGAAGCACATATTTAAAGACTATAGAGCTAGTTTTAGTGGATGTAACCAAAAATCTTAAGCTGAGAAAGCTTTGGGACACAGATAGAGAGCCCTGTGCAGATAAATGTCCAGCCAAGTTACCAGTTTAGCCCCAGGAGTTTAGACCAACTAGCCACTGACATCATCTGAGTTAGCAGACATGCTAGCATAAGTGTTTAGCATTTAATCAATCAAGCAGTCACTCCTATTAGGGCAAACTGGCTTTTTTCTAGTTAATGTTAGTTAGTTAGCTTGTGTGAAGCTGCTTTGTACCTACTGGTAGTAGCTAGCTAGCTAACCTTAGCTTGTATGCTAGCATCACTAGAAAAACAAAAAAAATATTTTTTACAAGTAGATGACGTCTAAAAGACAGCAAAAAGGTAAAAATAATCTTAAAAAGATCATGACTACAAAAGATATTTTTTAAAAAATGGATCAAAAAGAAAACAAAAATGCAAAATGACCACAAAGAGAGACAGGCGAACAGCAAAAGAAAAAATCTACAGCTACAGAATGACTACAAAAACACCCAAAACAGTTAGAAAATACTCAGAAATTATACAAATAAACAAGGAAATAAAATTGATGAATATTAAAAGATATAAAATCATTAGAAAAGGAATATAAGTTGAAAAATAACTTTAGAGACACATAAACAGAACATTAAGGGAGACTAAAAGCAACTAAAAACACAAAATGAAAACAGAAGCAAAAAAAAACCAACAATACAAAATGAGACAGAAAATGGCTAAAAACAAACAACATGTTTTAGAAAAGAGATTTGATCCCAAAAAAGTCCAGAAAAATGTCTATGACAAGTGACTGACCACAAATGGAAACAAGAAAAATTGTGAATATAGGGTTCGGGTCATTTACAGAACAACGTTCTTGCTATGAAATTAAAGCTTTCGGCTTACGGCCCTCATTAGGAACATCGTAAAATATACTGAACATATTATTTGTAATAAACTTTCTCTTGTGGAACAGCTGAAGCTGTGCCAGAAACCCTTCTCTGCCTATATTATAATTATTGCCAAATGA
Organism: Pelmatolapia mariae; assembly: GCF_036321145.2. NCBI lineage: Eukaryota > Metazoa > Chordata > Actinopteri > Cichliformes > Cichlidae > Pelmatolapia > Pelmatolapia mariae. The sequence goes on along the minus strand of NC_086236.1, from coordinate 3,729,265 downwards.
TTCCGTAATCACATCCTTAATACCCAAGCAGTGCTCGTCTCACAAACCTGTGTGTGTATCCTCCTCTAACCTGAAACTGAAAGAGTTCAAACCCTAAAAAGTTGAGTCCTGCAATTCTCTCAGTAAACCTGAGATTTATGTCCAACGCAGAAAGGTGTGTGTGAAGGTCAGAGTGGTGAATGTGCAGGTAGTGTGTCAGCCTTCAATGTACTTTGGTCAGAGTTAAGGTACCATCACATACCTCTGAGCTACAATTTTATTCACAATAAACACATTTTGTTCCCAAATTCATCCATGTGGTTCTGACGGGCGCCATCTTTAACTATATTTCTTCTCCTTATTCTTTCAGCTGCTCTCTTTCCGAGTCACCAAAGCAGTTCATCTTCTTACATCTCATTCTGTCTCTAGCATCCTGTTCTGTCACACTAACCCTCCTTCACTACATCCATAATCCTTCTCTCTCACTCCCGCCTAACATGCCTTCCTCCTCTGCTCTTTCTTCTTCTTTAGCCAGCAGCAGCACAGTGTTGGTCAGCAGCACCGGGCGTGGTCATTGCTATTAACAATGATACTGGCCTGAAAATAACACCTTGACTTGGGTTGTTTGAGATGAAGTTCCACATGCCTAGAGTCCAGTCAGTGACCATCTGGCAACCACAAGCCCAGGTAGGGTAGGGAGCAATGTTGCCAAGTGGTTCCTGGAGGTCAATGGTAGTTACCAGGTGAGGTGTATAATGCTGCACCAAAAGCCTTTTGTGATTGCTTTGGTTGCCAAGAATTCAAGCTAGTTTCCATTGACTTGTCTGCAAACACTCACCAAGCGTGACACAAACCAGAAAAGAAAACCAATCACCTTCACAGAAAAGGTCGCTCTTTTTAAAGGTTCAGCGTCACTCAGCCAGAAGTTTGTGAGTATTTGCAGACAAGTCAGCATCTTCCACACGAATTTCAGATTACAGCGATAGCATTAATCTGACAACCAGAAAACCCCGGCAACTTGTCCGGAAATACACATTTTTCCTTAGCGATCAGCCTCTGTAATGCGTCTTAGTCACCAGCAACTCATCTGATGGCACAAAGTAGAGATATATGGGTAAAGTTTGTTTTTTTACATTAATGGCAAAACAGCCTGTGAGCTTTTTCACATCCAAGTCAACTTTGGCGTAAGGAGGTATACTTTAATTGTGCAAGTACATATGATAATACAACATAACAGTTTTGATACTTTAGGTGATTTTCCCCCTGCAGCTGTAAAGTACACATATTTTTGGCTTAAATGTAAGTAAATACCCATCATAGCTGCACATTTAGCCACATGTCAGTGAAATGATGAGTATTGGGAACTACTGAGGACAGAGGGAATGAGTGGAAGTTCATTATGCCATGTTTGTGTTCTGATTACTTCATGCGGATATTTAAAACTCCTTTTCACCATGAAACTGGGACACCGGTGGATGCCATCGTGACTGCTGTGGGACTACAGCACTCAGAGCCACCTTCTATAGATCAGAGTCTGATTTTCAAAGTCAGGATTTGGGTGGAGTGTTCCTTTAACAGTTCAACTAGCAAGACAAAAGGGAGTAGGAGATGTGCAAAGGGAGGGAGCATGAGAAGAAAAGTGAAACGACAAAAGAAGCAGACAGATAGTGATCTTGAGTAAAACAGAAAGATTGAAAAACAGAGAAAAATAAAACCCTACGAGGGACTAACGGAGAGAGATTAAAAGAGAGATTGAGAGTGAAAGAGTTATCCACAAGCTGTATATCCAGGTCACTTCAAAGTACTAAGAAAATCCAAAAGTCCCCTGGGCAGGCGGCCAAGTTTTACCTGCCCCTCCACTTCTTCCATTAACACCCCTCCCAAACCAAAAAAAGCTGCAGCAGATTTAGTGCAACTGCAGGAAGTGTATATTAAACACTGGCAGTTTAAATACGGCTCCCTATTAACACCTCGGAACTGATTATGAATCACCAATAACGCAGCGGCCTAATTTTTTCTTGTTCCCGAGTTATCAGTCATTGTTCCCATCAAAGGTTTATGGGCCCCAGGAGGGGACGGTGCTGGAGAAATCGTCCGCCAGTAGAGTGATTAGAAGTTTGGAGATGAATGTGGAGTGGAATTAAGTTTCAGAAACCAAAGAAAGACAAAGGAGAGTTATATGCTGCTGAGCAGCGAGACATTTTGTTGCTTCAGTTTGGTGGATCATCCATATTTAATGTGATGTGTGGAGCATATTTTAATCTTTTGTTATTGAATATATTGTAAAATAAACCTCTGCTCGGGTAGCTTTGAGAAAAAAGCTGAAGAATTTTCTCTGTTGAACTATTGGATGATTCAGATGACAGAGACTCATTCAGTGGTGTCACATGACAGCTTTCAGTCAGCTGCTACCTATGAAAAGCAGGCCACTGTTACGCAGAAGGCACCTTTGCATTGGTGCCTTGCAACTTCAGTCGTGGCACTACTGGCCACCAGGAGATGACGGTCTGTTCTACGGACTGGCAAACCACGTTAGGGTTCAAAAAAATCAATAACCTACTAAAAGATCCAGTAAAGCAGTATGCTGTACTGGAACACAGAAAGTATAAAAACATGGATGTAGATTGAGATATCAGATGTACTTTAGTGTAATACCACTTTGTACCACAAAATGTCATTTGGAAAAGTCTTTAAAAACACTTTATTTATATTAGTGTGGACAAGGGGGGTAAAACACCGCCCCCTGGTGGTGAAAGCTGCAGGTTAAATAGACTCTGTGCATGAGGAAATGCTAACTTCCTGTTTTAAGACCGGATGTAGAGTTGTACATTTCCGGAAGCTTTATTTTGTGGTTAATCGCTACTGCAAAGAAGGACTCCAAATTCATGTCCAAAATACGAAAACGGAAAGATCACGTTAAGTTACAAAGAGCAGAAGGTTTGGACACTCGCCATTGCTGTGTCCCGCTGTGTACTGCTGGGGGGAGATTTAACAAGATGTTAAGTTTCCACTCCTTTCCAAAGGATTCAGAATTGCGCGCACAATGGCTGATAAAAATCAGAAGGGACGGCTTCACAGTTACGACCAGCTCTAGTGTGTACTCGGTATTTTGAGACTGGAGAGATCTTTGTGTCTTCCTCTGGGAAACGTTGTCTTCAGCTGAAAGTTGTTCCATCGTTATTCCACTGGAATAATTTTTTGAAAAAGACAGAGCGACCCGGAGTTTGGGAGCGCCGCCCTTGACCTGTTGATACAGTGGCTATGGCAACCGAGAATGACAACACAGAGGATGAAAACACCGATCGCTGGGCAAATGTTCAGCATTCAAACTACAGGTGAACATTAGTCAGATGTTTCCCCAGTTATGTCGATATTAGCTAGCACAGTCATGTACACACCTACACAGCATGTCAACAAACCGTGAAAAAAGCCACAGGATATAAATAAAAATGCTGGTAAGCGTCTCTATATATTAGTATTTACGACGGGTATGTTGGGACTTACCTCCAAAATTATACAAATACTGAGAAATATAAAATTTGAATCCTTTCGCTCTGAGGCGCAGGGGAAAAATTATCGACAAGTCGATGAACATCATCTACAGATATATTTGGTAAATGCCCAAGACGTCTTGAGAAATGTAAATGGCCGCTTGATTCATCCATTTGGCTGACTTGTTTTGGAAAACCCGACTGTAAACAAGGCACGAATATCACACCGGAAACGAAGCGCTCCACAGGAGTTTCACCACCAGAAGTAGCATACGCTAATGCGCACATAGTCTATTCAGAGGGGTTAACTGCAAAAAGTACCTTTAAGTAGCTGATACATAATAAAGCCTCTGTCAGTGCGCCCCAGGGTGGCTGTGGCTACAATGTAGCTTGCCATCACCAGCATGTGAATGTGTGTGTGAATGGGTGGATGACTGGTTGTGTAAAGCGCTTTGGGGTCATTAGGGACTTGAAAAGCGCTATACAAATACAGACCATTTACCATAAAGCAGGAAAGATCTTTACAGCTGCCAATAGAAGAAGGGACCATCCTGCTAAAGGGGGCTACAGACCTGTTTATGTTTGCTTCTCTTAAGAGGTTTCACAGATTTTTTTTAATGTAATTCAAATTGTAAAGTTACAGCAAAGTTTGGGCAGACCTGACCGTTGTGTCCTCAGTGGCTGCACAAAACAACTGTATTTACACATTTTATTTAAGATTTCCTCTAACGTATTGGTTTCTCTCGAGTTAAAGGGGTATTAAGTAATTTAGTGTCTAGACAGGGAGCGCTCCCTGTGATACAGACTGCAGCCAGAAATCTGAGCAGCTGAAGGAATAGTTGTTTAGTCACTCGTATTGATCTCCAAACTCTATCAACCCTCTGCAGATGGGGATTCTGTGCTGCCGGGCAGTGAAAAAAAGAGAAAATCTTACTTATTGCTCTTTTACAGCTAAGCAGAATGAGGCGGGCATAATAAAGTGAGCAGCCAGGACGGACAGGTAATCAGACATATGGGCGAGAGGACAGTTGAGACAGGCGAGCAGACAGTCGCATTACTGCAGAGACAAACAGTCGGACAGCATAATAGGCAGACAGACAGGCAATCACGCAGCCCCTCAGGAAGGGCCGCTTAATCACGGCGTGATTTCCTGAGCAGGCGAACACGAGCGCTACAATAGGCTGTATCATCCTGCGTATCTCAGCGTTCTGGGCGGGGACTTCCTGCAGTCATGCTACAGATCTCTGAGGTGTGGATGGCGGCGTCCCCATAGGAGACCTCGAGGAATGTAGGCTGAGAAGCACGTAGTGAGGGTGCTCTGTGGTCACTGCCTCCCAGGTCCGTTATTTATAAACACACGGTGAAGACTTCAAGCACATAACTGGTTTTTGAAGGGAACACTGGTGGAATGACAAAACCTTTAGAGTGCTTTTTAATTGTGTTTGCATACATTTTTATATCACCAATTACAAAAAAACACAAACGGAGAAAACCCACTGTGTGGTGCGTGCATCATGTATCCATGATGATGGGTGTGCAGCAACAACAAATAACATCATTTGATTGGCTGGAAATGGTGAACGTTGGCTTGAAATGCAGGTGCTTTCTGGCACCTATAGTTGGATAAACTAGGATTCAGCTGCATCCAACTGTAACTGTAACCACACCCTAAAGACTAAATACAGTTTAAGTGGGTGACTTGTACGGTTGGCACAAAGGAATAAATTATCTATAGAGATCTTTAGAGACACAAACTGTTTTTGTAGCAGGTTATAAACGTGATCATTTTAAATGGGCGTCTGTGGGTACTGACTAGGGCTGGGTATCGTCACTGATTTCTAGAATCGATTCGTTTCCGATTCACAAGGTCCCGAATCGATTCGATCCACGATTCGATTCAATTCGATTCGATTTGATTCGATTCAATTCGATTTGAATCTGGGAAATTTTGACAGTCAGAAATATTATAATTCAGATCAGTACATTTACATATTTTTGTATCTATAAAAAGGAAGCTGACACACACAAGACTTTATCAAAGGTGTAAGTGTCACAGCAGATGCCTTTGTGTCAAAGTAGCTGAAGATAAAACACAGAAAAACATGAAGGTGGTTTTCCTGGCCTGGGATTTTATAAAAATATTCTGCAGTACATCAAAAACGAAAGAAAAGCATTAATCAACATATGACGTTACCTCTGAAGTTACAGAGGTTTTATTAGAGACACGGCTAAGCGTTTTGCATTTTGCATAATTTTAAAAAGTTTAAATTTGTTCAGTATTGAACGGCAGAAATTAGGTTTTCTTTTTGGAAGTATGTAAAACGAAAAAAAAAACGCGTCCAACAGCGCTGTAAACAACGGTAGACTTGTGCGTAACAAGCAAGCGAATAATGCAGAAAACAGATTTTTAGGCGGGAAACTGTTCTTGAAGTACAGAGAGAGAGAGAGAGAGAGAGAGAGCTGTGCATGACGTGTGATTTTATCGTGGGTGAAGCAAAACAGTAAAAGTCAGAGGGAATTCATGACGATGTGAAGCGTAGTTTGGATCTTCTTTTGCTGCTGGTTCGGTCAATATTGTTTGGACAGAGATCAAACTAACAGCTTTAGAATCAGCGCAAAAAGGGCGTGAACACAAAGCGCGGACCCGCCGACAGATCAGAATCAGCGAGCTGTCGGCTTTCAGCCCCGACCGTGTCCGTGCCGTCAGGTGAGAAAGGCGATATCTCACTGATTCTGATCCGCGGGTCCGCGCTGTGTGTTTACGTCTTTGTGCAGAATCCGTGTACCTGCTCTCATTTACTGTCTTAGCTGTTTGGTGGTTGTTGAAATTTTGTGAGGTTACACCTGAGACTCTGGCGTTTCGGGCAAAATAAATTTATATTAAAAAATCGATTCAGGATTTTAATGAATCGATTTCACGTTATCCAAGCTAGAATCGATTTTAATCGATAAATCGATTATAAAAACCCTAGTACTGACTGATGGGAAGCCCCAAGTGGACATTAGAGGAACTACAGCTTTGGCACTCCAGTTTTAGCTTTAGTCCTTTTTAATAGAACGGTTTCATTAATACAGTTTCTTTTTCTAACAGACTTTATTGGAATAAATCAGTTTAACCATCTACAAATTGCAGCACAAGCATAATGTAATCTTACATTCTTACTGATAAATTTGTCATTTTTTTCTCATTTTTCTTATAAATATGAGTAGTGTTTCTCATAAATTGGCAGTTTTTTAAATTGGTCTACCACTTTCTTCTCATAGATGTTTTTTCTTTTGTTTTTTTTTGTTTTTTTGTTTCCTTTTTACTCATCAATTTAGCATTTGTTTCTCATCTATTTATCTTTTTTTATTTTACATATGCTTGTAAATCTTTTCTCATAAATTTTTCTCATAACTTTAAAACTTTAATTTAAAAAAGTTTTTTGTTTTTGTTTTTTTTTCACCAAAAGAAATGTTGCTTAATGTTACACAAAAAGTTCCCCGGTGTTATCGGTGCCCATGCCGGGGAATGAGCCGGTGTGTTTCCAGTATTTTTCCAGTTTGTGATCATATTTGATGTTGTTCTTGCAACACATTTCAGAGAAAACAATCAGCTCCTATAGATGGAAATCAGACATCAAAGCAAAATTTTACTGTCAAGTTGATGATGAGTGTTTAGATGAAAACACAAAACACAATGTGTCTAGATATATGTGTGCCAACACCAGCAGATTGAGAAATCAGAGGGAGGAAATCCCAGAGCCATTAATAAGAACACGCTGTTTTACACTTTATGGAAAATCTGGATTTTATCTTTAGAAACGAGGTAAATTCCAGGAAACATTAACTGGACGGTCTCACATTTTTCTAAATTTTTAACCTAATTTTTAAAAAATTCATTTGTGTCGCTAGCACCAGGTTGGACACGCTAATTCTGCTGCTTTCACCTCATAAATGTGTCATTTTGTCTTCTAAATTTTTCTTTTTTTCTTATATGTGCCAACGTTTCTTTTTTCAGTTACACAAGTTTTATTCTCATAAATTTGTCATTTTTTCCTCTTTTTTTCTTTCTTTTTTTTAAATGTTTTTCAGACTTGTAATTATTGTTAATTTGATGGGGATTTTCTTTTTGGGTAATAACCACCCCAAGGACTGTTGGGATGACACGAACAAACACAATGCTTCTAAATATACCCACACCAACATAAGCACACCCAGATGTAAGTCAGAGTGCAAAGGGAGGAAATCCCAGAGCCACTTGTGAGGAGATGCTGGTTTTACATGTAATTTGACTGGAGTGACCACGTAAATGACAGGAAGCATAAACTATGGCCAGAGTTCAACATTCATGATGATTTTAATAGTTTTTATGCATTTATTTGTGAAACCAGCTGAATTGGTGGTGGTCTGCATCCATGATCCCCAGGAAAAACGCTTTGTGTCCAGCATAATGTCCAGTGAGGACAGTCACCGCGTTCCCAGGTTCATGAACTTATTTTGATGCCACAGCTAACGGGAAAGGAAGTCCACCACATCCTTGTTGAACAATAAAACTTTATTGTCGTTGCGATCTTGCGGTGTTCATACTTCTGCGCTGTGGAGATTTAGGACTGGTTTAAACCCAGGTTTGTTTTTTGGTCGGGTCAAGTTTACACATTTAACTGTGATAATTCTGTAAACAAAGGTTTGCAAAAACATCAAAGTACAAATGGGTGCATTGATGAAGAGCCATTTTTGACTATCAGGATTCAGTTTATAGCACTGGGTTAATTACAGCTTCACCTCTCTCTGGAGCTGCATGGTGGGCTCTACAGAAGCCGATGGCACTATTCCCTCCACTTTGTCTCCTGCCATTTTAGTGTCTTTTCCTCAACACGTAATTTATTATTCATAATTTTGCGGCAGCGTTTTTATGTCTTTTATTTATTTTTTGTGGAAACACCACGCTCTGTTCCACCCTGTTGGTTTGAAATTGTGAAACTCAAAATGCAGTTAATATTTAATGTTATAGAAAGCAGATGACATAATAGCTGTCATAATAAAAGTCGCCTGTGATGCGAACCCCATCGGATGCCGTTTCGGCCGTGACACTGAAGGTTAGGTGTCTTTTTCAGGTGTTGTGTTCCAGATGAAGGTGCTGACAGATTTTGGGCATCAGAGATGGCAAAGCTGTTGTTGGGGTGGGACTTCCTGACGGGAACACTCAGACCTCTAACAGTGACCTTCACCGGACACAAGTTTCCATTCATGGCTCTGAAGTCGACAACAAGCCCTCATTTATCTGTAGGAACTCTTGTTAATAGTCTTATATTTTCTACATGAGTGTTTCTGCCTGACTGAGCTTTGCGTGTCTTGATTGTGTCTTATTGAATCTACTTCACACTTGTCAAATCTATACCTGCTCTCTTACACTTTAACAGTGTCCTCGTTTGGCCTTTATCCTCAAAATCAACAAGGTCATATCGACTTCTTACCTATTTGGGACACCCGGATAACAGAACTGTGCAGCCACATGCATGTTGGAGAGTTGATGTGAAAGGTAAAGGGAGCTGAGGGTGAATGTGACGCTGTCCATTTAGTGGCAGATCTATATTCCTACCCTGGTGTCAGAAGGAATTGAGGAGATGGAGGATACAAGCAGCAGAAATGAGTTTCTTATGAAGGCGATCTGGGCTCAGGTGAGAGCTCAGCCACTACTCCTCATCTAAAAACGCCAAGATGCCTCCTGGACGGCTCAGTGAGGGAAGGAGACGACTAAAATACTGGTTTAGGAACCTCTCGGTATCCCTCTGGAAGACCTGGATGGTGGTGGCCAGGGAGAAGAAGTAGAAATTCGATGGATGGAATAAAGAACCCACACTTTTTTTTAGCTTTTTCCTCCTAATCTGCTGCTTTTGGGAACACAAACTTCCCACTGTGGCTTCGTGCTTAGCATCTTTGCCCTGACAAGTCTCCAAACTTGGACTTTTGTCAGAGGAAGATGTCAAACATGGCGCCAGCCGGAGCCAACTGCCACACTTGGTGTTTAGAGGAATTTTGGAACAATATCCTCACTGAAAGGCTGGTAATAACATCCCTGCACATGGTGCCAGGGGCTCTGCTGACCCTTGGCAGTGTCCCCGGGCTTTTCTTCCACCGGCCAGAACAAAACAACAGAGAACACTTTATTTATAGCAGCGTGACAACAAATAAAGATGGAAAGGTCAGCCGTGGGGCGTCCACATGGGATAAAGGGGCCTGTTGCACTGCTGAACTTCACAGCCAGTTTTTGTATCTATTTCCTAGCAACAATTACACTTCATGGCACAACTTTTTAGTCCCGCTGTTGAGTTTCCCCGGGCACGCAGGATGCTTCAGATCCCAGCTTTACGTCCACACAGGTGCAGCCGGCTGAGAATTCATCAAAAAGAAACGGCGGCTGACAGCATGATAATGTTTGGGTTTAAGCATGGAAATACGGATGAGCTCTAGAAGACGATAACAAGATGGCAAGAAGAAAAGCAATCCATCAAGTAAATCCCCAAACGGCCATTTCTGCTTGTTATATCAACAGCATTGTGGAGAGGGAGCTGAATGGGCATTTGGTAACAAAACAGCTTTCGTCTGTAATGGCTACCACACTTCACTCTCTCTTCTTTTGTGTTTCTGGTATTTTCCTCCTGATTTAAAATGTGCTGGAGTCCTTGTTAATGCTAACTGTCCTTAAGGCCGCATGCAGACACAAAACTGTGTAAAGGCAATTCAGACGACAGACTTTGACTTACTGAAGTTTGAGTTAAATCTGCACATCCCCCAAATAATATATCACTAAAATACTTCAAGAGCAAGCAGGAGAGTCCCCAAAGAAAACACGAACATGATCAGCACCAACGTTAACCCACATGCCTTATGTTTGGAGATATTAAAGCCTTTAATAGATTTTTCCAGGAGATTTCACTTCATAGACCTGAGCTTGAGGTTTTGGGCTGCACTCTCAATACATTTAACTAGTCTTCTTATTCTAGCGCTATCTTCTTTATTTGGACAAACTCTGTCTGATTGCATCTTTGGTAAATCCTAGGTATTGGTTTTCTTTTAAGTTTACCTCTATATGCATCAGTAAATACTTTAATTAGATTGTTTTATTGTTTCATTCTGGTTTCACTGTTTCTTTTGGGTTTCATCGGTCTAACCTGGCCTTCATGTTCTGGAGTGTAACCAGAGGTTTGCACCTTCGTATAAAAACTGTGCATTTACATTAATGAAGGTGATTGTTGACTTTGTGAATGATACACCTACTTCCTCAAGAGTGTTCTTGACTTGGTTAGATGTTGTAAAGTTGTTTTTCTTAAACATGGAAATAATTCTGTGATCATCTTCTTTAGCTGCCTTTGTTACTTTAAATGATCAGAGCATTCATTCTTTTTAAAAATGTACCAGATTGGTTATTTGGGCACTCCCAAAGTTTCCACTGTTTCTGTGTGATATGGTTATTTTGTTTTTCAACCCTCCAAATCAACTCAGATATTATGTCTGCTTCATTTAGTATGAAATAATGAGGAGATAATACTTTTCTGTTAGCCCTCACTAGTTCATTCATGCCACCCAGTACAAAATTCATGCATCTGTTAGAAATGGTGAGGTAATTACATTTTTGTATTGGATGTCTAAAAGGACAAATGTCCAGGTAGATCATGTATAATTTTCTAATGGCCGACAGGTGGCAGATCCTCTGGTTTCCAGTTTGATATTCAATTCAATTCAGTTTTATTTATACAGCGCCAAATCACAACAACAGTTGCCTCAAGGCGCTTTATATTGTACAGTAGATCCTACAATAATAGATACAGAGAAAAACCCAACAATCATATGACCCCCTATGAGCAAACAGTTTGGCGACAGTGGGAAGGAAGAAACCTCCGGCAGAACCAGGATCAGGGAGGGGCGGGGCCATCTGCTGCGACCGGTTGAGGTGAGAGAAGGACGACAGGATAAAGACATGCTGTGGAAGAGAGACAGAGATTAATAACAGATATGATTCAATGCAGAGAGGTCTATTAACACATAGTGAGTGCATCATGGGAATCCCCCTGGCAGCCTACGTCTATTGCAGCATAACTAAGGGAGGATTGAGGGTCACCTGGTCCAGCCCTAACTATATGCTTTAGCAAAAAGGAAAGTTTGAAGCCTAATCTTAAAAGTAGAGATAGTGTCTGTCTCCTGAATCCAAAGTGGAAGATGGTTCCACTGAAGAGTGGCCTGAATTGAATGAATGAATTTTGGTAATTTGGAAAATTATCACTTTATTTATGACCTGAGTAAACACGTTCCTGGTGATTTTATAGTCTTGCTAGTTTGAGGTCACACTGAATGACACATTATGGCCATATTGTAAAATAAGGTTCTTGTTAAGGTTATAAAGGGTGAAAGTTAAGTCGATGCTGCAGGGTGTAATAAGAAACTGAGCCCTTTGCACTCTCAATGATAGCTTGAGGCTTCACAGCAGGACTTTATTAAGCAACAGGTGACGACACAATAGCTACATCCATCTTCTATATACAGTCTACAGTGTTATCCTGAAGCAGACTGAGTGCATGCTGGAACAAAAAGGCGAAGCAGCTACAGACCACTTAACACAAAACCTTCTGAAAACATCTCTGAATCTTTAGCATTCATGCTAAATTAAATTGTAGATTTTGTTTCTATTTGTATCTATTTCTATTATTTTATTTCTCCTTTGCAGATAAATTCATATGTATGGCATTCATGCAACCGTTTCCGTTGCAGTCACTCTCCAAAGATACTAAAACAGCTGATATAAAACCAAAAGGATGCACAAATTAAGCTAATTTACTCGCAGCAAATCTGGATCCAGATGAGGATCATTTGGACAAATAAAGCAGCAGAATTTAAATATAACAGGCAAGCAGGCACACAAAAACTCTGCTATGTGTACTGCCAGACTATTTTTTTCATTGTGTGGACGGCCCATTACTTCACACTCTCAGATGGCTCGTAAGCACTAATGAAGAGCAGCTTTAATCAGATTCCTAATAAATTGACCATGTTTGAGGTTGGATGTACTCCTGCCAAGTCAAACAGCTCAAACAAAGAGTGTTTACCTCCACCAAAGAAGAAGAAACCAGGATTTAAGCTTAGCAGGACAGATGCTCGCATTCACACTGGTACTTCAGTTGGATGGAGACAGAGGTGCGTTTACTGTGATTATAAGTTACATCATACGTGGTTGTGTAGTGGAACTGTACGTGTGGTTTTGATGTGATCTGAAGCATGTTTAACGAAGTTATCTGACATTGCTTTGGTCCACTGCAGTGGATAAGGCTTCATAAAGTCAGCAGCAGAGACAGAGACCAGGGCAAAAACACCTGTGCTCCTCCAATGGTGTGCAGTGAATGCAGGACACAAATTTAAGGTGGCCCAGGCATTTTTTAGCACATCTCACTAGATGCAGAAAGAAACTGAAACTCCATCACTCATTTTGATGGTTAATAATCTCTTTGGCGCTTAATGTTGTGCAGCGGATATACACGGTCAGGCAAATGTCAGAAACGCAGTGACAGGTTCAGAGTGCATCGCTCAGAGGAGGAGGCCACAGTTCACGACAGCGGCTTGCTTCCTGTCCTGCTGCATCGGAAATACCAGAAGCGAAGCCTCCACGGCGGGACTCAGATGAAACTGCGCACACTCAGGAGCACACAAAGTAAACCCAAAGCCGTACACACCCCAGAAGCAATAAACACAGCCTCGCATGCTGATGCCGCCTCCCTCAAACACCAAAAACACACATAGGACACGTGAGGATTGTCCTCACACTGAAAACCTCCCATCCGCTGGAGGTATTGTTGGACTCTTCCTCCTCTGACGCCTGTGAGGCTCATGTTTAGAAAGAGGAAACAGCCTCGTCTGAGTTTGTACACAGCACAGAGGCAGAAGGTTTGCACTGTGTTCCAAACCTTCTGTATTTACACTCATGATGGCGTCTCTTGATCGCAGACTTTCACAATGAGACCTCCTCCACATGCTGAGAAGTTGTTTTTCTAAACCATAGACATAATTCTGAGATCATCTTCTTCTGTTGTCTTTCAGGCTTTTTGTTGCTGCTGAGCAACAATTGTTGACACGTTGTTGATTAGGCCTCAGAGCTCACAGAAACCTGCAGTTTCTCTAATGTCCACTAGAGGCTCCAGCAGTGAGTCGGTCCCTGTAGATTGCCAGTTTCAGAGCAGAAATAAACACGCTTACCGCCTGATTCTCCCATTACTCTGTCTTGTTTGAGCTCTTGGTGCGTTTTGGTGCATATTGAATCAAATAAAAATACACTGGTACATTTAGTCACCAACCCTTGGACCTTATAGTAAAGTATAATCCTGGCTAACCAAGCTTACTATATTGAGCTGACTATTAGCACTCCACCCTCGTGACTTCTGGCTCCAAAAAAGCACCAAGGCTAAAGTTACAGACTCACGATGCTGATTCAAAGGCCAACAGTAAGAAGAAAAGGAGAATCTATATTTCAAGATGGGAAATACTCACTGAAAGTTTCGATTTTTTTAATATATTTTTATGACTGATAGAATATTCAGATATAATTTTATGACTTTAATTTTGTAAATCAAACTTTAATCAGATCCTTACTTCCTTTTTTTGATCAGCCCCACGTTCCTCTGTCCAGCGTATGTACACCTCTGGGATCACCATCCCAGATGTCTCCATAAATCCCAGATGTTGTAAAATATCAGAGTAAATATTAAGGAGGCAATAGAAGTGATTGAATGTAAGCCTGCTGCTCAGTCTGTTCACAGCAGCTGCTGTCACACACACACACACACACACACACACACACACACACACACACACACACACACACACACACACACATATCCTAATTAATCAGTGTGAATTAGGCCAGTTTAAGTGGTGACATGGACCAAAATATGACCTCATCTCTAAAATCTCTGGGTAGGATTTAAAGCAGCTTATCGGGCCTTGTTTCCACTCCTCCCCTTCCCTCTGAACCTCCACACACTGGGAAAAGTCCATCAGTTGTTTACATACTCCCACTTCCTCCTCCTCCACTTGTGAATTAATGATGCAAGTGCCGCGGACCGCTCTCCTCTCCTCTTCTCTGAGGGAGTTATTCACATTTAAAAGCCCATAATCAAACACCTATGCGTTAAATGGAAGCCCATTAACGCTAATGGTATACCTTGGACCGAGCCGAGATGAAACCTTGAAGAACTACAGACTATTAGGGCACGGCAAGGACTTTATCCTTCCCGTGTTGAGTCATTGGCTCAGTCGCATATCTGTCTTCCATTTCATCCAAAGCTGTTCTTTTGCAGCGCCAGTAATCGGCTAAGGTCGGAGACTGGAGCTGGTGGAAAGCACTGGATCTCATAGAGAAGGAAAGTTCATTTTGCTAATTTCTTCGCTCATTTCTCTGTCTGTAATTTCACCGTCTGAGGGTTGTGATAGCAGCCTCGAGCGGAGGAGATTATTGATTAGGCCTCTTTTCAGGCAAACTGGATTTTCTGTTTTATAGTATTTAACAAGGGGGGTATAATAATCACCAGCCTGCCTGGGTGCAGCCAGGTTGCTCTACAATCCAATATTTCCTTCTTGAGGGGACCTTCAACATCTGTACAGATTTTATCTCCCAAACTCACCCTTCAAACTCAAAGCGGCTCCTCCAGCAGGGGCTCACGTGTCCGCTCAAGTCTTCCCTCTGGTTATTTTTAGGATACCCCCCCCCCCCCCCCCCCCGTCTGTGGTGTTCAGATGGTCTGGTCCAAGGCATGGGAAGGGAAGGGGTGTGGTAGAGGAAAAGGGGAAAACTTCAACAATGACTTCATTAACACGATGCCCGACACGACCGGCATAACTGGACTTCACAGCTCCGTTCCCACGCTGGATATACGGCTCTGGATTTAATTCTTTATGAAGCTCATGTGTTTGTCCGGTTCAGCTGTCAGGGGTGACATGGAGGCCTGCTGAAGTTTCCTCTGCTCACAGTCCTCACACCTCAAACAGCATGTTGATCACAAGTGAGTATGAGTTCAGCTCAAGCTTATATGTTGTGTTACACGACAGGATGGGAGGTAATGAGATCGGCCTCTTCATGCTGTTTCTCTCTGATGGCGTTATTCACAGGAGGTGATTTGGAGATGAGTTTAGCGAGACATAAAAACTTTTTCAAAGGTTTGTTTGTTGAGTGGCTTAAGATGAGACATAAATATGTTGATTCTTGAGGCAGAAGAAGAATTTAAAGAACTCCAGCGCTGACTAAAACTTCTTTGTTGTTTGAAGGCCGTGGGCCTGAAAACATCACAAGTGAGCTTTTGAACTCTGGTGATATAAAAGCTCGTTTTACTGGCAGGAAGAGCGTGGGATTCACTCTGAATGTGCGTGGGTTACTTTTGAAATGTGATCCGCTGGAGAGAACTTTCCACCTGCTGAAGAAAACCACCGTACACATATTCAAACATTTTACTCTGAAAACACATTAAAGTACGTCGAAGGCACTCCTGTATGTAGACTCAGTTTATTCTGAAACATGGCACTTCATACCTGTGTTTTCCTTTTGGACCCTTAGTTTCTTTCTCACCATGTTTTTATTGTCAGTAAATTTGTGTTAATGTGAGGAAGAACCTGTTTGAACTGTGGCGTAGCGGGAGCAATCAGGATGCTGTTTGGAGGTTATTGGTTCGATTCCTAGTGCCTTTTGTCCAAGTTCAACTTGTAAAGTGATTTGAATAGAGGTTCTGTATACATGCAGTTCACTGTGGCTCCACACTCGCCAAACAGCCGAAACGTCCTCGGTTTGATCCCAGGAGGAGACTCCCTTTGGGGTTGTGTCAGGAAGGCATCCGGAGTAAAAAAATCTGACCGATGAAAGATGCTTAGCTGCCGCTGTGGCGCCTCCTGGCGAATAAGAGTGCATAAGCTTCGTATATGTGCTTCATTGTTCAGTGAGTTGCTTTAGCTCTCTAGTTCCGACATTTTAATTCATCTTCTTGTTGATTATTGTGAATAAAACGTTTATGGCTTCTGGACTTTTGACTCGGCATAACCAGTGACTTTATTTATGGTGGGTTTTTTTATAATTTTAATTATTTAGTTTAATTTATAGTTAATTTATCTCTCACTCATTTGTCAGTACTGTCCTTGTTCACACACAGAGAAATGTTTGTCTGTAAGTGGTGTTGATGAACTTCCAGCATTGTTTTGTTTGAGTTTCCTGGCATCACAGGGGTGTGTACAAGGTGCCCTTGGGTGTTGATCTCTTGGCGTACAAACCAGCCGTGGTAGTATTATTTGCTGAAAGTAAACGGTCTTGTTTGACAGAGCAATAAAGTCTACGAAAGGAGACAGGAGGGGTGGCAGTGGCTTAAATCATGAGACTAGACAGTTATTCCTGCCTGTTCTCTTGCCCAAGGTTAGTGCTCACATGGTTCATTTACGCACAAGGTCTGTTATTCCCAACTTGTCATATAGTAGGGTAAGTAGGGTTAGTGTGATGAACTGGTATATTTAATGCAAACCACAGTCTTTTCTACATATAGTCAAGCAGTTTTTGTACCAAAACGCAACCAGGAGTATCTAACAAACTACCTAAACCTGACCAAAACTACCTATTCAAGTAATTTTAGTGCCTAACCCTAACCACAAATACCTCAGCAATTAGTTTTCAGTGTCTAAACCTAACCAGTAAATGAAAGTGAAAGATAAAAAAGTACAGATCCCAAAGGCCACAACAGGTCACAAAGTGCAGTCTAATATCTAATACACCTGCAGCTTACATCACCTAATGCAGTTGTTTTGAGAGAGATTCCTCCCTGAATGTCTTCAAAAACCTCCACAGAACACACATTTCTTCTTTTACATAGAAAAAAATAAAAGTTTTTCCCAGTAAAGGTTAAGAGAGAGTTTCTCCTCTTTTTCTAACTGCAGTTAATTCTGGTCCATTTCCTTCTCCAGATACTCATCTGTAAATGCCAGACAGCCTCATAAAAACAAAGTACAGCAGGTTTCATGTCATAAATAATAATAATATATCAGTTGACCTTTTTTTTCATCAAAGACAACTTAACCATAATTTATTTTAAAAACTGCAGTAAGACTCACCGAGGACCTCGCACGTGTTGTTTTTCACCTAACAGTTAATGAGCTATAGGTGTTTCTACCTAAATGCACAAGTGGCTCATTAAGTATCAGGACTCACTGAGGTTTTAGAGTCAATACTGAGGTGAGACATGTTGCAGGCCAAAGTAAATGCAGTTGGGAACCTGCTGGGAAATGAACTCTTAACATTTCATAGTAAACAGTTCATAATTTTGTGCCAAACTTATGGTTGCCATTCCACTAATTAAGTCAAACATATCTCATTAAATCTTTTAATTTAAAAAAGTATAAACCAGGTTTCATGTTTAGGTGTTACCTTTAGCTAACATAATGTATCTCCAGATCTGCCTCGTCAGTCTTAAAATGGTCAGTGTAGCTGCTCTAATAGGTATAACAATCAAGTTTAATATCCAGGCAGCCATAAAAAAGCATTTAAAATGATTTATGAAGTTTAACAGAGTTAGAAGTTAGCAGGGAGTTAGCTTGCTAGTTTCCATCTTAAGATGATATACCATGTTGTGACTGAGAGATTACTAAAACGTACAGCTCTGCATAAATTAAGACAGAAAGACAGAAAACTAAACAGCAGCAACGTTTGTAGGGTTACTGAAGTTGGGCTAGCTGGTATATAATGGTGTCAGAGATGGGCAGTAATGTGTAATCTGATTACTTTTTTCAAGTAACGAGTAAAGTAAGGGATTACTATTGCAAAAAAGGTAATTAGATTACTGTTACTTTCCCGTAAGCACGCTGCGTTACTGCGTTACTAAACCGTGATTTTGTTTGCGAGAGTGTCTCATGACCATGATGTAAGCGAGTGCGACGTTCGTGGCAACAGCTGTGTGCAGATCAAAAATGGATACTATATCGAGTGCGGGAGAGAGTATGACAGGTGAAACAGGTGAAAATAGAGCAACAGGACCACAAAGTCTTTGATTTTATTCATTTTCTGCTGTGTTTTACGTGCATCTATTTGAAAGAGTGAGTGTAAACACAAAAAACCTATTTTATTTTATGTGCTGGAATATGCAGAAAATAGGTTTAAATGTTAAACAAATTTCTTCCAGTCAGAGAATGTTGCATATAATTTAATGTTTGCTTGACGCATAAAGTTAAAAGATTAAAACTAATAAAACAAGTTTTAAAAAGAGACTTTTCATTTGATTACATTTTATATGATGGATTATGCAGAAAAAGTAGAATTGGGCTGAAAGATCTATCACTTTATTACCTATTCAGGGTGTAAATGATGTTTTTTTAAAAGTAACTAAGTAACTAATTACTTTTGAAAATAAGTAATCAGTAAAGTAACGGGATTACCTTTGGGGGGAAGTAATCAGTAATTAGTTACTGATTACTTTTTTCAAGTAACTTGACCAACACTGAATGGTGTGCTACGTGCTGGCTAGCTACAAAGCTATGGTTAGCATAATATAAACACATTAGCACAGTGAAGCTGGTGGATGAACACGAACTTTTTCCCCTCAATAAAAGTTAATGTAAGAGTCCCTGCTGAGCAGATGATCCATCCCCAGCATGAGGTTAGTCATTAGCACACTGCTGCATTGTTTGGATGACTCGCTGTGAAAAACTCCTGATCCTCAGCTTCATGTGCACATTCAAATCTTAGTTAGCCTCAGAGCGTTTCTTTTCTGAACCGTTCAAATATTTGGTGTCTGGCAAACCATGAGACGACAGTGATAATAAAAACCCAGAGAGGCCACAATGATCACTGAGTATTTTTTAAGGGCTTGTTCAAATTAAATAGAACAAGATACATAGCATAAAACACGTTAAAAAGACAACCGCCTTAATGAACACAGTGCAGTTTGTACCTAGAAGCAGGGTTCATACGTCATCACTTAACAACCAGATACCTATTTTGACCCAAAAAGAAACTTTGAGTAATTTCTTTTGGTTAGGCAGTATAGCTTATAGTCCATTAAGCTAATGTAATGATTCTTCAAATGCAAGACTATATAACCTTAAATTGGGGGAGGGCCACACCCCCATTTTCTTCATGCTAATTCTAGTTTTCTTCCTGTCCCAAAGGAAATCTTTAACAAAATGAAGTCGTATGCTGCTACAGGGATTGAATTAAGAGTGATTCATGTGTATTAGGTGAGTAAGCAGCCTCATGTTGTCTACCGCAGGCCTGAACTTAACGAAGCCTACTTGCTCTTCACCTATGTTCTGGTTTAGGGGCCAGTGAGCAATTGAGTGTGTCCCACTTTGAACTCACTACCCATAATGCTGAGTTCCTGAGAAATTATTCACTCCACCTCCTGAGCCATGTACCTTCTTTCTTCTTTGCCTTCTTTCAGCCCCACCATTCTCACATTAGTCCTCTGGCTCCAGTTCTCCCAATCCTCCACCCATGCCCACAATGTCACCAATTTCTTGTCACACTTCTCCGCACATTTCTCCACCCGAGCATTTACATCTTCAACATCGGACACTCATTGTTCCACTTCGCCCAGCAGTCTTATTTGAATATTTTCTACTGAGTCTTTAAACTCTTTAGTCGGTTCCTTGATCGAAATAACATATGCGGCCATCACGTCCAATCACGCGTTCATCTTTCGTTTCTTACATACAGTAGCAATCAGTACTTCTCCTGTCAGTACAGCTTGACTCTTTCAGAGTCACTGAAATACTTTCAAGCGTTGGGCTGGTCCTCGTTGCTAACTTCTCATTCCCACACTTAGCCTTGCTAACCTTTTCAAAAGTTAGCAACATTTCTCTGGAAGAATGCTAATATCTGACCACTGACGACGATTTTAAGTTTTTACGTGTCAGAAGTACTCATATTCTGATAGGCTAAGAGGCATATAGTCCCAATTTATGTGAAATAAATGATGACTCCACAGTTAGCTTAATAGTAACCTGAGAGAGTTTATCCAAACTCACAAAAGCCATCTTCCACTGACACAAAGGCTCTGGACAGACTGTGTTGTTAGCAACAAAGACAGTAGTGGAGGATAATTATACTGTACCTACCTATCAGGTACGAACTAATACAGCAATGACTGAGGATGAGCGCAAACAGATCCAGTATCCTACAGCATAGATATAAGTTTACCACAAAACTGCTAACTGCCAGTTTTAGCCTGCAGATGTTTAAACTGTCCAGAGTTCTCACACAGATGTTGAATTACTATTATTACCAATTATTTGCTATAAAAGACATTTCAGAATATCAATGAATCAGAGTTTAACAACATAACATATTAAGATGCTTGATATAATTCAGGATAATATCAAGTAATTTAGAATTAAAAGATGTTACCCTGAATTTAACATCATAACAAGCTGCTCAATCAGCTCTGTGCTGGCATTACTTGCTGTTTTAGACCCGTATGAATGTGACCTGGATTTACTGATTAGATATGTGCATTAAAGAGCAGATGAAATATGCACCTAGTAAGTGTTTTCCAGGAAGGAGAAAGATTTGATAGCTGTAAAACTCACTAAATATTTGAAATTACTGAAATGTAAAAGTAATTATATCATGCAGCAAAATAAAGACCACAAACAGACAACGAATAGTTTGATGTTTACGTTTGTACACCAGCATCAGTTTATTCAGGACACCTAGAAGTTTCTGTAAGTGTACCACTGAGGATGTTTAATGAATGGGAGCTTGTATTTATTGGAAGATGCCATGAACTCAGGGTCACTGCTTCCTGAACACTTTTAAACAGCTATTTCTAAGGACTTCAATGCAATGAAGTCTTTACACAAACAAATGTTTTCACATATTTGTAAGCTTGTAAAATTGATTTTTGTTCCATTCTGTGGGTCAAAGAGGAGAAAGTCCTTTCAGAACCCACAAATTGGCTCATTATTACTGTTTGCAGGAACAAATCTCTTCAGCTTTAATTAAATTCACTTTTCGTAAAATCTGGGAGTTTATTTGTGAGTACTTTGCATGTTTTGTACTAAAGTGTCATAAGTTTAGTTTTCTTACAGAGTCCACAGAGCAGCCAACATGCAGTGTAGATAAAATGCCGTTACTGGACTCTCAGTCCTGTCAGTGCAAAAAACCACTTGGGTATATTTTTACTGTTGTTGGTCTAAAGCTGCATTTCTGATTTGGTGAGTTTTGGTATTTGCCCCTTTGGCCCGTCATGACCGCGGGCGTCTTAAACTTTGCAAAGCTGACTCCTTTTGCAAAGCTGACTGAACTGACAGGAGAATACCGCAGAGAAGGAGCGAGGAGGAGTACGGAAGCATGGCGTGCCGTTTTGACAGGCAGCTGACATACCTCTGATCTCCAACCACACCTCTGGAGCCCTGGAGACACTCCCGAGCTCTCCCCGAACAGCAAACAGAACATGGACCAGTCACGCAGACGTTCAGTGAGGTGTAAAAAGCACTGCCCTCAAATATCGGTTGGATATTGGACGTCTGAAGGACGGGAGCTGCTCGTGATCTGAGTGTGAGAGAAAGTTGAGAATATCTGGCTTTTGCAGATTTGATCAAAAACACAAATGACTGCATAGCAAACACGGCAAGTTAGAAGCAGAGTTGGAGTAAATGCTACTTGTTTTATATGCAGTTAGTTGGCTGCCATAGTTTATATAACACATTACATCCAGATTTGTTACAGATTACAATAAACTGAATAGTTTTTCCTCTCAAAATATAAATTACAGTCACGTAGTCCTTCAAATTAAAGTTGTATTTGTCTTTTTTGTTAAAGGAATAGCCAGTTTTTAAGAACAAATGTTACCCAATTACCTTTTCCTACGGTAATGTTACCTTTCCCACTTGTTTTCAGAAAGCCACGGCAAAACACACACGTGTAACTTTTAACATGAAGAAAGTTCTGAACGTGAGCAGAAATCTTACAGAAACTGAATTTCTTGTTTCTGTTTACACAAACATGTTACTGCCCCGAACAAAATGCACAAAACCCCCCTGATGTGGACAAACTGTGAACTCGATAAACTGACTCACAGGAGTAAATCCTGCCGATCTGTGGTGCTTCAGTCTGGATAACAACAGAAAAGTTGAGGACGGTCATTGTTCTGAATGTACCCTAAATTTCCATCTGCTGCCTGATTTTTGTCTTTTCCTTTACATAAATGAAATATATGTTTCTAATGAAAACTTATGAATGAAATTAAGCATCTGCTGCTCAAAATGTGATGATAACAACAATGCGTCCACACAAAACCTACAGCCATGTAGTTTCATAAACATTTTGAAGCAGTTCAACGAGTGTTGTTAACTTTATTATCATACATAAATCTGAAATCTGACGTCTGCTACTAGACCTTAAGTCTAAATCTTTATTATGCACATTTTCAGTTGGAGTCTGACGCAGTGAGGCGACCTGATAGTAAAATCTCTAAACCCCAGATCATCCTTTTTTCTGGTGAGCAGTGATTCTGTTTGTTCCAGGTCAAAGCTTTGGTGTCGAGACAAGCGTAAACACCCAAACACAAACGGTCCACCGAGCACGTAACTTCACCGTGCATAGTTCCTCTCTGCCGCCACACATACACTGTCCAGTTTCCTGCTGCAAGCCAGGCGGAGTCACCCTAATCAGACACTCCAATCTTATCAGGGCCCAGAGGGGCCAAATCGCAACTTCCTCTGAGACAAAGTCATTTGGAAAGGGAAGAGGCCTCTGCCTGCTACTCAAACAGGAGCTCAGCAGATACCATCGCTTACGTAAATACAGAGCTGAGTAGAGTGGGGACCGGGGTCTTTCATCAAACCTGCGAGACCAGTTTAAAATACATTGTTGCTTCTTGAGAGGTGTGGAATGTGTCGTTCTTCACTGGACTCATAATTCATGTGAAAATCAGTTCAGAAATGAGTTGGGTCTATTCTTCCACCCACTGACAGCTCCTCTGGTGCTAGAAGGCGCTGGGATGTGTTCTTTGAATCACTGACGGAAATCACGAATGTTAAAAGTGCGCTCGGTAATATCACTGATACATGAATTAGAATAACAATGCGTGTTACTCTAATTTAGCTAAAGATGAGACGTACTTTATTTAGTGCGTGAGGGCAGCCAAAACATGAAGAAACACCAAAGAAGGAGCTCTAATCAAATCTGAGATAAAATGCTTAATAATTAGCTTAATAAGAAAAATCTAACAAATAAACATGCATGCTGTGGTATGAGACAGGAAGGACTTCCTGTTTAAATCAGCAGTTTATGATCACCATAAGCATTCTGTCTGAAGGCCACCAGATGGCGATATCTGTGGTTCCAAAAACATTTCTGGTCCCTTTGAGGTGCTGCAGACATGTGACCACTCACCATGTAACATGTGACAATCAATGTTCTCAGTGTAGGGTCAAGTGAATGGCGCCAGTCACACAGGCCTAGAGACCGATCTGCAACCATCTGGCAACCACAGCTCATGATGGAGGAATGTGTATTTCCCAGCTAGTTGGCATTGTTTTGGTTGCTAGCATATTCTTGCAGTTATTCTCTGAGCTGTAGTGAAACCTGAAAATTGCAAAGCAAATCAAAAAATAAAGACACGTTTCCTTGAATGTAAAATGTTTGCCCTTTAAAACATGTTAGCTGCAGCACAAAGGTGAAACTTTGACTTTAGCGAGTATTTGCAGACAGAGATAAACGCTACAGCCAACTGTGGCAAACTGCTAGCAACCAAAGCATGAGTGCTAAGAGGTTTTTGGTGCAGCAAACATCTTTGATTCTGATTTTACTCAGCAAATGTCACCAATTTCCAGCAACCAATGACAACCAGCCGGGGAATACACATTTTACCCAAGCAACCAATGGTTGTATCACCATCATCCAATATGGCGGATAACTCTTGAGCAATGTGTGCATGACATATCCATTTCCCATCCAGTCACATGGATGACCTCTATTCTGTCATCATAATGATGTTCGTGCATTTTCACAGCACATATAGACATACAGACTAAGTGTGGTGGAAATGGTATGGAAGACAGAAAACTGAATCAGTTCATTAGAGCTTTCTCTCCCCACGTACAAAAACTGCTAATTGTCTCTTTGCCAGAACTGAACAAGCTTTTCCTTATTTTATCACCTCTTAGACATCAGTGGCAAAATAGCCTTTTATGGCCTGCTGCCTTTTAGAGTCTCTAAGTTTCAAAGCACAGTTCAAACATCTAACTACACTGCAGCACACAATAAATCATAGGAAATCAGCCTTTAATTCAAAGTCGACTGACCTTTGTTATTTCCACTACCCCTAACCCTAACAGTTACCAGTTATTTACAGGCCCAACAAGCAAGTTCCTGAAAGTTCTCGGTTCTGCCTCCAAATTCCTGTTAACCTGCACTTCCACAGCTGTTTACAGTGCTGCTTACTGACAAAAATCCCACCTTTAGTGCAGCATCCGTCCCTCTGTGATTTCAGTTAAACTGTTAGATAATTACAATAATAACAATTGTCCATTTTTCCCCACTAAGGCTGTAACCTCAAACATTTCCTGCAGGAGCTGTGAGCCCCTGTAGCCTTTAAGTAGGAAATAAGAACCTCTTTAAAGTGGGAAACTGGTTTAAATGACAACTTCTTTAATCTTGTGAGCCCAGAGGTTGCAAAGTGACAGGCTGTGATTTTTTTTCTTCTGTGCTGTAATGGTCGGAGTGAGAGAAAAAGCAGTTCGGAGCTCTGGTAGATCCACATATCCCTGGATTTACAGCTCCTGCTGTAGATGTGAGCCAGCCGCTTGACAAGCACTTGATCCCTTTCCTGTCTTGAATGTCACATCTCCATCGAGACGCCAGAAAACGGGCTCAGCATCTTACTATCCCGTTACGTCAGGGTCAACATAAACATGCTAATTTGACTACATTTTACCATTCAGCCTGTTCCTTTCATTCTGTCTCCCCCTTCTGTCATTCTGAAGGTTTAATATCCGCCTGTGTTTTCATATCGGGACCATCTGCTGTTCCTCTGACCGGGGGGGAGGGAGACCACATCATAAGCCGTTTCCATCCTGCTGTCAAGCAAATTTTAGTCAAAGTTTTGAAAAGTCACATAAAGTAAAATGAGAATTAGATGCCTTTTCTTTGTGTCAGCTGAAGTGAATAAGTAGGCAGTAAAAAAAACCCAACCAGGAGACAAGAAGCGTTAGAAGAACCAATCCGTCATGGCCAAACGGCTGTTGTTTGTTCTTTAGTGGAGACTAATGTCGGCCATATTTCATGCTGTCTGAATATGAAAACAAGAAATGCCCTTGGCAGTATTCTGACTGCTAACTGCGACGGGCCTCTTCTGCGTGAAGAGAGAGCAGGTTTAACATTTCAGGGGGAGTTGTGGTGGACAAATATTTTGAGAAATCCAAATCCTCCTCCTGAGCCGCACAGGCAGACTGAGAAAATGATTTCTGTCGCTGCTTGTTGTAAACATCCTGGATCAACTAAACGTATTTCATGCTTCCAATCACAGTTTTCCACACAAATACCGGACGGCAGCTGAAATTAATTGGTATTCAGGTGTGTGGATTTTTCATGTTGTTTTGAAGTGGGGAGGAAATGTGTTGAAGTATGCACGCCTGTTTCTACTCGTGTTTCTCATCTAAGTGTGTGAGCAGGGAAGAGCATTACTGTGTCAAGTGTACTTTACTGTGTGTGTTCTTTTTAAGGCGTTTTGATAAAATGGTCACTTAAACAAACAGACTTTAATTTAACCCCACCATCCTCAGTGTTACTCTATAGAGCTGCAATAGCCACAAATATTTTTTAGAGGAGGGACGATATGACTTTAAAATAAACATGCGTGGAATCTTATAGCAAATGTAGGAGATTTATGCTGCTTGGCAATATTTTCCGTGTTGCAGAGTTATGACTAATCTATATTTTGGGGCATTTACATTAAAGCAGTTTATATTTATGAGTACTTATTCCCCATTTTATAAGTTGACTTACAGATGAGGGTTAGCACTGCTAGCACCTGTATTGACAATTTATAGCATGCCCCAAAGTAAACAGAGTTTTGGTGGGAATAAAGCAAAACTAAAGCTGAAAGGTTTTACATTTGCACTTTTGCATTGTGTATAAATATTTATAAAGCAATTTAAGAAGAAAAAAAAGTTAGCTAGGCAACACTGCTAATGACTTAATCGGAAATGCGGCACTTACACCTATATAATTAGGCAACTACTTAAAATGTGTAAATTATTAAATATCATAATGTTATATTGTGGTTTTTTTAATGCTGCTAGCTATTGCTAGTACTAGCTAACATGATAGCTAAAATTATTCGATTCCTACTACGTGTTAGTAAAAAGAGTGCAAAAAATGTTTTTGTCCTTTTACAAAAGTAATACGTTTTGAGACTCTTGACTAGCTCATTAGCTTTACACTAAAGGGGATTTGTTGTGTTTATTTGCAAACCTACAGACATTCACTGAACTAGCTTAACTGTCCTTGTTTTAAAGCTAACTATCTTAGAGGACACATTGTGTTGCTAATGAACTTCTCTGATGTCAAAAAGCAGAAGCTAACTAGCTAACTTAATTTGGCATTTGCTGAGTCATTGACAGCTAGGTAGTTACTTTTAGCACAAAGCGGTTGGGTTGGGTTTTCTGTGAGACTGCTGAAAATTACCTTTCAAGGCAAAGACATGTTAGATTTTGGTTGTGATATTGGCTACTAGTAGCTAATGCTACTAATCGTATGCTGCTAGCCCCCACTAAATGAATTTGTCATGTCGTTTGCAAAACTCGCTTATTTTTAGCTAGCTAAACTGTGTTTTATCATATTAAATATTTGCAATAGCACATTGTGCTGCGAAGTAATATTTATCATTTAGAACCCATTATATTTTGGTATCTGATAATATTAAATCAACACACCCAATGTCACTGGCAGCTCATTTATTAGAGTTAGTACAACCTGTGCCTAATCTGGGCTTCTTTTGGCACTGATGGCTCACTTAAACAATGTGGTGTTGACCAAATGAGCTGAAAGTAATGAGGTGGTTCTAGCATGGGTTGCAGGAAGTTTAATCTGGACTGGATGTAGCCTAAACATTATGAGCCAGCCTTGACAAGTGTTATGTGAGCCAGATGTGGCCCAAACACCTGACAGCTGGTCCATATACGACTTGTGGCTGGTTTTAGGCAACCAGACTCACCCAGTGTCAGGACTGCCAATTAAAACCAGACGTATTTATATGTGGGATATGGAAAGCTTAAATCAAAGATGCACACACTCCAGATGTATTACTCTGAAATATCTGTGGAGTTCAACCTTTGTCATGGTCTGAATAGAAAATGAGAAGTGTGTGAGAGCTGGTGTGTTGATGAGCCCAGCCATAGCAGTGAGTCTCAGAGGAAGAAGGTGACAGATGGCAAGAAGTTGAAGAGGAGGAACCTCTTTCCCCCCCGCTCTCTCAAGAACCCCCATCCCCACTCTTAGCCAATTAGCAGTGATTAAAACGGCCTCTTCCAGGAGTCACAGTTAATTAATAGCCTGAACGTGCTTCCAGTTTTTCTCCCTTCATGTTCTTTTTCTGCTTCCAAATGCAGATGTAATTAAACTTCATAAACAGACAGCTGATTAAGTGCAAATATTTGCCCTCTTAAAGCGGGCGGAGCATGAAATGATTATAATTGAATCAAATGTTGTTTTCTTTTCTCTGTGTTTGCAGAGATTGAAGCCAAGGAGGCCTGTGATTGGCTGCGAGCAGCCGGCTTCCCTCAGTATGCGCAGTTATTCAAAGGTAAGTATGAGACTGTTCAGTCAACTCCAAGATACCAGAGTGTAACCCCAGACGCCGTCTTATTGTGCCATTCGTCTTGTCTGTGTTTCAGATTGCAGATTCCCCATTGACATCGAGTGGGTGAAGCGCGATCACCACTTCCTGGATAAGGATGCACTCGAGTCGCTCTGCAGGTAACGAATGCCATGCGGGAGCGCAATGCAATATTATGGACAACTTTCAGCAAGTTAATAAAACTTTAAAGTCAGCAGCAAACTTCTTAAGTATTTTCCGATCAGATTCTAACAGCCCAAAAAAGTTCCCAGAGGATTTTCAAGATCGATGCATTTCAATTTCTTGGTACAAATACAAATTTTGGTACAAAAAATCCCTGTTCACTCCTCTAAGCACTCTGGATCAGTTAGTTGTTTTTTTACTCTGGGACTATATGATGTCAGAGAGAAAGAATAGTTAAGTAATAATATGAAGCTATGGAGCTGAAAATGACTATAATACATGCAGTTTAATGTTTCCGTATCCTGCACTCATTTACAGGCAGGTCCAGTACTACTACAACTTTAATGGGCGTAGCATTTTTGTAATTTATATCATCATTATTATTGTTGCTGGATTTTAATTTTCTTAATTTTCAGGTTCAGTTTGGAAGATGAAGACTAATTGTTTTTCAAAACTCGCCTGACTGTCTCTTCTCCAAAGAGCCCAAGGTTTTTTTATTTTGGCCTCTGTCTTTGAGCTGCAACTGAGTAAATTTGGAGTGAAAATAAAAACAACAGCCTAAGGTTTACAAGAGTGATCCAGGGTTTTTTACACTGAGCACAAACACTCCAACAACAGTGTGATCTGTGCCTGATTAGATGTTATTCAGGAGAAGCTGGGTGTTTGGTGCCTTGCTAAAGGGCTAAACAGTGCTAGTAAAGACAAAGGGTTCTTTCTTCATGTTCATGCTCCTGGTTTGGACATTAAACTTGCTGCCTCATGATCCCAGAGTCATATTTTAAATCAGATTTTCAGGTTTGAACCACAGGTCTTTGGTTTCTTACAAACTGTACTGAAGGTATTGATAAACAACTACGAGCTACAGTGTGCCATTTAACCTCCATTCACTCTTCTTCCTCTTCCTCTTCCAGG
This sequence comes from Pelmatolapia mariae, assembly GCF_036321145.2. Lineage (NCBI taxonomy): Eukaryota > Metazoa > Chordata > Actinopteri > Cichliformes > Cichlidae > Pelmatolapia > Pelmatolapia mariae. The sequence goes on along the minus strand of NC_086236.1, from coordinate 3,699,873 downwards.
AGGTTAATCACTTTAAACAAATGCGTGGAAATGAGGCTGGAGCTGCGGAGATCAAAACGCAGGGTGAGTGCTGAGAGTGAGCAGCGAGTAACTTGAACGCAACGGGACGCTCATATCAGAGCGGCTGGCGCCACGCAGGGGGGCTTCACGACATGAAATCTGCTCTTCAAGCCCCACTTGGAATTCACTGATATCAGCTGATCGCTCCTCCTGCTCGATGCTTCATTCTCTAAGAGGAAGTGTTTGATTTGTTTTTCATGCCTGAGTCTTTATTGTCTTGTATCGCCGTGAGGTCTCTGGTGTCACGTTAAATTCATGCAAACAAACATAAAATAGCTTTTTCAAGCCAGGAAAGCGCTATCAACGCTACAGACAGTGAAAATATTTCGACTTTTGGCCCCTTCTGTTGCGTCGGGAACAAAACGTCTACACTTCCCACAATGCAACTTATGCAAATACACCTTTCAAACCCCACGCCATGACTGTGTAGTACAGGTTTGCTGTTAAAAACAGGCCATAGTTGTGTGTTTGTGTGGTTTTCAAACATTTTATGGGTTTGTCTGAATGGGCCATCATCTTCTTCTTCTTCTTCTTCTAGGGAGATGACAGTGGTGAGGAAGACTTCTGTGCCATCAGCCCCAACTGGACCTACGACAAGCGGACGCGGCAATGGCGACGCCTGGACTCCGCCGTGGATATCCTCCAACTGTCCCCCAACTCGCCTGATGTGTCGACATGCGATGACCACCATGATATCTGCTCCATCCACAGCTCCAGCAGCACTGAGAGCGAAGGCCACGAAGAACACCAAAAGAGACTGCGAGAGCCGACTGACGGCTCCACCGTCACCACCGCAAGCACCCCAGATGACCTGGAGAACAGCAGGAGCCCGTCCCGCTGCTCATCCTCGAACAAGACCCCGTCCCTGGATACTTCTCTCAGTGGACCCCCCTCCCCCGGTGGAGGGTCCTCCAGTATGAGTCTCGAAGCCGAGAGCTGCTACCCCGAGAAACCACCCAGGAGGAAGTGTACCACATTGCTGAGGAAGATGGAGAAACTGAGGCTCAAGGGGGTATCAGGTGAAAGCAGCAGCAGGGGTCGGGCCCGGCGTGTTATAAGCAGGCCTCTTCTTGTCCCAGACGAAGAGAGGATGGAGGGGCTCCACTGCACGTCAAGGTGAGGCTGTCCATCCTACCCGGCGTTGACTCCGGCATCATTAACCCTATGTGTCTTTTAATTTACCATCCTGATTGTATCCAGTCTGCAGGATCAGCCCAGCAGTCATGCTTCTTCGTCGCCCTCGTCTCCTCACACCATCAGCAGCAGCAGCAGCAGTAACAGCCACTCAGAGAGCAGCAGCACCGTCAGCACGCCCAGCCCGGTCACTCGGGTCAGGAGCAACTGCAAACGATCCAGCAACAACGTCGGGGTTGGCGGTGGGACGAACCACACAGGACCAGAGGTCAGAACATGGACAAGATTCCTCCAAACCTTTTATTTCATCTAATCCTAACCTTTTAACCTTGACCTATATCGACCTGTATAGTGACTGACTCTGTTTCATGTATTAAATCCTTTTTGTTTCCTGTTTCTGAATGGATTGTGATATAACCTAAAACATTAGACCGTTCCCATCTGTCTTACTTACCAACAGCAAAATCACAGGTTTCTTCTTTATTTCCTGACTCCAATGTTCTCGTTATTTCTAGGACTACAAGAACCAAATCAACAATAACAATAACAACAGCCAGCAGAACATGGTCTTCACGATCCCCCACGGACACAAACCAGGGACCTTTCCCGCCTCCCTCACGCACAAACACGCCAACCTATTACCCATCAGCTATGACACCTCCGTGAACTGGAGGACTGGGAGCTTCCACGGTTATCGGACGCGTCAGACAAGATGCCATGGGATTTCTTCTCTGGCGACCGGGAGCATCTCATCCTGCGACGTTCCCAGCCCACTGCCTGTGCTCGATTACCGGTTGAGCGTCTATGACAATGTGCCTGACCACCACCAGCTGTCTGAAAGTGAAGGCGGCAGCGGTGGAAGCGCCAGCGATGCAGACCGGATGAGTGAGTCAGAGGTGGGTTAAATCACGGTTACGGTATTTTTACTTTATACAGTAAATAAGTACTCTATATAATATTAAACTGACGTTCTTCTTTGATAGGGAATAAGGTTATAATAATATCCTTAATATGATGCCAAACCACCTTGTTGTTCAATTTATGTTTGTTCAGCCAATCAGAAGAAAATTGACTTAAAGCGAAGGGGGAAGGAAGGGACTGCATCTTATTCAGACAAATTGTCGACCCAGAATGACACAAAGAAGGATTATTTTGAAGCTTGACTCATACAAAGCCAGTGTAGAAGAGTCCAAGAAATAAACGTGGAGCTGGAAATGAGCATAATGCATCCACTTTGATTTTCAGTGTTTTCTGTATTGCTGTTTCTGGGCTCCTAAATGGGACTGTATGCCCTTACAGGTGGAGACATTAGTTTCAAAATGACATATTAAGCCAAATAATAATATGTAGAAAATAAGGACATCATTTATTTTTTACTACATTGTGTTTTCATAGTAAAAAAGCTTTAAAATTAAACCTTCAAATGAAATTTAAAACAGGTAAAAACAGGAGGAGGCGCCCTCTCACTTCCCCTTTGGCTGTGCTGCAGTTCTACAAAAAAGTATAAAATCTCCAAAGTATATAATATTGTTGTGAATGTAATGGAGGATATTGATTCTGCTAAGCTAAGCTTTGGTATCAAGTTGTAAACTAATCTGGCAAAATCTGGAAGTCATGTAAAAGTAGATAAGAAATATTACTGAATTCATTAGAAAATGGCTTTTTATTTCCGCTCCATGAGTGTGGAAAAAATCCAAAAATTAAACCCTTAATATACAAAATCTGCTAACTTACAAAAAAGAGAGATATAGAGAAGTCATACAGCAGAATAATGTTTGCATGATATTTTCATTATTTGTGATTTTGCAAATCCCACAGTGTGCCTTTAAAGCTCCAACAATGATGCTGCAGAAGATACATTTAACTGAGTCTAGTATCCAGCTCAGTTAAATCTACATCTGCTGTTAGTGATGCCTGTTATAAATGAGGGTCTTCATGTCGCTTTCCCTTCTTTATACTTCCTGTTTGTGAAGGGTGGAGAAGGTGTAAATAATGTACTTTTTGCTGTAGTCACCCCAACCAAACTGATTTAAAAGAATAAAACACTCTGCTTGGTTCCAGCCAGGTGTTCTTTCAATTACTGTACCTTTTGTCTCTTGCTTCAGTTCCTTTGTACATTTTTTTATGCATCTCAGGGGCCCCACAGTAAACAGGAATATGTGGGCCAAACATTAATTGCCATCTGGGCTCCTTGTTGTTCACCTACTAAACAGAACAACAGTTAACTAATAGTTATTCTTCTGACCTTGTTATCTCTCTCAGGTGAGCCGAGTGTTGGCAGGTGAGGACGTTTTCTCAGCTCTGGACAGCGTTTTGGAGAAAATCAGTGATCTCCAGCAACTGGTGTCCTCCTGGTCCGAAAACTTGTCTGAAGATGACAGTCAAAGAACCTCCTCCTCTTCCTGCTCTCAGGACTCGCCTGCTCACGGCTCCTCTGCTGCCTCCCCCTGCCCCTCCTCGCCCAGCCATATCAACCTGGAGGTGCAGCTTTCAGAGGAGGAGGAGGCTGAGAACTGTGAGAAGGTTCCCTTGGAGTCGAATGCCGTGTTACGACGGAGAAAGAGCAGGTGAGTGTAACGTAATTCAACATTTCACAAGCTATATAACTCAAAGTGTTTCACAGGTGTTGGTAAAAACTGATCAGGGTCATTTAAAAAAAAGATAAATTCAGGCTGTACAGACATTACTGGATGCTTGGAGAAGCCCTGGACACAGTGAGTGTAAGCCAAGTGGTAATAATGACAGTTATGGGGATTTACTCCCTCAGGCATCGACCAAAGTAAGAGTGAATTTAATGTCAGGCACTAAAGATAAAAGCAGCAACCTCATGCTGCATATTTGTTTTCAGATATAGAGCAATAAAAAGTTATGAAGCCTTTCAGGTAATGCAAAGTAAGCCATACTATTAGTGTATTTGCTCATGGGCACTGCTTCTTTCTCCTGTACCCATAACAATATGGGTGTGTGCACTGTTGCTGCAAACTAGCGTGTGTTTTTTACACCACTAAAATATCCCATTACTGGATACACCTGTCAGCCTATTCAGCTTTTTCCTATTTTCTGTCATATATATCTTGTTCCACAGGTGGATGTTCACATTAAGCCAAAGTTTAAGGTTTCATAATGGTAATGAACTTTAAAGAGCTGAAGTAACTACCTAATTTTTTTCTGGATAATTTCTTTCTGACGTCAAAGCTCAAAAAAAGATTTCTCGCCAGGTCTAAGCAAAAATTTGGAGTTATCTCAAAATTGTGGGATATTTCAAGATTGTGGGTTATTTTGAGTCACTTACTTAAAAATAAGTGAAACCTTTCATAGAACAAACTAAAAGTTTCAAGTCAATAAACCAAAATTTCTTAATGAGAGGCGGGAAACCTAAAACACGAACACGTGATTTCTTCCTTAGGGGATACACTCCACTGACTTAGAGTGCCATACTCAGGAGTTCGGTGCTGTACATTTTGATAGTGACTTTGCCTTACAATGCTATCAAGTACATTTATTCAACTGATTTACAGAATTAACCTCCAGTCATTTATTTTTGGACATATATGCAGTTGATTATGATTTTGCGGCTGTTTTGTATTCTATACATAGATAATAATCTAGAAAATTGGTCTGTGCTTCCCACCCGACCTTGGAGTATTGATATCTGTAATATTTTTGATGAAGCCTTGGTATTATATATTTCCAGAGTTAAAGGCCCAAATCTGATGCTTTTTAAAAAGAAAAAAATGTAAATAGGACTGTAGTAGAAAATAGTTTGGACCCAGAAGGAATCAGAACTACAAGATGGGCCCGTAATATAAATATAGGTTAAAATAAGACTTTTATTATGTTCTAGCTGTTTTGAGCATGACCCTTGTAAGTTTACCCAGAAAGCTCTTTTTTATTTTTTCTCCTGAGAATGATCAGAAAACAGAGCAAACATCCAGGGTATTATGCTTGTTTAGGTTTGTCTACATCAAAGAAAATATGTCTAGTTTTCCCTTGGATTAGGCGTAAAACTGATTTGGCTGAAGTTTCTAACCGAGCTTGTGTTTTTCAACCACATTTTTCAACCACCCTATGTACTGTGAGGGCTTCTTCATGGCTTCATCAAATATTCATAAGTTATTCAGAAAAAAGGCAGCTGATTCTGAGGAGGTCCTTCAACTGTGCTGCTTCACGCCATGATACGGTTATTCCGGTGTCTCCAGCAGGGTGAGCCAACAGCTCCTCTGGTCCAGCGAGCAGAGCCTGCCCTCCCTGCCCTCCAGTCCAGGCGTGGAGAACCAGTCCGCCTCCCAGTTCCTCCTGCTCCAGAAGCTGTCACTTCTCAAACTCACCGCTCTGATGGACAAGTACTCCCCGTCCAGCAAGCAGGGCTGGAACTGGTAAGAAGTGTGAAAGGATGGAGCTTAGTGGGTGATTTCATGCATGAAAATAAAAGTGGAGTTCAGCGGAGGTCGAGAAGGTGAGAAAAGTCCACAGATGTGAGGAGAAACTTTTTCAAGGAAACAACTGTGGGAAGGAGGACAGGTGGGCGGGTGGAGGGTAAATATTTCAGGCAGCCTATTTAGAAAAGTCATTCATAATTCATTGCTCAGGTGCAACCTTGCCTCATCTGAAAAAAACAAAAACAGAACAACAACACACTTCAAGAGGAATAAACTCCCACCCCAAAAAACACAGGGAGGGCTGCCAGTGGCTCACCTTGAATCTGCTTTCCTGAGAAATTAAAGGAAAGTGTGATCTGTAGTTGTTTCTACTTGGCATTCATGCACAGTGACTTATTTTGAGCTGTATTGTCTCCTTTTAAAGGGTCAACGCATTTACATTATTTATACTGCTGCGCCAAATGAATTGGAAACTGACTACAAATAGGAGTACAGATAAAGATTCAACATTGCTAAATTAGTAATTCAACATTTAGCTTAGAATTTTATTGGGTTAATTTAACAGTTTCTGTTTAAGAAAGATTCTGTTTAAAATGAGACAAATCAGCAGTCTTAAATTACTTGTGTAGCATCTTTCATGAAGGTACGTGTAGCTCTGTGCGCTCCACTGATAGCTTGTAAGACAGAGCAAAATGTAATTGTATTAATAAAAAGGAAACTGAAAAAGACAAAACTAAATGGATAAATAAAATACAAATATTTTAACCGTGTAAGACCCAACCCATCAAAAAATTGCCAGAAAATTCTGATTTGGGGGGGGGGACTGACGTGTGTAATAACCCTTATAACAAAATCCACAAAAATGTTTTTGCTATATCATGTTGTTTATGATATATTTTAATGATATATTTATTATATATTTTTTGTATCACATTTGATACATTGGGAGGTTTTTTTGGCCATAACATTATTTTAAAAAACCCACGAAGTGAACGTAATAATGCACCTCTGGGTAAAAGAGGCTAAGTTGCACTTATGTACCGTACACGTGAAACACCTGCTATTTAGTGCTAACGTATTTGTTTTTATTGTGAAGTTGTTAAGTCACAGGGGATTGACTCGCTTTTGGAGGTAACCTCAAGTGGCAGCTACAGGAACTGTTTTCAGTGTTAATGCTAAGCTGAGCTACCTATCCGGTCTTTAAGTGATGATGTGATGAATCCTGCTTCGGGGCCCACTCTACTCTTTGTTTATTAAGGCTGTTGTGTTTTTAACATGTTTTAATGTTTTGTAGCTTGTTCTATTTAATCTCAACAAGCCCCTAAAAACAGTCAGTGATCACTGTCGGCCTCTCTCGGTTTTATTACCGCTAATCATTTTAAAGCTCAGTTTTTAAAACCTTACGATGTAACTCCAGCCCAGCCCATGCAGCAGTATATTAATAACTAACCTCGTATTGTGGATGGATTATGTCAGTTGTTCTCCCGACTAAAGTTTGGTCCGTTTACAGCCTTGTCCCTAACCTTCGGGAACCCTCACGTTAACTTTTATGGAGTGGAAAAAAAGTTAGCGTTCATCCTCCAGCTTCACTGTGTTTATGTTATGCTAACAAAGCTGTGTAGCTAGCAATCATGTAGCACATCATTATACACAGTGTTGGGGAGTAACGGAATACATGTACCGCCGTTACGTATTTAGAATACAAAATATGAGTAACTGTATTCCGTTACAGTTACCGTTTAAAAAGGTGGTATTCAGAATACAGTTACTTTGGTGAAATAAATGGATTACACGGCGGTACTTTCCTGTTTCATATTGTCGCGGGTCAGGATTGTTTGGGTTTGTTTGACAGCTACGCTCTGTTGCTCCAGGCGGCAGCGTTACGGTTGCCATGGTTACAGGGTGACGCTCTCTCTGCGTGTTTCCTGGGTGAGAGAGCGCTTTTTTGTTGTTGTTGTTGTTGTGCTAAGCTAAAAGGCAGAATGCTACAGGCATGGCCCTAAAGAATGTAGCCTCATGGGCAGTGTAGTCCGTGCTGCAGCGAGAATGGACTGCCATACACGTTATGTGTCTGTGAGCGAGGGAGGGAGAAAAAGGAAAAGTCCGAGCTGTCATGGAGCAAAAACGGGAGCTGGAAGCATGTAAATATAATAATAACCACTGCAGCCAAGAAGAGTGCCTGACGAGCCCATTTGTAAGTAAGCTATTAAGACTCGACTGTACACTGTGTTCGTGTTTTCCTCTGAAACAATAAGTTCCGTTGGAGCAGCCTTTCAACGCCTCTCTCTGTCTCTCACAAGCAAAGTTGACCCAGACAACAAAGTAAAGCTAGTTTTCAGCTACGAGCCCGACACGAACCCGCCATATTAGTCAGAGGTCCCTTTACTACGGTTCGGAGCCGCGGACCTTCAGTAACAGTAATAAATCACAGCAATAGTACATTCACGTAGTTGTAAACAGCATGATAATATATTAAGTAATCCAAAGTATTCAGAATACGTTACTCTCATTGAGTAACGTAACGGAATACGTTACAGAATACATTTTGGGGCATGTATTCAGTATTCTGTAATGGAATACATTTTAAAAGTAACCTTCCCAACACTGATTATACACCAGCTAGCCCAACTTCAGTAACCGTACAAACGTCACTGCTGCTTAGTTTTCTGTCTTCATTTATGTTGGAAGTGATAGCAGAGCTGTACGTCTTAATTTGTTTCGGAAATCTCTCCGTCAGAACATGCTATATTATATTCAGATGGAAACTAGCGAGCTAACTTCCTGCTAACTTTTAACTCTATTAAATTTCATAAATTCGGCTTTCATGGATGCCTGGATGTTAAACTTAATTGTTACACCTGGTAAAGCAGCAACGCTGATCATTTTATTACAGATGAAAGAATTTAGACAGTTTTTAACTCTCAGTGATGCCGCAGTGATCGTATGACTTTGGGACCTGCAGCGGAATTTGGGCCCAGGTTGCAGCTACATATTTATCATAAAGCCCTAAATGTGGTATTGATTTTGTTATTTCAGTTTTCAGTAGAAAGTGAATAAAGTTCATCCAATTATATCAAACTAGTCATTTTATTGTAGAAGAACTTAGCTCAGTTTTTTGTGTAATCAGTTTGAATCTTCCTGAGGTGGTGTATGTCGTGTTTTTAATGTTGCTATTGGAGCTTAACATGCAAGTTCTGAGGACAGGGTAAACACAAACAGATACCTGTCTGTTTATTAGGAGTGTTAAAGTCAAGCTTTACTTATGCTTTAAATGTAGGGCTTCACTTATTACTGACACACATGGCTGTAATGAGATCAGCGTTTCGCCTCCTACACTGTTTTTGGAGTGAACCCTCGTTCAGAACTGAGACTAATTCATTTTTCATTTGAATAAAACATTCAAACATTCTGCTTGTTTATGTTGCTGAGCACTTAGGTTTTCATTATTATTATTATTATTATTATTATTGTTATTATGTGCTCTCCGTGAGCATGTGACCTGCTTGTTTTACGCTTTGGTAGAAAACCAATTTGTTTTTGGTCGTGGGTGTTATGCTCAATGAGATAAGGCTGGATGTGGGAACAGAAAACCCTCCTGAAATTTCTCCTGGTAGATATTCCTCTTTAATTTTCAGGATCAGACGTGTGTTTGAAGGGAATAACAGGGAAAAATTCCTTTGTGGAAGCAGGTTGGGGAAGAAAGCTTCCTACGCTCCAATTTGGCATTTCAAACTGCTCCGCTGGGTTAAAAGTCTAATAAACAGCATGGAAGGGAAGGAGGAAAGCATTGCACAGATGACCTTTAAGACATTAAAGAAGAAAACATCAAGTTAACATTTGTGAAGCAAAACCGGAGTTTTAAAATGGCCCAAATTCTGAAGTCTAAATGACTTATTCTCACTCACATTATGTGAAAATAATGTTCCTCTTTTAGCCGAACCAAATAAAGACGATGCTGTTGTTGGGACTGCGTTGGGATATGTTTCACCCCATCCATAAAGACCAAAACAGGTTTTGGTAACAGGCTGTAAACAGGTCTGTTTCTGCTGTAAGTTAGGATATTTAAATACGGGACTCTTTGGGGATTTACCCACTTTTGGAGCCGGCTACGGGAGATGGGCGCTCGTATGAACACATATGAAAGAGGTGTCAGTCTTACCTTCAGCCTTAATAACAAAGAGTGAATAAGTGTAGCTCTGTGTGCTCTGTCACTTCAGCACAGTTGGGAGAAATGCTCCAGCAATAGAAGAAAAACACCTCCAGGCTTCAACAGTTTGATCAAGTCTTCTCATTTCATTGATTTAATCACTGATGCCAAAGCGAGCTCTTGATGATTAAAAATACGGCAATTAACTGCTGATTGGGGCGCCTGATACTCGGAGGCACTTTGCTCAAAATAGCCGGTTTGTTTCCGAGAGAAGCTGCAACGAAAAATGAAGGAACAGGAAAGGGAGTCGAAAAACTCTAAGACATTTGTCCTTTTAGAGGAAGCTTCAGAGCCGAGACACGGTTTTATAACTTTTAGAGATAATGAGCCAAGTAAAAGAGAAGAGGTTTAATTTCTATTAAAAGACTGCAGTTTTATTCTGAGTGCACTCAGCACTACAATTCCCAGCTAAAAGGCAATCATTCAGTCATTAAAAGGATGCTGGTACCAGTTCAGAAACACAAGGAAACTTTAACAGTCCTTTCAAAAGTTCAGATCTCTTTGATCAACGTCCACGGTTTCTGAATGTTTTTCCTGCAGCGCTGCTTTGAATGGCACACACATTTTAGCAACCACCAGGGACTTATGCAATCAAAAACTGTTTATTTGGCTCTCCCTTCAAAAGGAAACGCTTCCAAACTGCCTTTTTTTTCCCAAACACTCGACTGGTTGAGAACACATTCTTGAAATGCCTGCAAAATAATTTCAGAGTATACATTCATTTCCATAACTTGTCTGTGATTTTTATATATTATATATTTCACGGTCTAACAGAGGCCTCTCTCTCGCCTGCAGGACTGTTCCCAAACCCCCGAGGAAGACCAGGCCGATGGAGCTGAAAGGCCGACAAGTGTTTGGGGTTCCTCTACTCCTCAGTGCCCAGCAGACAGGAGAACCGATCCCCCCCTGCATCCTCCGAGCTCTGGTCTACCTGAGGACCAATTGTTTGGACCAGGTAAACCAACAAAAACCTGCAGGGATTGAAGAAGCTGTGTCAAAAATGCAGAGTGTCGTGTTATTCAGTGGCCATTTGTGTTTTATTAAAGTTGAAGAGACAATATTTTTTTCAAATTCTTAAAGCAAGTTTCACGGCCACATGTGCTTTTGGTGATACTGGGAAACAGTTTTAGTGAAACTGGCTTTTAAAAATCAAAATATAACCCTTAAAGTGGCTTTGTAATGACACATAACTGGGTGTAGACTGTGATGAAGGCTGACTAGTTTCCATAACATAAACGTTAAAAATCAGAATCACGAAGCATCGGGATTTGATTCAATTTCATCAAATGTAGTTTGATGAAATAAAAGTTTTTAGTACTACAACTGTTTGTTTCCAGTACATTAACTTTTGTAGTAGGAATTTTGTTGTTGTTGTTTACTACTTTTAACTCCAGTTGAATATTTCTTGAAAGTTGAGAGGAATTGAAAGCGTTAAGAAAAAATGTCTGCTGCAGTCATGTACAATAGTGTAAAATATGACAATAAGAACGTTTAATGTCTTTTACTTCCTCTCAGGTGGGCCTCTTCCGGAAGTCGGGGTTGAAGTCCCGCATCCAGTACCTCCGTGAGCTGGTGGAGTCTGATCCAGACGGAGTTTCATTCGAGGGCCAGTCCGCCTTCGACGTGGCCGACATGGTGAAGCAGTTCTTCAGAGACCTGCCCGAGCCAATTTTCACCAGCAAACTCTGCGAGTCCTTCCTACACATTTACCAGTGTGAGCAGATAACACTCAGTTCTGATTGATTGTCATAAGGGATCAATGGTTTGCTTTCCCAACATGCATCTTTAATAAGAGAAAGTTTAAGGACTTTAATCTTGCCATAAAAGCAATCTCGTCCCCTTCATGCAGATTTTCCGAAGGATCAGCAGCTGGTCGCGGCTCAGGCGGCCATTTTGCTGCTTCCGGATGAGAACAGGGAGGCGTTGCGGACGCTGCTCTTCTTCCTCAGTGATGTTGTGGCTTGCGTGGATGAGAACCAGATGACTCCCACAAACCTCGCCGTCTGCCTGGCGCCGTCTCTGTTCCACCTCAACACGCTGAAGAGGGACGCTAATGCAGCTAGGTGAGCCGAGGCCAAGAAAACGGTCTTAAAATGTGTTTCTGGGGCATCAACAGGCATCGGTTACCTCATCGCTTCTTCTAAGCAACTTTTAAAAATTGACATCAGACGTTTCTCTAACTGTGAGGAGTCACACAATCTCAGTATGGAAAGAGACGGAGGGCGTGAGGCGTCTGACCCACATTGTCAGAGTTATGCAAGTTTTAACAGCAGTTACATAAAGAGCTGGAGGTGTGGAGTCCACTCTGCCTGTATCTGTGTGTGTGTGTGTGTGTGTGTTGCTTTGGTTTTGGCCTAAAATGAAAGCAGATGAAGATCAGAAGAACTGGGAGATTTCTGTGAGAGCTGTTCCTCTCCTAAGCAGCTTGTTTTGCAGCTTTTAGCCCATTTACTGCAAATCGTTTATTTGATATCTTGCCTGGAGTAGATTTTCTGACACGTCTCATCCTGTTTGTCCTTAAACATAAAACCGAGCATCGTTTTCTCCTCAGAATTCTGTGAGGTGACGACGTCAATGCTGTTGTGGTCAAATTAGATAAAACTGAAGTAGCCTCGACTTTTTCGTGTGAAAGACCAAAGTCTCTCAAAAATCTTACAGTTTTTTAATAATCGATTCAATTTGGTAGCTTTGCAGTCTCTGTAGGTACCATTTTAACCCCTAATAACCAACAGTTTACCTTCTCCTTATGTGTGCCTGTTTATCTGACAGTGGGCAGGTTGCTCATTGAGGTGCTCAAAAGCGCTTTTTCTTCCTCATTTTTCCTTGCTGGATGGCAGTTTTCCGAAGCTCTCTGCTCTCACAGATCTCATGACTTCTGGATCTGATCCATCGTTTTCATATGTCTCTTCTCTGTTAGCGAAAACCCGCCGGCAGAGTGTACGCGGAGAACTTATTACATAAGCTCCACAGATTTCCATCTGACCTCAGCTTCACTCAGTCACATGAATAAGTAGATTTTCTGCCGCTCATCTGTACATATTGAGAAGGTGGTTTAGAAAACAGAAAAACTAGATGCACTGATGATATTCTGTAGTATTAGAGTTCATGTTTTTAAGGAAAGATCCAATGTAATAGTATTGAAGGCTCATGACTTGGCTTGTTCCGCTTTTGAATTCTCATGTCCGGTATTAGAGAGAAAATGTATTTTTGTCTTTTTTTTTTTTTTTTTTTATGCAAACGTTCAGCAGTGATTTGTTGGCTGTAGTTCAGTAGTAAAGGCTCTGAAAGGGTTCGTCATGTGAGCGCTTTGGCACGGGCGAGGTTCCCACGGCAGCAGCCGCTGCTTGTTGAGAGTAAGAGTGATACGTGCTTTCACGTTAAAAAGTCATCATAAGTCTCCAATAACACCAGAAAAAGTCACCAGACCTGTCGCTAGTCGCTTTTTAGGAAAACAAGTCACTAAGGGGGTCTGAAAACTCAATAAATATAGCGACTAAGTCACTAAGTTGGCAACACTGCATCAAGCCTGTCTTTTTAACCACTTTAGCTCCTGTTAAAGTTTTGTTAAACCAGGTTTAGGCTGGACGAACTGTTGGTTTGTACCTTCAGGAAGTCAAACAGTGAAGCTGCATTTTGCTGTTTTGGGCATCTTTGGACCAGTGTCGGTGATGAAACATGAGACGAGCCTCACGCTGAGACTAAAAAAGTCTGTTTCTTTGTTGTTGTGTTTTCTCCTTTCTTGGCGCGATACTGATGTAAACATGACAGAAACATTTCATGTTCACGGTTTCTTCCGTAAAAATGGAGGAAACTGTGGGAACAGCTGACACCTACTACAACTGTCAGTCCTGTCTTGCTGTGTAAGTTTTATCTTTCTTTTCTTTTCTAACTTTCTCTCAGCCTTTTTTACATAAGCCACTTTGAATTGCCGTCTTGTTGAAAGGTGCTACACAAATAAGCGTCCCCCCTCGTCCTTTGTTTTTTGTCTGTCAGCCTTCCTTTCTCTCTCCACCCTCGCTCCGCTCATTCTTTCCTCATATATCTCCTCCTCTGCCTCCTCTTTCGTCTCTCATTCGTTTAATCACCCTTCTTTCAGCTTTTCCTCTCTCTACCTTCTTCCTCCCTCCTTGCCTTTCCTTTTCATCTCCACCTCTTCCTCTTTCCACTTTGCCTCTTTTCCTCCCTTCAGGCTGACGGGACGGATGATGGAAGTGACACAATCAGCACTTTGTGCCTCCCGTTTTCCCTCGAGCTAAAGTCCCGGCCCGTCAGAAATCATGTCACACTTTGTGCTGGGAACAATAACTCGGGGTGGGGGGAGACTGCCGCTCGCTGCCGTTTCCCACAGATCTATGAAATCTCATCTGGTGTTTCTGCTCTGACAGAACTCACCACTCCCACAGAGTTATACTCTCTTGCATCTGACCAGCTGGGGTTGCTGGAAGTACCGTGTAATTTCTCAGTTAAAAAAAAAAAAAGAAGCTCATCTCTTACACTCTTAAACAACTTGAAAGGAAAAACTATTTTCTGTGAATACATCCAGTCAGCCTCAGTCGGTTCAGTGTAGGGGTTTTCCAGAAAACATGACCTTCTGAAGGTGGTAATTCCTGATATATGCACAAAGCCTAAAATGCTGTGACGCTGACACGTCCCCAAAAAACCAAAAAGTATAGAGTTGCAGGGTTCCTGTGGCTTCTTCAAAAAAGGCATTAAATTAATTTGATAATAACATTCATAATGTTTTTGCCCCAAACAAACAATTACTTGACTGAAATCTACAAATCTTCCTGCCAATTTGACCACATTCCTACATAAAAGAAACCCAAATGAATAAAACTGTTTTTAAAACCTGATGACTGTAATCTGACAGTGGCATAAAGTTTAAAACAATAAGCTTTGACGGCATGATGCTGGGTGGAGGAACCACTATGGAAGGATTATTCCTGCTTAAAAAACAGTTGGGAGAAAGTTGGGAAGGAAAACCAACTTTGTTCTCGGTAACCAACCCCGAGTACTTAAAGTACTCCTCTCATAGGAGATGATAACAGGATGTTGAACTTGCTCCTGTGGTGTCGTTGCTGTAGGTCCGGTCACAGGAAGTACAGCCTCGGCCGCCCGGATCAGCGAGACCTGAGCGAGAACCTGGCCGCCACCCAGGGCCTGGCTAACATGATCACCGAGGTCCAGAGACTGTTCCAGGTACCACCAACCCGATCCAAAGGACGTTTATAAGCATGAAAATACATTTTTAAGAGATTAAAAGATCCAAATCATCTTTCTGTAGCTTCCAGAGTTTTGTCCCGGCCAGAGTCTAACCGCCAGTGATGACGTCTTCACTGAGGAGTCCAGAGGAGGCCTGGTTACCTTGAGTCAAAGCGGCGGTGAGGAGGACTTGGAGGAGAGAAGGCGCAAACTGCAGCTGAGCACCCAGCAACTCCTGAAGGAGGCCAGGGAGAAGAGCCGAGGCTGGGAGAGCCACCCGGCTCCAGATCACGTGGAGCTGGCCTACAAGAAGGTGAATGTGGGGGGGCGGGGGAGGAGGAAGTGACATCATCACGCGGTTTCTGTGTCGCACTATGAAGGCTCGAAATTAACCTTAAGGCCTGCCTCTAATTTATCATCTCTGCTCATCTTCAGATGGACGATGGCTGCCCGCTGTGGATGTGGCGAGGCTCTGTGGAGGTGGACGCCGCACAGGGGGAGCTGCTCCACCGGCTGCTGAGGGAGCAGCAGCTGTGGGAGGAAGGCCTTCATCAGGCCGCCGTCATCCAGACCTTGTCCAAGGACGCAGACGTCTACCGCTACCTCCTTCAGGGCCAAGGTCACGGCCTGGGCTCGCAGCCCCTACAGGAGCACCTGCTAATCAGGTAATGAGCCACAGCGAGCCCGCGAGCGCTCGCCTCGACCTGCTGAGCTCTACAGAGCAGGGAGGACGGGGGAGTTGAAGCTGAAAGTACCCTCAAAGTGTCACTTTGAGTTACACTGAAACAAAGCATATCTTTTGTGTGCGTGAGGTTTGAATGGGGGGGGGGGTTGATGAAATTTTAATCCGAGCCTGAAGTCAGATGAGACATGACAGTATCTGTGTTTACAGTTGGCCCGCGTCGCTGGTGCACCTTTTCTCCTTCAGACTCCCTGCCTCTGTGAGCGCTGTGAGCATGAACTCAGAGTTACCCCTGACTAAGAACTAAAAATCACCACTTCTGCATAATGCATTCAAACGAGGTCTTTTACTTTCACCAAATCCCTCACGGAGACCCAACCAGAACATTAGTGTGGCTCTGAGGACCCATGGGCTTCGAATGAAAACGTCAATCTTTAAAAAATAAATAGTTTCATTTGTTTGAAGGAGGGAAAACACTGAAAGCAGCTGGTCGGGGTCTATTTGAACCACCTTTGGTGTAACGCTTAATAACTTCCCCAGCTGATGGCCTACACTGAAGCAAATTTGCATTTATTTACAGCAAGACTTTCAACACATATTCAACAGAAATGAAATAAAGACGATATTTAGCACAAAGAAGGCTGATTGTAGTTTGGTTGGAGGATTTGTATGACTGAGTCCTTTTGCTTGAGAGGCTGCTTAGTTTAGATGTCAACGGCGAGACAAACATCACTCGGACAGGTGGAAATGTTGCATTTAGATGGGACTATTTTCAGCGGCAGATTATTCCACACAGTAAAAATAATGTTGTGGGAGCAGTTTTGAACTCTCAGAAATATTTTATTCTCCTTTGTGACATGAATCGCTCCCTCCTCAGGATCTGGCAGGCAGACCCGTCCTCCGGCCTGACGTACCTCTCCTCTGTGTCTACCGAACTCCCCGAGGTGCTGGCGGAGGGGATCAGGGTCCACACCCACATTTGCCTCTACCTGCTGGAGCCCACAGGAATCAGGAAGACCCGACTGACACACCTCTGTCGCACAGATACAAGGTGAGGAGACGTTTTAAAGTGATCTGAGCCGGAAGTAGAAAGCATTTAAATTTGTTTACAGTAAAGTGGCCAAACGGTCCTTTAAGTTTAAAGGCTGAAGGGTGAATTATGCAGGCTTCCGTGAGAAGCCTATTAAAAGAAATATCTGGAGAGAGCGCTTAGTCCATCTTATCTCTCTTAATTGAGCCCGTTCTGTGTTTTTGACCTCTGCCAGCACCCATCTGCAGCTCCTCCCTGTAGGTGAGCAGATGAGAAAAAGGAGGAGGAGCAGGTCTCCTCCTCATGATTCATGCCCTTTGAAACTAAGTTGCTGCAGATTTTCTGCTGCTTACGTGAGCAGGCTGACTCTCGGCGGAGCCCTGCAGCTCCATTTGTCTATGCTGATTAAATGAAACTAACCCTCCGTGCCACAGAAAGCAGGTGGCGGTGGCGCTCTCGTAGCGCTCATCCCTGTCATTGAACTACACGGGAAGGTGCTGTAGGCAGCGACACTGATTCAGTGTGTGGGAGGCACATTTCTCCCAAAATCCTGCGCATATGTAAGTTCTCAGGTTTGATCTGGTCGAGCCATTTCATATTTTTTTATTGATCCTTCACAAACGAAGCAATGGTGATCTATCCTGTACCTGACGAGACATTATAATGATTGTAATTACTATAATAAATCCTCAGGGAACCACGAACAGCTCCACAAGATTTCATAGATGGAAAAAAAGAACTGGGCCACACCTTTTAATCTTTGAATTTGGATGTTTTAAGGGCTCAAAATCTCATCTGGCATTAACATCATCACAGAAACTGCACCAGGAGCTTCGTTGCGTGGGTTTCCTTAGGCGCAACGTGCACGTGGTACAGTTCTTTTGTCCATATAAAGTCTCGATAACTACTGTGGCACTGCTCTGGGAATAAAATAAGACACAAAATTAGGTACAATAACTCCCCTGGGAACCATGAACATCTCAAAAATGTAATGGTGACTCATCCTTCCTCCTGCAGTGGATTCAAAAATTACAAAAACATCAATAGTTTTTATTTTATTGCATTAAACAGCTGCAACAGGTCTTCATGGTTCCAAGAGGATGCATCCCACTTGCTCCGGTGTCCTAAATGTGACGACAGAAGTGATGTCTCAGCTGCTTACAATAGGTATCCTTGAATATTGCTCCATCCTAGAGGACGGACTGCCACGTAGATTTGTTCCTGGTTCCCAGAGGAATTACCACACTGACGTTGGTGTCATGGACTCATTTGTGCGTGTAGCATTGGCGTGGTACCCATGACAGCAGTGTCGAGCAGAATCCATAATGCCAGCGTGATTATGATCATTCTTTCGGGAAACATCTCTGCACACGTTTCATAGCAGTCCATAAGTGAGAATAGGGTACATCCCCTGGGAACCATGAACAGCTCTACAAAATAAGTAACATGAACCTACAGGTGGAAAACCTGCACCACTGCTCCCAGAAAACTGTTATACACCAAAGCTTCTACACAAAGCTCAGGATGTATCCTCTGGAACCAGAAACATGTCTATAGTACTGCATCCAGTTTTTGATAAAGACCAGACCAATCAATGCTGTCCATAGAGACACAAGTATCACAAATAAAATTTCAAAGAATGCAATTTGTCAGGATTTTCTGCCGTTTCACTTTTGATTTCCTAATTTTCCCTGAATGTCGTCGCCATGTGAGAAAATGAACTCCAGTCAAAGAGTGAAAATGGTGATTTGCTACATGAGACGGAGGGCAGAACAGCAAAGACGGGTTTGATCTTTCACTGTGTGATTATCTCAGCAGGCTTTTCAGTCGGCCCATTACGACTGAAGTGAAAAGAAGCGCACAATCACACACTGGCGTCTGTTTCTGATGAGTACGTGCTGAATAAAGAGCCGCCTGTGAAACTGAAACTGTTATCCACAGCGACGTAGAGCGCATACAGAAGTGCAATCGGCTTCATTTCCAGGCAAACATCGGCCCGCTCGCGCTCCTGTTACGCAAGAGTGATCACGTAAGAAAGAAGTGAAAACGCCCAGAGGGATGAGTGCCTTCACTCTTCCCTTTGTCCAACTTCCTCTCGCCTTTAATTTCCTCTCATCTAAACATCTGTGATGCGCCAGCCTGTCTCGGGCTTATTTGCTGTGGCATTAATTTTAAGTGCTTGTTAGCTTTCAAGGCAAGACAACAGATCCACTGCATCAAGGTCAGCGGGGCTTTTTACAGTACAGGGCTGTGAAGAAGATCCTATCACCTCCAGAGGAAATTAAACACGTTACAGCCTCAACGAGAGGAGGGAGGGAGCGGGGAAAGCAACATGGATTTTCAGGCTGAAGCTCAGATGCTCTGTTACCATGCACCTGTTCTTACTCAGGTTTAGATGACAAGCCTGAATAGAAGAACTTATAAACAAGAACTGCAGACATGTATTTAAGGGACTTCATACCTCAGTCAAAATCTCTGAATACCTTCTTTGTCTTCTCATCCAAAGCTCTCAGACATAAGGACAGAGACTTTTGAGTTTTTGATGTGCCTGCCATGCTTCCTGCACTGACCCCTGACTAAAAAAAACAAACCAAGACCGTAAAACATTTGACCAACATTCGAAACAGTCTTGGTGCTCATTTGAGTCCAAGCTTTAAGAAATCCAGCAAAGAAATACGTCCATCAACAGTCTAAAAAAAACGGAAGGGGGCAGTACTTCCTCTGTGCTCTGGCTAAAACTGCAGCCCCCTGGTGGCCTATGCAGGTACTGCAGGTGGGCCCCGATAAGTCATTTGCAAAATATAGCTTTAAAAAAAAGTCGTTAGATATTAAAAGATATTAAAACTTAATCCTCTGGGATAAAGCGATAGACTAAAATGCCCAAACCGATCCCAGGATCCAGTCGTTTGGGGTTTCAAAATCAAAAAGGATTTTTTGAGTCCTGCAGGCCTCCATCTCTCAGCTTTTAATAAACGTGATGAAATTGTGAAACTGAAACTGAAATTATGTTTTTTAAGTATGGCGTCAGTACTTATTGTTAAGGCCTTTACACACGTGAAGTCCGTGCCCATTTCTTTTGTGTTAAAATTATTTTTTGGTCTATTTAATTGGATTAATTTTATTTTTTCTCTAGATCAAGCTTGGTTTTTCTGATTTTTTTTTTTTTTGCAGTGAGCTCAGTGTGTCCACACGTCTCACGACAAGTTTGAGCTGTAAAATTCTGAGTTCCACGTTTGTTCCTAATGCGCTCGGTGTGTATCAGCCTTTATTCCAAATTTTTGAAGCTATTTTTGATCCTGATGTGAATCCTGATCTAAAGCCATTGATGGAGACTCAAGTTCAAAATCAGAAGATTGACCAATGTAAGTCCTGAACGACAGGTGTTGCACTCAGGCGAAACCTCATCAGAGCTGATTTAGGAGCATGTTTTTCGAGTGTCATCTTTTCAAACTGCTGCTGCGTCTCCCTGAAATCCGACACAATCATAAACTTGTGTTTTGGTCCTGCTGTGGCGGCAAAACGCAGGAGGTTACAAAAATGAACAGCAGCAGACATGATGTCACTTGTGTTGTCGCGCAGAGACATTTGTGTGCCTGTAATGGTGTAATAGTTCCCCTGTCCCACCTTTTTCCCGCTGACACACCTCCTCTGTGTTTTATCTTCCAGGGGTCGGTCGCAGGAGTGGCACAGCAAGGTGAGCGGACTCCGCCTGGCCTCCGGTCTGCTGGCCATCAAAGACTCCTTCAGAGCCGAGTACAAAGAAACAAAGATATGAGCCCATGCAGAGAAAGTCAGGCTCACCTGGAGCGCTCCTCCTCCTCCTCCTCCTCCTCCTCCTCCTACTCTTCTTCACGTCTGGTTGAACTGCAAACCGAGCAGAATGCAGGACGAAACGGGGCGGACCGCACCGTCGCTGTCCTGCGTCTTTCTGGAAGTTTTAAAACTCTGCCGTTGGAGTTTTCTCTATATGTTTGCTTTTTACTGTGGGTGACCTTGCGGATTGCCAGCAGCACCTCTGCACTCCCTGCTGTGCCTGTTACGCTTCACACTCAAGTTCACACACAGACACACAAAAATGCAAAGCATGGCGAGCTTTGACAAAGGACGTTTTGATGGGAGGGTGAAAAAGCTGAGGCTGGTTTGACTTTGAGGAAAAAAAGGAGCAAGTGTGACTTCTGGAATAATGGCATCACCGGCAGGAAGAGAAGGAGGCAGGGGAAGCTGCCGGGACAAAGACAGGAAGCGAGGACAGAAAACATCAGGAAGCAGACTTTCAGCCACCAGAGAGCGGCTGCTGTATCAAACCTGTGACCGAGAACAAAGAAAAGGAACGACGTGCGGCCGTCCTGAACGCCTTAAAAGGACATCGAAAGCTGTGAAGTCGGCTCGACGGTTCTAGAGACGGTCCGGCTAAAGCAATCGGGAAAAATCTGAGGAGAGACGAGCAAATCGTCTTTCTCGAGCTTGGCGGTGACTGCAGGGCGGTGATGCCTGTAATAAAGTGGACTTTCTAATGCCTACACACACTTTTTGCCATCACCAGAACTTCTAAATTCGCTCCTGTGACGGTTCGCAGACGAGCGATATCTACCTCTACACGGGACGACGCCGCGGTGGTGAAAACTCGGAGGCCGAACTCCAGGATTTTTTTTGAACTTTGTATTTATTCTTGTACAAATCTTCGAGTGTTGCTTTTAAAGCCTGCTTGACCTGAATACTGCATGAAAAAGTCATTAAATTCTATATCAGATTATTTAACTTTAAAGTATATCTGAATACAAATGTTCTATCCAGATATGTTATTTAATTCCTGGCTTTGTGTGTGAAACCTATCCGTGCCAAACACCTAATTAAAATGTTTATTTCTCCTCAAACCTGCTTCCTGTTGTTATTTCTCCCTCTCTCTCTCCTCTGTGACTCGTCTGACTGCCAAACAGATTACCGACTGTAATTTTGCGGGAAGGCGGGGGAAACAGCAGGCAGCGTGAAGATGAGGTGCCACACTGCGCCACTGAAGCACAAGAGATTAATAAGTCTGGCAATGCGATCCAAAAAAACCTTCCAACCCTCACCTCTTCCTCCTCCTCATAAACATGCAATGTATTATGCAAATCGTGTCTTTTGCATAAGGCTAATTTGCATATCTTATTGATTCATCTCTCAGATCACATGGTTAAACTGCTGATAAACGCGATAAGACGGAAACGTGAAGTAGAAATACTTATTGGGGCAAAGACGTCGTGCTCCGGTCCAAACAGGCTTTTAAGGAAGAGAGAAATGAGAGAAAACAGAAGTCCCTGCAGGCGGTTTCATTTCCATACAAGTCTGTTCTTCCATATGGTGCTAAAACACCACGAGCTGAACTTTGGATGAACTCAGGTCAAAGGTTCAAGAAGCCGGCCAAGACTAGAAATCACAAAATAACGTGTACCAGTCCGCGAGTCGTTTGGTACCGGGCCACGAGAGTTGAGGCTTGGGTATGAAATGTATGGTTTTTATCGTTTTTTTTTTTTTTAATCGTTAACTTGGTTTCCCTGGTTCTGTTCCCGTGTGTTATGAATAAATCTTATTTTTTTGGTACTGGCGCTGGTCTTATTTTGTTGTATTCATCCACAACACCTTAAAGGCCGGTCCATGAAAATATTGTCGGACATAAACCGGTCCATGGCCCGGGTGGGGACCGCTGTCTTACATAATCCAAATGTTCTCATTGTTAATACTATACTTTTACTTGGGTAATACTTTGGTTACTATATATAACTTATTAATTCTTTCATTTTCTGTTACTATGTTATTACTGAGCCGTAATACAAAGTGGGGTTTTTTTTTATACCTCAAGAGGTGGTGGAGACCAAAACTGGAGTTAAAAGATTAAAAGATTACTGGACTTACATTCCTGAGACAAACGCAGACACGGGTCCAGTGGGATGATAACTTCGCCAGAATGGACTCAAGCTAACACGTGCTCTGTAAAGACAGACTACAGTCATGCCCCACAGTGGTAGCCAAAATACATGCAACTTAAATATAACCAGAAACACACAAGTACAAGTAAAACTTTATCTTTGAAGGTAAAGAACAGAGTTTAAGTTTAGAAAAGTTTCTTATGAAACGAGGATTTCAGAAGGAAGTCAACACTGGGAAACAAAGAAGAGACAGTTGAATAAAGAGGGAATCTGTCACAACAAGAAAATAAAACATGAAATTACACTGCTTAACGAATTATTTGGTAATTATGAAAATAATTTTTTGCATTGATGTAATGCTTCAGTATGCACAACCCTTTCAGCTGAAATCGTTTTAAAGCTAAAATCTACATGTTATTCATTAATTTTCAAATGTAAAAATTCACAAAAAAAGCTGAAAAAATAGTAAAGCTGTTGATTTAACAAGTTAAATTACAGTTATTTACTCACAGTCCTGCAAAGTTGAAAATTTATGCTTTCCTTAACATTTTCCAAATCTGATTGCAGTCTTTGCCGGCCCTTTCTGGCCCCGGAGCCTCATGTTTGACACCCCTGGTTTAGACAATTCAAACTACTCAATTCCACTTCTAGAGAACCTCACTTTTCAAAGTCATGCTGAAGATGATAAAGAAAATTGGAGTTGAATCTGCCGACACAAACAAACAGATTGCATCTTTGTGGCTGTATGTACAGACACCTGCTTTTTACCTGCACTTCTCAGGTGAGCCCCCATCCCGAACCTGAGCACGTTGTTCAGCAGGTTTGATCTCCACAGGCGTCGTCACCAACTGCCAGGCCCTAAAACCATCCAGGCCTTCTAACCCAGCGCGAGACATAAAGGAGAGGGAATAAACTTCAGCTGAAAGGACTGAGTGATGATAATCGTCTCTCCCACTGAGGCAGGAGGGTTATTGCTTCTGCAGGTGTTACTGAGGTGGCGGTGGCATGGCGAGCAGTCTCCTCCCGGGGCGACTGTCAAAACACCTTTAACGCCGTCCTTCAGCAGCAGCAGCGTGGCAGCACCCAAAAGAATAAAAGAATAAACTAAAACAGAGGCTCTGCGGAAGCCTGATGAATGTTTCATGAAGGAATTATTGCCTGAGAAGGTACTGAGATAAAGTCCCGGGACGTATGGGACGATAAGAGACAACTAGAAAGGAGAGGGACTTTATATTTTTCATAAGCTTCAAAGATGGGTCACAGGAAGACATCTTCAGAAGTCTTCTAACAACTATTGTATGGCTTGTGGCCATTCTTGGAGACATACAATTTTTATATCTACCGCAGTGCACATCTGTCTGGGGGGTAAAGGCAGACTCAACAATTACAAGCTCGCGGGCTGCCTCGAGGAAGTGTGTGATGTATAATTAAGTTCATCAAATGGGTTTGTTTGCCTCACACTTTGAGTTTCTGAGAAACAAAGGCCACTTTCTCACACGAGTCATGAAAAGTGAAGACTAATTGTTATCTGAAATGCAGCGCGAATCAAATGTGACTTTCCATACATCACAGTCAGGGACGCAGGGTGGGCGGACGCAGAGGACAGCAATTAGAGTCAAAATACATGCAAAACACTTCACACTGAAAAAAGCTTTAAGTCAATCTGTGGACTTTATGTGTGATTAACGTGTTACGCAAACCTCCTTTAAAGGAACGAGTTCGGTGTCTGAAGAAGACGAGACACGGTGAAAACTGGAAATACAGCAGAGGTGAAAGCTCGAGTCCATCAGCCACAGCTCTCTGTCGTTGCCTTCACGCGTCCAGAAATGATGCTACAACTGCTGATAGCAAAGCCCTTTGTGTATTTTTATTTTGTGTGGATATTGTTCACACTCTCAGATTACTAGCTAACATTACAAACTAACTAGCTAACCGAATACACTGCACTAAAAACCTGTGTATGATTGTTTGGTATATTGCCCGTACAGTTGCCCATAATTCTAATGAAAAGCACCAACTTGTCTGCAAACACTTGCCAACTACCAGCAAAGACGTGGTAAAACTTGAAAAAGTACAATGCAAACTGGACCGGAGAAGGTGCACCTTCAAAAGTAAAATTTGTGCCTCAGCATGTTTCAAAAGGAGCAACTTTTTGAAGGGTAGTATTGCTTGGATAGTTGCTGGCAACTGTGGACGACTGCTGCAATCACGAGGGGGGATTTGCTAACCTGTCACACGTTTTCTCCTGCAGGAGGTTGCCAGATGGTCGCGGACCAGTGCAACTGAGGCCTTATTCACTTGTCCAAGCCAGACAAATCAACGTTGCTAGCAGTCACATGTCTGCAAAGGCAGTTACATGTTCGTGTCACATTTTAAACACAGACTCAGAAGTAGCATGTCCCACTTTTATACTGTCTATGATTCAACATCAGCAGACTAATAGCTTAAGGTTGGATGTGAGCTGAAAAAGCAAACAATCCTTCTGCTTCTTGTTTTTTAGAGCTAATATTAGCTAATGCGGGCCTGCTAATACAAAATGCTAGCTCTGCTAAGTCTTATTTAGCATCATTAAA
Source organism: Pelmatolapia mariae (assembly GCF_036321145.2). NCBI lineage: Eukaryota > Metazoa > Chordata > Actinopteri > Cichliformes > Cichlidae > Pelmatolapia > Pelmatolapia mariae. The sequence goes on along the minus strand of NC_086236.1, from coordinate 3,674,700 downwards.
TTATTCAAACGAGGTCTAGTAACTTCACCGTCCATTTTCATAGTACTTTATGTTTAATAACCATGTTAGATGAACTCATTTAGCAACATATCTAACTAGCATTCCAGTCAGATATGATTAACTACAGTTTGTTGTATTAGTTCATAAGGTCATAGAGTATTGATTTTAACCATCAGTAAACAATATAATTACAAAATATGCATAGCTAACATTTGCTTTTTAGAGTAATGAAATCTCATAGCAGATTTTTATTTATGTAGCCAAATTAAAGCTAGCTAGCTAAGTCAAATTTACAGCTGACTTTGACTTAGCAGACCTTAATGTTGGCATACATAACATGAGATACAAAAGTATAACGTCAGTTTTGTGTGCTGAATACCTAAACACCGTTTCATTGATATTAGCTTACACACAAACACAAGTAATAATATTATTACTGCAAATAGCAATCTCAGATTTTTCAAGGCTTTTTAAATTCATATTTTGTATCTCTGTCTTTCCTGGGTGAGGGAAAAAAAAAATCATGTTAATCAGGGTCTACAAAACGCTGGGTACGCTGATGAGCCAGGTGTAAACTACCATGTGATCTCTCTGTGTAATGACATCCAATCAATGGGCCTTTCCAGCTGCACTTTCGGAAATTAAACCCAATGAGCAAAAGTGGCACCCATCCATCTCTGTGCCTACACTTCCCAACGTAGAATCCCACAGATTGGCCGTCATTATCCAGACAGATCACGTGTTAACAGCATGAAGTGGAAACAGGGTCTCAATGAGCAGCAGCACATGTAATCTACCTCTGCTTGAAAAACAGCCAGTTTATCCTGTGATATCCAAGATCGTAATCAAAATGCTTTTACTCACACACCAATGAACCGATTTCAGAGCTTTACCCTCTGAAGGGCCGCTGTGTACACATTTTTATTCCAGAATAGCTCCCGACCACAGAGTTTGTGTTTAAATATATCCGACCAAACCAGGAAGCCGATATGTCTCAACTGAAAGGCAGTTTACAGAACCAGCTTTAAAATGACTGACAGCAGACTGGGTGATATTTTGGTTTCATAATCGCCCTTTAATAAAAAGATCCTTCACACGAGACATTAATAAATGAATCGAACACAATGATTTCCACGTCCCATGTTTGATTTAATAAGTGTTATGGAAAAATAACTCTTCCGGTTCACTGAGTTCAGACTGCCAAGGTTGATCTTCAGGCTTCCCCTCGTTCTGAACTCTGACATCACATCCTCTCGACCGGGTTGAGACCCAGGATGTCAAAGCTTTTGGCCATGATGGCTGCAGTGGCTTCGCAGAGCAGCATCCTCCACATGTTGATCTTGATCACCTCACCTGAAAAGGTAAAAACAGACATACGGAGGAAATCAAAGGCGTGTTAGAGTTTATATCTCTTGAACTATCGGATTATTTTCTCAGTAAATACACATTTTACAAAAGTGCTAGCACAAACCAATCCCATGATGAGTGTTTAACAGGACTTTATTTCTCCATTTTCTGTCCTTATGTAGAGGATAAGAAATAACAGGGCAGCTAAAAGATACAAATTCTGAAACAAAATAAAATTAAGGCGGCGATGATGGGAAAAAAGACAGAATAATAAACAGAGGTGAGGTGAGACTGAAGCGGTCAGAGGTGCACTAGACAGCGAGACTAATAAACAACAAAAAGATCAGAGGGCGCGTTTAATGATGCCGCCATCACCCGGCAGCATCAAATAAAAATCAGTGACCTGAACATCTGCATCCACACACAGCAGCCGTGACAGCCACGCACTGTCAGACAGAGAAGAAATCCAATAGAAATTAAGTCGGTAATGAGCAGCAGAGGAGCGTTACACAGACAGGTCGTTAAAGGGGCGTGAACGTGGACGGTGGACCCAAACAAGCCTGGTGTGCGGTGATGCGACAGTGCCGTCAAGGATGGAGAGAGGAGAAATTTTTTTCCATTTAGTAATTAAATACACACCGATCTGTGGATCGCCATTTTTAAGGTCCAATTTCACTATTTTCATCATCTCCATCTTGATTTGTTGAAGCCGGCAGTGATCATGTTCCAGCGAGAAGGTGGAGTTACTCTTAGGTGACTCTTACTAACAGGTTTGAACGAAGTCTGCCAGTTTGAAAGATGATAATGGACCCAGCAAAGTGCTTCAATGCTGCATTCTATTTAACAACCACCAGAGGGCGACTGTTCTGGCTGGAGAAAGAATTCCAGCTCTCGGCTGTGAAGGTTCTCAGTCATCCAGGTCATGGTAGTCTAAAGAGCTTGGAAAGAAAAACTTCTTCTTTCAGTTTCTTGAAGACGTTTCACCTCTCATCCGAGAAGCTTCTTCAGTTCTAAGGTCAAATGGTGGAGAGTCCCAGATTTAAGCCCTGTGGGAGTGTCCCCCAAAGGGGTCACGAACCTCCTAGCCCCACCCTACCATGTGATTTCCTGAGGTCAAGCTGGTCTTCAAGCAACTTAAAGAAGTCCAGACGCTTTTCTCCAAGCATTTTAGAATTCCAGCCCTCGGCTCCTGGGATTTTTGTCCTCAGCCAACACTTTCCTTTAACAAACTCACATGAATCTCAAACTGAAAGCAAGGCCGCTCTATGATCTGCACACAGAATCGCAGGCTTTGTTTGTCCATCTCCAAAAAAGATCAGAAACAGCCCAATATCGTGTAACATCATTACAAAGAAACGTTGCCGTAGTAAATCTAAGAAACCCACCAGCAAGGCGCTCTGGGCTTGAACGACCTTACACTGGTGTAGTCTAATAAGCTGTGGGCTCTTTGTTAGCAGGAAGGCCGTACAATGAGTCAGACCTCAGCTCAGACTAACAGTCCAGACAACCTCTCTCTCATCAGGATTCATTGACGACCTGCAACACATCGATTCCTTCTGCAAAAGCAACAGTGAAAAGTCGAAAATTCAAACCCTTCTTTGCAGCTTCATACTAAACAGTCGGGTCTGGATCCTTTGGCCATCCAATAGGACCTTGGCTCAAACTTTTGTTCTGACTACATTATGCCAAGTTTATTATTTCAAAGTTTGCACAGCTTTGGTTTTGTTTTACACTTTACAGTAACTTTTAAAAGCACATTCTGAGAGGAAAGGACATCATATCAAACCAAACTCTGAATATTCAAATCAAAGTGAAGAAAAAACGATCATCGGATGCACTAAACAACCAACACGCGAACACAAAACTGAAGTTTTGATCCTGACCAGAGAGTTGTCCCCCTGAAACTGATCTAAACCTCGACCCAGCTCACCCGTCTGCCGGTCCTTCTCCACGCAGTAGCAGCTGTCGTAGAACTCTGTGAAGGTGGTGGCGAGCTCGTACAGGTAGTCGCACAGCGTATGGAGGAGCAGGTCGTCCAGAATCTTCTGCAGGATCTCCGGGAAACGCTGGATGCACTTCCCCAACTTCCACTCCTTCTCGTGGTCCAAGAGGATCTCCGTGGTCTCTGCCGCCTTCTTCAGCGTGGCCTCGTCGATTTTGGCCAGACGGGCGATGGACCTGCGAGAGGAAAACAAACGTTTAAAAACCAGTTAAAGAGTCCAGGCTAAAAAGAAAACTACTGGGAGGGCTGTGCTGTCTACCACCTATAGCCTCAAATAGTTAATAGTTATGAGACGGGTAAATCTACTACAAAGGATAAAAACGCTCAGAACCAACACCTGATGATCTCCAGCAGTTTAAAAAAACGTAAGAAACAGTCGTGATTTTGTGAAGAGCTCAACAAAGACTTAATTTTAAAGGCAGATACCAAATATAATTGTTCAGTGACATTCAGGAGAATATCAGAGCAACAAATGATGGACAAACCAAGTCCTGAGACGGTTTATTACTTATCCAAACATCGGCATAAATCAGTTCAACTCAAAGACTAATTGGCTTTTACTTGTGATGGTTTTGATGTTTAAAGCAGGGAGAGTCGCAGTGGTTAGCTCCAGTATCCTGCACTCTCATTGGTAGTTGACCACTCCAAAGTTGGAAAAGGTTTAACTCAGGACCCGCCTACTTCACATGAACAGCGGTAATTCTGCTCAACATGACTTTAAATCACTAAATATCAATGACCTTCAACGGTTTCCACGTCACTGGTCACCAAAACCCTTTCACACGCCCCCGATCTCCTGTTGGTGATATGATGAGAACTCGGCTTTGGAAAAAATGTATAAAACAAGTCAAACCGGTCTGATTCTCCAAGCATCCACTCGGCCACAGTTATCCCATCGTGTTCCCAATAACGATCCATCTTTTATCCACAATCAAACCAAGCAGAAGCCGGCTTATAAAAATGACCAGTTGATAGTTCATTATTTTCTCTTTTTATCCTTCACCTCAACAATGAATAAACCAATTTTAGGAAAATACATGAAAGAAGTGATGCTGGGGTTCATGTTGAGGAAACCCAACATCTCCTAAAACACTAAGCTCAGTTTTTTCCTTCTGTGTCCATGTTCATTTAAACTGGGCGGCCCAGCTCAGGGTTTTAAGTTCTGCTTCTGTCCATTTTTCTCTCTCTTCTTCTTCTCTGAATCTTGAACAGCACAGCAGGGGGCAGCTGCCGTCACTGAGTGCTCTATTGACTGAACGCAGGAACATCGAATCCTCTCGGGCGAGCCCGCTCACCCCTCCCGGTTGGAGGGGGAAAAAAAAAAAGAGAGAGAGAGAGGATCAATCCTTGCCGGGCGCTCTGCCACCCCGACTCGAACTCCTCCGGGAAGCTGGAGAGGAAGATCAGCGCGGCTCTCGTGCAGCCTGGAGACGCTCAGTCGATGGAGGGGATAAGAGTGAGGACAAATTGGGTCTCACTGAGTGGAAATACCCCAAAGACTAATCCCAAGCCACAACGATCGCAGAGGGTCTGGCGAGGCCGATCTGATACGAGTAATGAAAGTATACTGGTGCTGATGGGAGGTTCTCGTACAGGACAGACGAGAAAAATGGAGGCACTTGATTTAACTTTCAGGATAGTTTCAGTGTCCTAAACAAAGGGTCAAGCAATAGTTCATATAACCGATGGACAGATTACTATGCATTACTACATATAAACTAATCAGTCACTACTGTTAAAAGAGGCTGTTAGCAGCAACGCCGCTCGATATTTTACACTGGGTTTGATGGGCTGCGTGAAAAGAGCTGCAACAGAGGCACAAAGCTGCAACTTTTAACTTTATCTCTGGATTTAGTCCGAATCTGAATCTTCCAGGTGTAAAGTGAAGCCAAGACTAACTGAGGTCGTCTCAGTGACCGTGAAATGCCAAGACTGCTGGAGAAGACTGAGGTGGCACAAAGACAGGATGGAGTGGACCACCGAGGTTAAATGTGTAACTCCTGGTACTCAGCCGGGACTCGTCATCCATTCATCTAAGATTTTCAAACCTTTCCTGTCAGCCAATAACTTTGAACCCTGAATACACATTTTTAATTTTCCTCAGTTTTCATGTGCACTTCAGTAAGGCTGCAAACACTCGACACTCCATTAGCTCCTTTAGGGCTGTATAACAGATCAGGTCTCCGAGTGGTCCGCGCTCATTTTAGATCCAGGCTGTTCTAAACTTCAGAACTCGTCTAAATCTATATACAAATTTTACAAATGCTATTTGTATCCTTGTGTGCCTGACTGTGTGCTGGAACACGTGCACTTCTTAAATCTTTTTTATCTAAACTGTAAGTATTAAAAGTTGTAGTGAACCCTGACCTGATGCGGGTGAAGGCGTAGAGGAGATACGCCGCCGTGTTGCCTCGGTCGTCCAGCATCTTATCAAACGAGAAGACGTAGTCGTTGTTGCGGTTGTGGGAGAGGTCGGCGTATTTGATGCAGCCGAACGCGACGGCCCTCTGAGCCTTCGTGAGCTCCTCTGGAGTCAGGACCTGCAGAAAGAAGATTTTCTTTTATTAAAGCAGACAATCTCTCCCCATCGCCGTCTTCGCCCGGCGTGCTTTATGGCATTAAAAATGCTGATAAGTGTCGTTTTAATCAGCTTGTAATTACTGAAGGCAGTGCTTCACCTTCTGCTTCCAACAGTTAAACCAGTGAGATGAATTTAATCCAAATAATGAAACCAATTTACTATCCTCGGGCAGAGATTAAATTGACTTATTGAGTCATAGCCTTCCCTTGAATCTGTGTGTGACGTGTTTGATACCGTAGGGAGTGAAGAGGAGGATTATGAAGATTTCGTGATAGTGATTAAAAAACAAAAAAAAAACTGCAGTCAAGCAGAACACAGCAGATAGAAGAAGTGACGTGACAGGACAAAGATTAATGGCACAGGAGGTGAAAACAGGGCTGCGAGTAACGGGCAGGTTAGATTTAAGGTCAGATTTGGAACAAATGGCCACTTTTCCACTGCTGAAACTTCCAACGTTTACACAAACTGCCCTTCGTCTGCTCCTCCAGCGGTTCCCACTGTTACATACGATCAACTGAACTTTCAAATCATTTTGAGATAGCTTCGAAAGAAACACCAAAATAGAGCTCGGAAAAAACAAAGATAAATATGATGGGAATATTGGTCATGTAACGTAACTCGGGCTCTATGACCATAGGTGCACAGAGATGACCGGGTTCAAGCTTTTCCGGCCGATGTGCCAGGAGGACATTTGTCTAGCTTCTGATTTTTTTCAGATAATATGGAAATTAACTGTGAAAATATCCTGCAGTCTACAGAAACAGAAATTCACATTAACTACGTATATTCAGAGGGTTTGAAATAGGGTTGGGCAATATTTTACAACCGACAAGCATCAGTCCAGTAATCGACGATGGGGGGTATATTCACGCATGCGCCGACTTTTGATGGGCGGAGCAATGTAATCATGCACGGACTGATTTGTGCATTTACAACACAGAAGAAGTCCAAACATGGACGAATTAATTTCCCCCAAAAAATTAGTGCTGTCAGCGTTAACGCGTTAATGTGGCATTAACCCGGTGATCACCATCAACGCCATTAAAATTTTTAAGACGCTCAACCCATCTGGAGCGCAGAATGTACAAACTTTGGACAAACTGCCTGAAATGTGTTGATAGAGACATTTCAGGGATTTTGACTCACTCTGTGCTCCAGACGGGTCACATTAGTTGTGATGATGGTGCGTTAACGCTGACAGCACTAAAAAAAAAAACATAAAAGTTGCCAATTTGGGATTTCTTTGGCTTTAAACTAGATGAAAGAGGTAAACCTAAGGCTGTAACCAAAGCGGTGTGCCGCTTGTGCAGACGTATAGTGTGAGCAAAGTACTCAAACACGACTAACTTTTTTTTTTCCCTTCTGTTGACTGCTTCTATTAGCTCCATCATTATTAGCAAACTGACTCATGGGCAAATAAATAAATAAATCGCCCTTGTAAAAACGACCGCCGATAGTCGATATATTCATCCAATTGCCCAACTCTACTTTGCAATCACTCTGCTTTTCTAAATTAGATCCAAGAGTCTGAGAGTGACTGCAGTGAGGTGGACTGTGATTGTTTGTAGAGAGGTTGCCTCCCACAGCGCAACCTGTGCAATCAGCTGATGACCCAAAGTGGTCGAACAGCGAGTGGTCGAGTGTAAACCTCTGGTTGAACAGTTGTTTACATCATCGAACATGCGATCGGTTATTTTTCCTGAACAGAAAGACAAATCAAGTACTAAAACCTGCAGTTCCACTAATGTCCACTAGAGGCCGCCTCCAAAAGTGAGTCAGTCCCCATAGACTGCCATGTTAAGATGACCAACCTTACAGCCGTAAATAAATCTTCACAGCCCGCTATAAAATACAGTTTTGGTCTCCATCAATACTTTCCACCTTCAACAACTACAATGGGTGAATTTTTGTAATTATTCCCAGCGGTGGAACAATTCTGGGCTTTGAGATTCTGGAATATAAAAATGTAAACATAAATATTTTATGAAATGATTGCAGTAAGTGTTTTTAATCATCCTGGCATTCACAGACATTTGTCTCCCGGCCGAATCTTCCATTTTCACTCCATTTATGAACCAAATCCTAAATTCAAATCCCCCTCCTGCTGCAGAGCCTCTAAATGACATCAATGTGTTTTCAAAATTACCGCAGCAGATACATGGTTTTCTCATTTTTGTCCCATCTTTTCAAAAGTGTCGAGGGGAAAAAGTTTGAAGTGGAAATTTCCGAAATGTTCTATAAAAATATGAATCTTTAAAACTCTGCCTTCCCCTCCTTTCATTGCATTCTGCCCTGAATCTTAATCCCATCTTTCAAACGGGGCTTGATGTTCTTTTATTTAGTACTAGAAGGTGTATGTTACTTCGCTGAGCTCTCAGAGTGGCTCCAAAGAAACAATAGATCTCATCCCCCTGGTAGCTGTGACCTCCTGATTCAAGGACAAACCTTCAATGTTTTATAAAATCTTGGATCCTTTATTGAATTACAGCAGAACAGAGCGAGCTCTGAGAGTTTGAAGGGAAGCCTCTATAATCCAAGACTGAGAAGCCTCTAAGAGTGCAGGAGAAAAGAAATAGCCTTAAAGACATATTCAGACGTTTAAGAAGCTGGAGCCAGAAGTACTCGACAACTGGTCCAAAGACTAGCCAACTGATTACTCGTCTTATCAAAGAAAGGCACTTTATTTAAATTCTCCTTGTATTTAGGCAGAAATTCACATATTTATCACCATTTTTTGCTCCTAATACACAATTGTTTCTTTTAAATGAGATGTCCTGATCAAGGGGTGCAGTGATTCTCCAAAACCAGTGTCTGGGCCGTACCACTTGTTTCTTTAGAAGAGGGTCAGTGACATAAAACAGGCCTGATCCATTTTTCTGATGTGTTTATATTAAGATTTACTCAGATTACATGCACATCTTTGGAGTAAGTTTTGCTTATATGTGGAGCTGCTGTTTTGAAACTTGAGCGAGGAAGACTGATGATCTTATTTTGATGTAGTAACAGGAAGAGCAACCATTACAGAGTGTAGATTAGAGAAAATCCTAAATAGATTCTTGTGCACCCAATTCTTGTTTTAAAAGGTGAAGATAAAAATAAATATATCAAATAAAATACATACTAAAATCTTTAGAGGATCTAGTGTCGTTAGGTCCAGAACACCTGATTACCAGGTCGTACAGCTTAACGGGGTGCTTTAGTGACCTCATCCACCATATCCAATCAAAACGAAGAACCAGGAATGAGAAATGCTAAAATAATCATAAATATAAACCTTTCTGAGACCCTCAGAGTCCAGCAGAGCTATAGGTGGATGTTTTTATGACCACTGGGGTTTTTGACTAATACTCTACTCAACCTGGCAACACGTTAGCGTTTTATGTACGTGCCTCGAAAATAAGACTGAAGTTGAGTCACTACAGCGACTAATCAGCCGAGCTGTTACATATACATCCAGCAGATTCTCAGACCAGTTTAATCGATCCCAGATGGCCTGAGTGTTTGTCAGTGAAACACCTTTGCGATGCTGAACGTACATTAGCTGTGTGACTTTTTCAGAAAACCTGACCTCTGACTTTGAGGTTAACCTGTAGAGGCACCTGTGGTTTTAATTTGAATTTAATTCATAAACACTGCCTGATGCCTGCCCGGCGCTTCAGCCTGATGGAGAAAAAGAATGAACGGCTGAAGTGGTTGAAGGATTATTTTGAACAGGGAATCATGCAAAGCTACTTTGCAAATAGAAATATGGAGCTAGAATGAGGAGAAGAGGCCCCATCATGCTTAGAAAGGTTCCTGCTCTGTACTACGAGCTAAAAAAAAACCAAAAACTGAGTTGTAAACTCAACAATCAGTCCCTGCAGCGAGGATCGAAATTCTTACAGTCTGGTCTGAAAGGTGCTTTTCTAACAGCCACAAAAGGACAGGTCAGGGCCTGAGAGGCCAGGATGTGTGTGACACACGGGGCAGGATGAGACAGGAAGGGCCAGAAAATAACAGGAAATAAAAGCACCAAACACAGAAGACACAAAAAAATGAGGAGAGAGCAAAGTGTGAAACATCACAACTGCTGAAAACAAACATGAAGGAGCAGCAGTGTTAGAGAGCGGGCTGAGGTTCACGGAGGCCACGGCTGGGGTTTGTTTTTAATGAGGCCGGGTTAGCAGATGGTAGACGTGGGCACCGACCCAGACGGAGCGAGGAGCGCCAGGCCGGAGAGGCCTGCAGGGAAGCTGGCACCGGCTTCCCCGCAACCTTCTCAGCATTAAAATTGCTGCAGTTCAACTGAAAGTCAGCGACTGTTTGCACCACACCTAGTGCTCCACATAATAACTTAACCGGGTCAGGTTCTCTTGTTTTTCTCCTCTTTAAAAAAATAAAAAATCTCCCTGCAAGTTTAACATCACAGAAACACCTCAGCACCAGCAGGTGAGACACGGCGAGTCAAAGTAACGGGAACGTCGAGAGTCTGTGCGAGGCGGAGAGAGCGGCTAACGATGGCCCGGGGAGGGAAGAAAAGGATGTAAGCAGGTATTTCTGAGTTGAATCAGGCAGGAAACACTTCCCACCTCCAAACAACCAAACAAGCAGCTCTTAACGAGGTCCGGACGAGCCGGTGATGGAGGATCAGAGCCGGGCGGCGGCGGCGTGGTTTGGTTTTAGGAAACAGAGAGGAGGGAAAACCGGAGGGGAAACACGCTGGCAGAAGTTTGTTTTTCCTGAAGAATGACTTTAGAAAAAGGAAAATAAACAACTCGAGGCTCGAAAGACTCGAAGGACTCTCCGCTGACAAATACTCAATCCACTGAAGATAAAAAACGTGAAGTCTGACATTCGTCTGAGCTTTGAGCCCTGAAATGGGATCGTTGGGTCATCAGTCAAAACTCAGAGGCACTCAGCAGAGAGTCAGGAAGTTTATGACACACAACTTCCTGCTTTATCTGTGCAAAAGCTTTTATTTAACACAGAATATCTGCTGAACTCAAGCAAACTGAGGCAGTCAGCTTCCCTTTTACAATCTACTAACCTCTGCCCACCTCTGGTTTCCCATGATGCACTTTGCCTCTGTGTTTACAAACCAGTCAGCTTTTTATCATTAATTATTACTAATCTCCGTCCCTCTTCCACAGTGCGTCCTTGTCCTGCTCTCACCCCCAATGGTTCTGCTGGAGATGGCCCCGCCCCTCCCTGAGCCTGGTTCTGCTGGAGATGGCCCCGCCCCTCCCTGAGCCTGGTTCTGCTGGAGATGGCCCCGCCCCTCCCTGAGCCTGGTTCTGCTGGAGGTTTCTTCCTGTTTAAAGGGAGTTTTTCCTTCCTGCTGTCGCCAAAGTGCTTGCTCATAGGGGGTCATATGATTGTTGGGTTTTTCTCTGTATTATTGTTGGGTAGGACTCTTATATATACTTTACAGTATAAATAAATCTGAAGTGAATATGAAGACTCACTATGGGAATGGATGTAAAGTAAAAAGAAGACATGGAAAAACTTCAGAAACAAGGAAAAGTCAGCGAATCTAAAGCACGACCACATGGTGATGAACGTTAGCTTGTTGTTAGTGATGTCGTAGCTATATGAGCCGTTAGAAGCACGTGTCACATGACTTTCACGCACTTCAGTTCAGGATCACCAGTTAGCCTAACGAGCACATGTTTGGATTGTGGGAGGACAAAATAAGGAATAAGTGGGAACGCATCAACATTTTGTGTGTGTTCTCCTAAATGTCGATATTTTTAGTTAAACGCTCGTCCCATCGAGCCCGACCCTCTGATCACCAAGCTTCACGTCTCCGGTCCGATTCTCCTCTCGAGGTCTTTTTAAAGCTCCACGTGTGTGTGGTGAATATTTAACCACGAGTCCTCCTGCTGATTCAAATCGATCGATGGCGGGAAGTCTTTTTTTGTTCTCCCTCCTGGGTTACAGTCTGCTGGAATAATTCCTGTTATTATGATGATGTTATATCCATATTCTGTGTCAAATATTTTATCTTTTATAAGCAGACGTTTGGAGCGGCGAGGGACGCCGTCCAGCGAGCCGCTCATTATTTCTTCCCCGAGCCCGGCTTTCGATTCGCTCCGACGAGGCTTATTCTACAGTAATGACCACCTCGCTCTACAGTAGCCATTAATTCTTCCCGCTCTCATCCCGCTCGGAGAGAGCCAAACTTGGGAGCTTTCTCATCTCGTCCAGACACGGCTGAGGCTGAAAAACCGCCGCCCGGCTGTTTCCCTCTCATCCTCTCAGCCCTGTGTGGTCTTTTCATCCTCCTCTGCTCATGTGTGAGCTCAAACCTCTGCAAACACTTTTCCTCTCGGCTGTTTTGAGTCATTAATCCAAACAAGAGCAGAACCGTTTGTGTCTGATTGGTGAATTTCACACCGATCGTCCGCTGATGAGTCAACAACAGGAAAACAATCATTCCGGTTTATAACCTGATCTGTTTTTCATGCCCTCTTTGAGCTCTCCACCTCCACCACACGTTAAAGGCACAAGTTTAGAAGTAGCACCGGCTCTTCCTGCTCAGAATATACTGGTTACCCCATACTGGGCTGTACTGGGACCCCAGGTTTGGTCTGTTTAAAGATCCAATGGGATATTCCCATTGATAACCTGTTTTTGTAATCTGAAGGCGATGTACCAAACTGTAATATTCAAACGTTACTCTCGGTCGGGTCCAGCAGCCTATGGACCGACCTGGGTCCAAAGAATGTGACGTTTCCTTTTGAAAATTATGTTTGAGCAGTGATCATGAGAAAAAAGTTACATGCAGCTCGTTTTAAGGTCATGCAGGCCTGCAAGTTGTTATTGTATCTATTTTATAATAAGTTAAGGCCCAAAACATTTTTACTGATAATAATAAAAAGACATTTGATGATTATTTGTCTGATTAATATGGCCCCTGAAAACTACAGCATATTTACGATGTAAGATGAGGAAATATTGTTTTTTCGTAAAATATCCAATTTTCAATATTGTCTTCTTTAAAAATCTGACCTGTTACCTTCTTATTGTGCCTACTTTCAAGTATTTGTAGGTAAATATAAAGGTAGATCATTTATTTATTAAAAATAAAATTAACCCGTGTTATGAAGTGTTACCTTTTGTCTTTTAATTTCTTTGTGTGCTTTTACTGTGTTTTTACTTGCTTTTCTTATGTTGGAGTGCTTTTGACCTCTCAGGGCCACCGCAGAAATCTTCTTGCTTACGTCATCTCGTGGAAATTGTATCTGAGTTGAAATGCTCGTTGGCCAGTTAGTTACTCTAACTGGGACTGTTGTTGAGGGCCGTCCCAGTTTCTCGTGTGGAGCCTGAACTCCTCGCTGCCGTGTGAACAGGTGAGGATTTTCTTAAACTTGCCATCACGTTTTTGTTCTGCCGCGTCTGCAGCCTCACCTTGTCTCGCTCCTTCTCCTTCAGCTTGTCCATGGACCTCTTCAGTCCCTCGTCCAGCAGGTCCATCAGCCTCACCGTGTCTCCAGAACGAGTCTTAAACTTCTTCCTGAGGAGGAAACGGCAGAAACAGCGGCTAAGTGCGAGGACGGCGGGTTACAAACCACCTGAAGGGGAACCAGAAGTAACAGAGCTGCTGCAGAGTTTCTCATCCCCAACCTGAACTAGCAGAGGTTCCACTTCCTGTCTCCAATAATTATCATGACAGCAAACTATTAGATTACTTCTGCTCGCCTCGGGGCGATACATTTTGTACAATCAAGCAAATCAGCTAAGCATTACAAGCCGAGCATGAGCCAAAAATTTAATAACCCCCGCCTCCCCTCCCTCCTCTGTTTACTCACAGCTATAACGGCTCCCCCCGTGGCTGCGTTAAGCTCTTATTGTCTGGATGAGCGATTATGAGAACAGCGTGATAAATTTCTAATGGAGTCTGCCGTAGTGCAGACATAGTGGGGCCAATTTACGCCCCCTCAGGTTACCGCGGGGCATTTAGCGGCACTTAGTTATGGCCTCCGCGAAGCGTAACGTCAGCCCGCCGCCTGAACCCGGCGCTTCTTCTCAGGTCGACTGATTAGGAATAAACAACAACGTGACAGATAAGCGGTCAAATCACAAATCTGCTCACCAATCAGAGCGCAGCGATCGCTCACACGACGACAAGATAAAAACCAACGCTCAGAGACGAGGCGCTCCGGTGCTCAAACTGCACGACAAAAAAACGGGAACATGGCGGGAAAAATATATCTGAGGTGTTAAAGTTTATGAACGTGATGACTTGGAATCTACAAATAGATTAAAGAAGAAGAAGAAAAAGAAGGAGAACAAAAGCAGGAGGAGAAGGCGTGGAAGAAAATGGAGGAAAAGGTTTAATATAAGCAGCGAGAGGACAAAAGAACAGAAGGACATAAAGACAGTGGAGGAAGAGTGAAATGAAAATGTTGAAGAACAAAAAGAATAAGGAGAATCTCCAGAAAAGGGAAAAATAAAAAAAATCAAAGAAAAAGTTAAAGTAGCAGCAGAAGAAAGAGCGAGAAAAGGAGGAAATAAGTGGAAGAGAAGGAGGAAAATAGGAGGAAAGGGAGAAGGACGAGGAACGCAAGAGGAGAAGTAAACGAAGAAAAAATGAAGATAAAGAGGAAAGATGGAGAAAGGAGGAAGATGCAATGGGAAAGAGAAAACGAAGGAAACAAACGAGCACTACTGAAGGAGGAAATAAGTGGAGGAAGAGGAGGAGTTAAACAGAAGAACAGAAAAGTTTAACTGAACAAGCAGAAGAAGAACGAGAAGAAAGGAAGAGGAGGAGGAAGGAGACAAGGAAAGAAGATGAAAGAGGAGGAAGGAATGATAACAACACGGACTCTGAGTCTGAACTTTTTCATCACTGCTGTCCTCCTCTTGCTCCTCCTCTTGCTCCTCCTCTTGCTCCTCCTCCTCCTCACATGCTGAGTAAGGCAGGCTCTGTGATTCGCTGCAAACGACTAAACTGTTTGTGGGGCAGTGGCTGAAAATCCTGCGTTTGATTCATCGATGCAGAAAAAATAAATAAATAAATAAAACGAGCCTTTATGTGAGCAGCAGGAAACACAGGAAGCCTGCCCGTCTGGCGAGCAGAGACCTCGGATCTGAAGTCGGCTTTAGAGACATTTTTTTTTTTAAACCCCAAAAAACAGTTTTATTGTTTTAGTGTTTGTTACGTGTAGTTATTCATTTACTCGTTTACGTTTGTGGCATTCCAAAACCGTCGCAGAGCGCCCTCTGGTGGACAAACTACACAACTTCAACATTCAGAACGCGGCTGTAGGGCGTTCCTCGCGTCTCTTCATTTATCAGCCAATCAGGCGGGCTCTCATATTTGAGCCCTATTTTAGAATTTTGACTTCCTTGACCATCCACGGATGAGGTCAGGGGCGGAGTTATAAGTGCGCAGTGGGCGTCGTCCAAGGGCAGGACCTAACCTGTGCATTGAATCCATGTAGAAACTATGGTGTAGCCTTCGCGAGCGGTCGACACTGTCGTCGCCATTGACGCTAAATCACCTGACGGAGAGTCCCACTAGTGGCAGGCTGTCCCCGGGGAGGCGGTCCTTTTAAACCTCAAAGTCGTCACATGATCCACCTCAGGTGCTTCAAACCCCACTCACACTTTGTCCCCAGTGACAATGCCCCACCCCTTTTTTCCACGCCTTTGCTCAGCACCACCTCCCCAGTGTGTCTCCACCCGGTGATGTCCTACCTGGCAACAGTCGGGTACCTGCAGCCCTCAAACAGCACTCAGAAAAACAAACTCTACTGTCAGAGCGTGTTTTGAACTCACTTGTCCTCCCCCAACACCACTCCAAAGCCAGTGTGCTCCACCCGGATCACTTTGGGGTCGTACCAGCCGATCAGCTGAGCCGCGGCGAACACCACCTGTAAGTGCATGCTCTGGAGGGGAAAACACACCCAAATCCAGTGAGAAACCCTCCAAACGTCATGTTTAGGAAAGAGACGGAGCTCAGAGCTAAATCCAAACCCTCTGTGGTCGCGCCTCCACCTACCTGTCCACTGTCAGTGACGTAGATGATGATGTCGGCCTTCTCTTCGAAGATTCGTTGGTGAATGGCCGCGAGGTCTGACGTGTCATAGGTGTAGCCCCCGTCTGACTTGACGATGGTGAGGGGGATGGGCTGCCCTGGGGGGAAGACGACCTTACGACCCTCGTCGAGCTCCACCAGGCCTGAGGTGGAGATTTAAAAGGATGGAGGTGGTTTAATGAGAGGGGAAAGAAAGAAGGTCCAGTCAGTCCAAAAAAGACAAGGAGATAAAAACAGGAGGGCACCAAACATTCATGAGGCAATGCTGCCACCTGGTGGTGACACTCAGAAACTACAGGCTGCACTTTATTATCCACTGAAAGAGGAAAAACTGATTCTATAAAGATTTCTATAAAAATCCAAGTCAGTGTGATCAAGGGAACAAATAAGCTCTATTTCTGTTAACCCTAAATGCTCAGAAATGCCCTCCGTGACCTTTGACCTGCTGCACACTGACCTTTCTTCTCAAACTCCTTCACCACCTCAACCATCAGGTCCTGGTAGTACGACTCTCCTCTCTCAATGAGCGTGATGTCCAGGCAGTCGTAAATTTTCTGAAACTCTGGAGAAATAAAAAAAAAAAGAATTAATTAAAACCTGTCACAGGTAGACTGGCTGCTCTAAAGAGGGGGAGGAGCTTCAACGGGTTAAACCCGTCCTCGTGTCACATGACTAATTTAAGCCCAGCGGCTCTGAATCAGGGACGAGTGTTTCATTCCTGTTAGCATGAAAGGTTAAAACCCGACGTACCTTTCCTGGAGACGTCACAGATGAGGTTCCAGGCTTTGATGAACTCCGGCTCTTTGCTCTGCAGTTTGATGACACACTGGTACGCCCGCTTCTTAAACTCCTCGTCCGTGTCAAAGCGCTTCTTTGACTCCTGAACGAGAGCACGAGAGACTGTCAGCTCCCTCGTTTCACTGTTACAGTCAAATCTGAGAAAACGTGTCTCCCGGACAATAACTCTAGTTCATCTAATGAAGTCCCTCACACTGAATATGTTCAGAAGCCTCAGGGTCGGTTTAATTTGGGGCTTTTTTTTTTCTTATTTCTGCAGCATTTTTGAGCTTTAATAACTTCACAGATACAGGAAACGTTGACATGAAACCTTCAGGGCTGAAGACACGTTTAAGCTGCACCAGATTAATGTCTGTACCCGAACATTTGATCAGTGTCATGAATGCAGAAACTTCAAAAAATGCATTCTGGGCAAACTTTCAGGGCTCGCATCACCATGTGGGACAGGTGGCTGTCCCAGGTCAACTTTCTGGCTCAAAGGAACAACGGCAGCCACATCTTTTTGTGTCACAGGAAGTGACCGGTCCTGTTTTTTTCACAGAACTTAAATCTGTTTTTCAGCCCTGAAAGTTTCATGTGAACATGTGGGGCGATCGTGGCTCAAGAGTTGGCAGTTCGTCTTGTAATCGGAAGGTTGCTGGTTCGAGCCCCGGCTCTGACAGTCTCGGTCGTTGTGTCTTTGGGCAAGACACTTCACTCGTTGCCTACTGGTGGTGGTCAGAGGGCCCGGTGGTGCCATTTACCATCTCGTGTACTTATGAAGTTATGACGGTTAAAAAACTGCACTAGGGGTAAAAACCTTAATGGGTCCTAACACCACATGGGATTTTCCCAAAAGCAGCCCGATCACACACAGAGACGGGATGAGCATGAACTGACTTTGTAGAAGGCCTGCAGGTCACTGATGGGAGGGGAGACGGTCAGGTAGTCCGGAAACATCTCCTGCAGGTGCGCGATCAGCATCCCAAACTGGGTACCCCAGTCCCCCAAGTGGTTCAGCCTGCAGAAATACAAACTAACTTTTTAGATTTTATTTCTTGAAAGGTTTTTACCGTTCGCAGCTACAACACAGCGAGCGCGGCCAAGCTGACCTGAGGACTTCGTATCCCAGAAACTCAAACAATCGGCACATGCTCTCCCCGATGATGGTGGAGCGCAGGTGACCCACGTGCATCTCTTTGGCGATGTTTGGAGATGAGAAATCCACCACCACCTGAATGCAACACAAACACACAGGAACTGATAAATGCAGACAGGTAAATCCATCACAGGTGAACTCAAGAAGACCAGCTCCATGTTTTTATTCCTGGACTCTATCAGAGCAGCTTTGCATGAGTCATGGTTCATAATAAGCCTATTTTATGTTTGATCAGTACCGTTTTAGTGTGTTTAATCAAAGTTTTTGACATCCGCCTTAAACCACACAGGTTTTTACTTCCTGTCACAGCTTCAGTTTAAAAGCAATCA
Organism: Pelmatolapia mariae; assembly: GCF_036321145.2. Taxonomy (NCBI): domain Eukaryota; kingdom Metazoa; phylum Chordata; class Actinopteri; order Cichliformes; family Cichlidae; genus Pelmatolapia; species Pelmatolapia mariae. The sequence continues at coordinate 3,656,484 of NC_086236.1, read as the reverse complement.
TCTTCTTTCCAGTTTTGCATTAATATTAATTTCTGTCTCTATAGAAAAAGCTTATTTTGGATTCTCCCTCATTCACATCCTCCACCTCCTCTTTCTCTTCTCTGCTTTTGTGAGCATACACATATTTTTTTTTAACGTCACACTTTATATGAATAATTTCAACTCCACACAGATAAATGTGAACGTGACTTTTACAGCACCAAAATAATTAAATGAGTAAATGTGGTTCTTTATTTTTGTAACTGAAATAAATAAATTAATAAAATAATCTAATCTGTCTATTTTCTGGTTCCTGCTATATTAAACTGAGCTCCTCACCTCATCTCTGCATCCAGATTGCCTTCACAGGAAGCTCATTTCTATAAGTTTTATGAAAAATTTTTATTTATTAAGAAAAAAATAAAATTTTCCTTTTCACAACTTGTAAAAAATATTTAAAATGTGAACCTAAAATCTGCTGTAATTTGCTTTGATGTAACTCTATAAACTATCTTATTGTTTGTGTGTGTTTGTGGAAGGCTTTTATTGTGAAAGGCAAGGACCAAAACAATAAAACTGGTGGGCGGGGCCTCTGAGGTACTCTCTTTGACATCACACAGAGCCAAGAGTAGAAAAAATGCGCGTGAAACTGTGTTGAATACTAGATAATTAGACACAAATAATTAAATCAAATGTTAAAAAAGGGATCAAAGACTTCAGAGGTTAACTAAAACATGGCGGGAAAATAACTTCAGCATGTGCACAGACCTTCTTCTTGGATGGCAGTGGTGGGGGTTGCACTCCATTAATCAACACGTTGCTCAGCTGTTTGGACACAAATGTCTTCTGCAGGTAGATGTTGATGAAACCTGAAAGAGACAACTTTCTTTAGACTCACTTTTTAGTCATTTATTTACTCTTGTTTTAAATCTTTTAATATTTATACAAAACAAAGAACTATTTCTCTTTAAATATGTACACATTTGACAAGGTTCTAAATTAAATTAAATTAAACTAAACTAGAAAAAGTTGCATTTCCTGCGAAAATGCAGTGTGAATGCCGTGTAGTGGAAATCGGCTTCCGAAAACAGCTGAAGAGGCAGAACTGTCTGCTGAAAAGAAGTAAAGAAGTTGAACTGTCTGCTGAAAACATGCTGCAATGGGTGAGAGTGGAACCCAGCCCTCCTGCTCATCTCACTGAGCTAAAACACAGATCACCCCGGCGAGCTAAATCAGCGATCACACTTGTAATGTGTTCCCATTCATCTCAATGGGCCAAAAATGATATGGCTGGCATTAGCAGAAAGAGCTGAACAGTTTAAAATTTGAATGGTGAAAACTGTGGGAGTAGTTAACCAGCAAAGAAACGGAGCAACTAGAATAATAAGGTAGAAGAAGAATAAAGTTTAAAGAGAAACAGGAACTTAATAGCGTTCCCGTTACTATAATTGTGTGAATGCCGTGATGTCTGTGTTGTCTCCAAACACAGACATCATTAAAGGCGGAGTCTCTACCTGGCCCCGCGACCTCCGTTTTCTGGACAAGTTCGTTGTCTGGAAGATTTTTGATGATCCTCTCTGCGATCTCCCTCGGGTTCATCTTTGTCCCCTTTGCCTTCAGCATCTGCAACCCGACAGCCAGAGACAGTCTGGCTTAAAGAATCTGAAGCAAAGCTTTTTAATCTGACCTGCTGAGACCAGGACACACTGCACTGCTCAAATACAATCCTCTAATTTGACTCAATGCAACTGCAGCTTTTAAAACTGTAAAAATCATAGTAAGCTATTATAAATCACAACCAGAAATGAAAATAAGCCACAATAATTCATAACAAGCCACCATAGATCATAATAAGCCACCATAAACCATTAAACATAAACTCTTCAGTTTTCGGGCGTGGCGGTCTAACCTGGGACATGCTCATGGCGCTGTTGCACTGGTAGTCCCCAAACTTGGCCTGCTGGCTGGGCGCAATGGAAAGCGGCGGGTTGTCAAGCTCGGGGCAGGAGACCCGGATGGCCTCGCCGAAGACCTCCTGAAGTCGCTTGTTGATGTTTAACATGGCTTTGCCGCGTTGACTCAGTGACTCTTCCTGCAGACTCTGAGGACAGCACAGAAAGGTTTAATGGTTTTTCATCAATCTGCTTTTCTCAGGTTAATATTAAAACGCCTCAGGACAGCAGAGCGTCACTCACCTTCTTCAGGATGTTGAGGCGGTACTTGAGTCGGGCGTTTTCCTCCCGCAGCTCTTCCAAGCGTGGAGATGGACTGAGGTTCTGGGAGTTTTCAAGATTTTTGATCTCTGCAGACAGACGCTGGATCTCTTGCTCCTAGATACATCAAAATATTTCCATTTTCCAAAAAAGACACTGAGAAAGAAAGTTCCAAGTGGAGCTGCTCAAGACGCTCTAACACGCTCCTACAAATAGTAAATATTTTTACCCCGAGTTCCAGCCTGAGAAAATGCTTTAGGGTTTTAAATGCTGTCCATTTTTGTAAAACTACAATTTTTAAAAGGAACTGTGGAAGTATAAATATTTTTACCTCTATGGCTACGAGCATTACTTACATCAATGATCATTAAAAGAGGAACGAGTTAGCACCCTGTGGTACACTTCAGGAATTATAAAGACACATATATTCATAACCTTTAACAGTTTATACTCTGTTTCTGTATTTCACTGTTGATCTCTTATATACCCGTGTTTTTGATATTTGTAAACTACTGTGCAAAAGTCTTGAGCCACTCCGAAATTTTTTAAAAATGTTTTTCTTTGGATTTTAGCCGTTTCGTTTTTACTCCAATATATATACCCGACCATTATCAGATGTGGGGGTTGGGGTGGGGGTTGGGGTATGTGCTAAGCCAGTTAACATGACGATGAATCATCTAAGTACAAAACAAGGAACCTAATTCAACAAATGAATCAATGTAATTGCGAGCACTTAAGACTCACGTTTGGACTTCAATTACAACTTTGTTTTTTTAAATAACTTTAAACACATTTTTGTTTATTAGAAAAATAAATAAATTAAAAAAATAGCCTTGAGTTACGTGAGATTAGACACACTTTCACTTTTACTTTCTTCAGCTAAACAACATCTGCAGGATCATGCCTGCATTCTTTTTAACCCACATAATATATGTTTTGACTCAGCAGAGAAACCTGCCAGTCGACTTTCTCTGATCAAATCTTCTCAGATCAGGTAGCTGATACATTTTCAAAGCCATTTTAAGGCAATACACAGAAAATAAGGAATTTAATGAGTTCCTGGATACGTGGTGGTCAGGTGGGTAAGCGAGAGAGCTGAGCAAATAATAACTGTATGTATAATGTATAAAAAGTTAATAATACATTTTAACAATTTTGACAGGGTGCACAGCAAAGTTAATATAGCCAACTTACACTAAAATTACACTTGAAAAGCATTTTAGTTAAGAAAATAAAAAGTAGAAAAACATTTTCTATAAGAGTTAAAATGAAACTAAACAATTTGTGAACTTGGAAAACTAAAATAAAATAAAAAATACATATTTAGTTTTTCAACCTTGTAATATTTGTTATAGCTTAGCCGATGAGGCTTTTTATGGAATTTCAATGTCTGCAAGACTGAGAGTCAACTGCTTTCAAAAGAGAGAAGTAAAAGATTAAAAACTAAACTAAAATTAAATGTTTCAAGCAATAAAAATGAAAATGAAGCAAAACTGTTTTCAAAAACAACTGAAACTAAACTGAATTCAAAACTGAAATTTGCAACAAAGTAAAAAAATAAGAAAATACAAAACTATCACTCCACTAAAAGACCGACCACACAACAGGACAACCTTCAGTGCACCATATAACTTAGTAATTAATAACTACTTCTTATCAAACAATAAAGCGAGTTACTCTTTTTCCAGCGCTGTGCAGCCTTCTGAAAACAAAATGCAAAAACACCCACATCAAATTTACGCTTCAGTTTATTCAGTAAAAGTGTCTCATCGCTTAGCGTGTCCAAAATCAGATGAAAGCGCTACACAAAACAGAAGGAAAATTAGGAACCGACAACTTTACCTAAAGTCCACTGAACAGAAGTGAGCCTCGGAGTTCAGAAACACATCGCTGTTGTGACTTTTAAAGTCTAGCTCAGGTCGGGCTGGTGACACACCAACATCACACCACAGGACACCAACAAAGTGATAACAAAGCAGACCTTTTAATTTTAATTTTTATGTTTATTTAAGCATTATATGACAGTATGTTTGCACTAAGTACCTCAGCAATTTCCTAATGTTGTAAACCTGCTCAACATTTGGCAATAAAACCCTTTCTGATTCTGATTCTTCAAGTCTTTAAAGTGCACATCGTACACCAAAGCAAAACCGAAAGTTTTTTTTTTTTTTTACAATGTGTGCACAACAGCTGATGCAAGAAATGTTTTCATTGCAAACCAGAAAAACGAGTGCTCTTTAAGCTCCCATCAAACATGTGTTTAATTACCTGTTAACAGGAACTATTTCAGAAAGGCCTTAAAGAGTGGTACCGTTATAAATACACTGTTCAAAAGAATAAAGGAAGTCAGTTAAACTTCTGAATTATTGATGTTATCAGTTAGTATCAGAGGGGGTTATTAATCAGGTTCAGCTGCTTTGGTGTTATTGACGTTAACCATAAGTGCAACGATGACACAACCCCCAACGCTCGCCTGATCCAACTGAACACCTCGGAGACGTTATGTTTCAGCCCGTCCAACACCTCCAGGGTAAACCTCAGACTGAGCACAAGCTCACTGACGCCCTGGTTAGATATCCAGCATGATTTTTTTCCCACCTTTGTGTTTGTGAAAACACATCAGGTGTGTTTTCAAAGTGTATTAAAACCTGCTTAATCTCCACTAGAGGGCAGCAAACACCACCTTAATGGTTAGATTTAAAGGTAAGGACTGCTCATGTTTTTATATCAGATATTGGGTCTGTACATGTGACATTATGTTTTTTCATATTGTGAAACATGCTAGTAAACAAACTGAGGCAGACTAACTGTACTTTAAAGGCTGCATGAAAATCCTCACATATGTGACTCTGCAGGTTAGTGCAGGATAAACAGGTTACTTTGCTGCACTGTGGTGGATTTAAAGTGAAAAACAGTGTGTGACTGGTGCACAGTGGCTGTGGGTTCGTGGTCACAGTTAGCTTACATCAAGTGTAGCAGAGATTCATATAAAGTTTAGCTGATGATGCTGTGATTCTGACTGAATTCCACTATCATATTAACTTCATACCGTCTAGTATGAAGACAGCATAAACAGTGTACTGTGAGTGTAGAGGATGGAAATCAGCCAGGACTACTATTGAAACATCTGGTTGAATTCAGTTGTGTACATCCACAGAGAGCAGCAGGTCAGCTGATCACAGCCTGTACACTAAGAAAATATACTGGAGCTCTCAATAGAAATTATTACGAGTTGTGAGTTTTTTTCTCCACAGAGGCATTACAACTGATTCCTCCACCTGCTGAATCCACTGGACACATTTTCCTGTTTAAACACAAAGTCACCCTCTACAATGTAGGTAACACAAAATACAGCTTTCTTCTATTTTCCTTACTTTTCTTCAGATTCAAACTACAATTAGAATTAAAAAGTTTGTATTCCCAACGACTGATATTATTTTATCATTATGTTAATAAAGCACAAGGTTCAGTTAGCTTTGCATAAAAACAGGTGGTAAAAATGTCCTTCAAGGAGATACTTTTACTTTCTTACTAGTACATTTCAGACTTGGTACTTTCACTTTTATTTTTAAAACAGGATTATCTGTACTTCTACTTAAGTACAGAATGTCTGTACTTTTGCCACATCTGTCCTTATTGTGCATTGTTGCCCTGGGGCAACAAACCAATTACCGGTGGGTGGGTGGGTGGGGTAATTTATTGATTCATATACATATCATATATCATAAAAACGGAGCTCCAAGCTCCCAAAAAGGAATGTGAAATATTTATTTTTCTGAAAAAATAAGTTTGATGCCAGGGTTAAGTAGAGAAAAATGTTCTCGCCAGACTCAATTTAAAAATCTTCCGATTTAACTCGTCCTATCATTTTCAGTAGTCACTCATCTTTCTGGGCTCCACTGTGCACAGGTGATAACCAATCACATCTGGTAAGTTCGGCATATATGTGACTTACAATAACGAAGCACAGCTCTTTAACAATTAAAAATTCTTCATGCCATTCCTCCTTCATGTGCTGTCAAAGCAGTGTCCTCGAACAAATCAAAGGGACCTCCGACTACAACAAGACACGTTTGATTTAACAAACTTAACCCGAATTTGACACTAATGCATATATATATTCAATCAAAGCATGTCTGGTTTACTCGATACTGCACCTATTCAATAAAAAGCCAAAAAATCTTGAATTAGTACTTTTTTTCATTAGGTCTGGCAGAACTTTGGAATGTCGCTATCCGGCGGCAGAATGCGCATTTAGCCCTGCAGCTCGCATTAATCGCTGACCTGTTGCTGCAGCCGGGCCGTGTACTCGGTCACAGGGTCTCCCATGTTCCTGAAGCTCTGCGGAGAAACTCTTCTGTCTCCTGGACTTGGAATCTCGTGGCTGACGAAATACAAACCGGAGGAAAGGAAGAAGCCCGTAACTTTACAGTCCACTTCCGGTGCCGGGGAGTGCTTCTTCCTCGCTGCATTGCGCCGGATTGAGAGCGCCTCCTGCTGTATCGGAGCTTCCAGGCGTGATTTCAGTGGATGTTTTAGCTTATTGTGCTTATTTTCTGACACCGTATCGATAACAGTGATACATTAATTTAGTGGATAGAAAAAAGTTAAAATGTTTAACAGCTGCAGCTCTTTGTAAGTTGACCTAAAAATCAAACTACGCACACAAACAAGCAGCATGAGAGAGGATGACATTCCCATATGAGACTATCTATTTGATCTTTTTAATATTTTAATATATTCATCAAATTTATTTCATATTGTTTAAATTTATAATTGGTAATACTCCCATGCACATTCAGTGCAACATCACACTGCTGCAAATGCATGTCTGTTAATTGATGACAGTCCAACATCTTATATTCTTCGTATCTTATCGTGTCAGTGGTCGTGTTTTTAGTGATACTTACCACATGACACACATAAAAGTCATTTTGGTGTGTTTGCATGAAGAAAATCTTGGTCTTGAATCTCTTTACCCTCTTACTTTGGTTGGAGAGTGACTGGTTTTGTTGTCCCAGGATCAAATCTTTGCTTTTTTTGTAGATGATGTGATTCCGCTCATATCAGCTCAAGAATACAATGTATTAAAAAAAAAAAACAATTAAAAAAAATCACTTTTTTTTCTCCTCTCCAGTTAATGACTGGCATGTAGTCCTAAAATTGTCAGCATATAATAAATGAAAAGAGACCAAGTCCAGAACCCTGTGGTATCCCACAGGAGTAATTAAGCTAATTAGACAAGCAAGCCAACAATTTAATGCCAAGTTTTCAGATACCAGCAATTTAATAGTCATTTTGAAACCTCTTTTGATAATTAGAATTTCAGAGAGAAAAAAACTTGCCTTTATCATCTCTGCTCTCGTGGATTTCTGGACAGAACAAAGAAAAACACACAACACACGAGTAGAAGAGAAGAACTTTTTTTATTTGTTGTGAAACTACAAAACATATCGTTTGTTTTTTGTGCTGGTGAAATATTTACAACTCTGGTCGACAGTACAGTGTCTGAGAATAAAATTCACAGCTTTTCAGGACTCTTATGATAAAAAGGGAAAAACAAAAAACAAAACAAACAAAAAAAACAGGAAAAAAGCACACATACCCCCCAAAAATCACAGAAGTGCAATAAATACATGCAGTGTGTTTCTCGTAGCCGCCTGCAAACGCATCACCGGGTTTGAACAGATTCATCAGATAAAATAAACATAAAAGCACAAAAAAAACAAAGATTTGCCTATGTGATGAAGAAGAATCATTTGTGGCTAACAGCATTTGTTTTTTAAAAAAACCTACATTCCTTCATCCAGATGTTTCAAATAAACGAGTCTTTTTTTAATCAGAGGTTAACCGCTGAATTCCTATAGGTCCAATCTACTCGAGGAGACAGAGGACAAACAAAAAACGGCTAATATTAAAAAAATGAAAGTTCCTCCAAGTCTTCTTACGCACCCAACAACGGCGGCTCGTTTGGACATTAAACAAAAACACCTCCACAGCTGCAGTGAACCCACTGCTCGTCCTGCAGGCGCACGCCCGACTCCATAACATTCATTCAGTTCTCAGTGCGAACAGTCGGCACAAACTGGAATCTACAGCTGATCTGCACTCGGAGAACAATGACGCATTTCTCATTATCAACTTTTTGTGATTAAAAAAAAAAAAAAGATCACACCAGACACGGCGAAAAAAACATGCAAAAGCTCACGAAGTGGTCTGATGAGCAAGTGTACGATTAAAAGTAACTTTTTGTAATTCCCCTCTGCAGACTAACTAAAATGTTCACCACCAGGGGGCAGTGTTTGCTGAATGAGTTGAGCCTTTTTCAGATCTAGTTGTTTATACAGTGGAACGCCGACTTATGAAATTAATTCGTTCCCGAGGGTCTTTCGTAAGTCGAAAATTTTCGTAAGTCGAAGCACCCATCGCGCCTTTTGAGTGAACGATAGGCTATAGGCTAATTGCTAACTGCAACAACAATACGTCGTTCAAGTGGAACAGCGAAGCGCAAGTACGAAAGCCAAGGGGGTTGTCACATGATTCGGAAGGCATTGTGGGCATTGTAGGCATTCTGGGCTCAGCCAATCAGAGCCAGCGGATTTCGTTACGCGGGCATTTTGCCATAACACGGGCAGAAATATTGCTGTTAAGTGCTTTCGTAACTTGAATTTTTCGTTAAATGGGGTATTCGCAAGTCGGGGTTCCACTGTATTTCCCTGTCGCTCAGGAGACTTTGTCTTTTCATGGACACTCACTGTAATGACTCGGTGTGCCATCCTGTGGTCCAAACTGGAATTACATGAAAATACAGGCCTTATTTCAATGATAAAAATGCTTAGTGTGCAGATCAGGTCAAAGCAGCCGTTTCTTCATATTCTCTTTAGTTAATTTTGGAACATTTACAGTATTTTTTTAAACCCTGCAATTTACATTAAGTACCTTAAAAAGAAAAAAAAACATCTGGCTGCATCTTTACGGTGACATCAGCAGTCTGAGAGTAAACCAAGGGAAGTTTCAGGATGGTAAGATTGACTGGCAGGTGTTAGCTTAGCTTTAGCACCACATGCTAGCAGCTCACTATTTCCAGCGTCTGATTTTCTGTCGTGCCGTAGCAGAGGGTAAAATTACAAAAACACCTCGTGACGAAGGGGTTTGACTCGTTTTACGTCAGAGGACGGGGATCAGCTTTTAAATCTTTGGTTTTGGTCTTTTACACTGACTGTTCACACTGATGTCGGGCGATTGTGTCAGATTCACATCCTACAGAGGCTCTTTCAGAAGTCATTAGTGTCTCGTTATTTCAATCTTATTACCTTTTTTAAATGTACATTCTAGAAAAATATATCTACTCCTACCTGGATGTGGTGGGACTATCTGACGCTTTAATGAGGACTGAAAACACTCACAGAGACTGGGCAGCAACAGGAAGTGGAGATGACGAAGGTAAACGGTCAAAATGGACAATAAAAAAAAAAACTCAATCACTTTCTAGAGCTGCTGTTTCTCTACACAGTTAAAAAAAGAAGAAGAGAGAAACATCTGGAATGACAGCAGCAGCAGCAGCTTGGTTTTTGTCAGCTACGTTCTTCTTTACACGGGGAATGGAAACACGAAGAACAAAACGCACCGACACCATCAGCCTGGTGGCCCAGCAAGAAGGAAAGTCGGACATTCAATAGACAGCCGCTTATTTCTGCATTCAGCAGCTACAGAGTGACAACATCAGGCAGTCACAGGCACTTTAGTGACCAATCAAGGCCCAGCGTTCATTTTTAGCTCCATTTTTGGTCTCCACCACCTGAATAAATCATCTGCTTCTTGTTCAGCAGGTAGTTTATAATCCCACATTTTGTAATAATAATCTAGAATTCATGTTAAATGTTTTCCATGTGAAGAATTTTCCACTTTTTAAATCATTATTTTGGAGAAGACTTCCTGACACACGCCTGTATGGAGGATCAAAACTGCCAAAATAATAATGGAACAGCAAACAAATTAATAAATAAATTACAAATGTAAAAAAACAACAAAATTCTTCAACATTAAAGGCATTCAATTATAAAATGTAAGACAAATATCTGTTTACTGACCTTCCCTGTATTTCTGCATAAAATTAATTTAAAAATATTAACTCATGTCACATTTTACAAATTAATAAATACCTACATGTATTTATTTTTTCGAACATTTAATGTCATTTTATTATTCACTCAGTCACATATTTTGTTTATTTTGGCACCTTCAATCCTCCATATTCTGAAAAGTAAAAAATTTCCTGTGCCAGATTTCTTTTTGCCTTTTATGTAAACACTACATTAAACATCAGTTTATATAGAACGTGTCAGGAGTCTTTGGGAGTGACGTTTTTCTAATATTTACCAACTCCTGAGGCTCTTTAGCTGCTCAATGCATCGATAAGTTCACTAAATGTGTCTTTCTCCTCGTTTCAGAGCCTCAAACAGACAGAAATGAGGAGAAAAACAGTTTAAATAACCAGCTGAGGAAAAAAAGGTGATATGCTGAGTTTTGCTGGGGCACCACACTAACGCCATCCAACAGTTTTAAGTGCAGAAGGTCCAGTTCTAATAGAAGTGAATGCTTCACAAACATCCAGTTACAGGTGGAAACGTGAGGGCAGGAAGTCTGAAATTAAAACTGCACAAACTGATCAGCCAATCAGAGAGAAGCGCAGGAGCTTACAAAGCAAAGCTGGACTTCCGTCTTCCTATTGGCTGACGACTCAGTTTTTTTTTTCAGTCGCTTCCAGTCAAACAATCATACGATCAATAACAAGTTCACAGTCATCAGAAATGCGTTTGAGATCACTTCCTGTTTCGACAATCAGAAATCGTTCCAGCGTGAGGCAAAGGTTTCCAGACGTTTAACTTTCCAAAAACCCACATCAAGTTTTTCTTTTTTCCAACTTCTACCTCAAGTTTCTTAAAGTGCAGACTACCCGATCAACTACCTGAGTGTTAGCGCGAGTTAGTGCTGTTTCTACACCGATGTGTTTGTGTGACGAGAGACGATGATTACGGATGATTACGCTCAGAGTGACGCGTCTCCTCTGAGCTGCTATCGTGCGGCCATGCTGACGTGCTACGACCACCTGTGCCGTCAGCAGGACGTCGCTCAGTTTACAGAAAACTTACAGTTTGTGCCAGTGTTTGAAGATGAAGATAATCCTTAAGATTTCAGTCCAGGGTCAGTTTGGCAGTAAGCGTGGCAGCTTATTTTTAACTCTTCGACTCACAGAGAGCAGCTATGCTTTAATAACAGTTCAAAAAAATCCTTCTTTATGGCACACTGGACCTCAGTGCAGCCGCTCAGTTAATCCTCTTTGTGAAGGAAGCTGTTTTAGCCCCTCCCCTTTAAGGAAGGCTTTCTTTTGATTGGGTGGAGCCTGAGATGGCCATATTAGGGAAATCCCCTCTGTATGACATCATACAGAACTAAGAGTAAAAAAAATGTGTTTGGACAGAATGTTGCAAAATGTTGCCGTCTTCCAGTCTTCTATTGTATTTTAGTCCGTTTCACTGTTTACAGTACCAATTGTACATGGTACCAGTTACTCCTGTATAGTATTTATGTTTATTATTCTCTAATTCACTTTTTTCCTGACTCTTGTGCTCCTGTAACAGGTGAATTTCCTCAGTGATGGATGATTAATAATAAAGTCTGTATGCATCACACAGGAAACCTAAAGAACTGCAGCGTTAGCTGAACACAAATGCTGCATTTTGGCTCTCTTTGCTCCAGTTTTGGTCTTCGTCACTTTAAAAATCTGGCTCTTATGTTCACAACATAAAAAAAGCAACTTCTAAGTCCCTCATTTTGCAATAAACTGTAGATTTAGTGCTTTAAATCTCTTTATAAATGAGCCATAACATGTGATTTGTTGTCTTTTTGGCCTCTGGAGTTTACTACGCCCTCTGCCCTCCTTACAGTTTAACAGCGTAGTAATGTGAAAAACTTATTTAATCCACACTGGGCCATAAAAAACTCAAAGGTATGTTTAAGGTTTAAACAGGCACATGAATTACAATTGGACATGATCCAAAAACTTTCTCCTGCCTGAATGGACAGGATATAATCTGAGGTTATTTAATCTTAATCTTTAGCTTCTCCTTAAAATGAATCTGACTGGATGCTTCCTGTTGAAATGCATCCTGGGAGTTGTAGCTACCCTATCCTAAGAAACAGCTGCTTGTTTTTTGTTCTGATCATTTAACCAGCAGAAATTTCACGTCTGTGTAGAAAATAAACCTGACCTGGATTAAAAATCTTAAGGATTATAACTCTGACGGATCTCCAACGACCTGCGGTGACTGCGGCGATTCGTCTGCACAAACATGTTTTAGTGTTTCACTGTTGTTGTGTAGGGAGAGCTGCATTTAAAAACAAATACAAAAATTAAACACTGTGCTGTTTGTCTGCTCAGAAAATACTCTAATAATAAAAAACAAATCCCACATCATCTGAAGGTCAATATTAAATATCTTTAAGCTGTAGCTGAATTTTCCTTTGAGTACCATTTTTGATTTTGTGCCATTTTCAGTACAAAAGTCTTCGTATGCTCATGTGTGACTGTATGATTCTGTGCTGGAATGATTTTAAACACCTACGAGTCTAAGAACAGCCGGTTAGTAACAGAAACAAAAACAGAAAAGTGGAAACGAGAATAAAAAAGGAAAAAAACAAAAGCTCCAGCAGTGCTATCACTAATTTACAAACAAAGACTATCCACATTAGAAATGCTGAGCTCTTTAAAATTACTCTCTCCACAGTTTCAAAGGTTTTTTCCTACTTATTATTATTATTATTATCAGTGTTATTATTATTATTTATTTTAATTCTTCATAATACCGCCAGACGTTTGCTTCGTCGGTGAGGGAACAGCAGGGAACGACTCCGGAAGGAAAATACTTTGAAATGCTTCTCTACACGTCGTCCGCCGGCAGGTCGGGGATGCAGGTCTTCGCTCGTGTGAAGAACGCCATCTTCTCTCTGAAACCACACACAGTGACATCATCATCGTGCGCGATGAGGTCGCCACCTTCTAACTGCCCCACGAATGAATCTGTGGTGGTGACGGTGCTTTTCGTACCTGAAGGTCTGCACCTCGGGAACCTCTTTGCGGCTCTGGCCTCTGATCTTGTGGACGTCCTTGGCTGCGGCCTTCATCATTTTCTCCACCCGCTTCTCCTGCTGCTGCTCCTCCCGAGTCTGAAGAGAACAAAACCAGTGAGTTTTTATTCCAGCGGGACAACCCTACTGTTACAGTAAAAAAAGAAAGAAAGTAGAGCGCCCTCTGGAGGATTATCTGTTTCATCTGCACATTGAGAGCAAACGAGGACACAGAAACTGATTTCACCATGTAACATGTGGACAGAGGCTCCACGGGAGGCCTGGACACTCCGCGGTAAGTTCACCTGTTTCTCGGCCTGCCTGAGGAGCAGCCGGAAGCGTTCGTCTTCTTGGACCCAGGCGGGCAGCTCTTTCTGGCCCTGCTGCCTCGCCTTCTCCAGCTGCGTCTTCAGCTCCCGCAGCACCCGCAGCTCCTGCGCCAGCCGAGCCTGCCGCGTCCGGGACACCTGCAGGTCCAACTCCAGGTCCAGGGAGGTCCGCAGCAGCCCGTCCAGACCTTTAACGGGTACAGGAGGCTGAGAGAGGACAGGAAGGGGCGGGGTTAAGTGCCGAGGACAAAACACAGGGAAACATTACAACTGCAAATTTGCTGGAAAATCATCGACTATGAACTGACGAGCTCTTAAAAATGTGACAGAGAATCTGATGGAAACTGTGAACGAGTGCAACAAAACAACAGTAACACCATCGATTTCCTCCCTGCTGCAGCACAAACTCACAAACACACAACGTCACAGTGCTTCTGCTGCCTGGTTCTGTCAGTCAGACAGGCCGGGCTGAGTTTGAGCCGAGGGCAAAGAAAGAAAAAGAAAAATGCATAAAACAAAACAAACCCAAAGCTAACAGAACCCAAACATCAGGGTTTCCTGCTGCTGTTTTGTTGGAGGTGACGCTGATCTAAACTAAACCAGGGCTGAACCATAGCTCGACGCACACAGTCCTGCTACGTCTGCGCAGGTTTAAGTGCAGCCATCAGCGATGAAGCCTGTAAAGTCCTCGATCTCTGGAGAGGGCTTAAAAGTCACCTGAGTGTTTAATAACACCTCGACTTATTTGCAAATACTGTCACCAACACCTGCTGCCGTGGAGCCCCGGGAGGCCGAATCTGCTGCCTCGACTTTAAATTAATAGAAGCTGGCAAATGTCAGCGCTGCATTAAACATTCAGACGGTCATTAAATATTAAGAGTCGCTTCACTGGGAGTCGTTAGGAGGTTTAAAGCCTCAAAATGCAAATTGGCTCTCCTTTCCGAGTTAATGCGGTCAGCAAATGTGAAGGTATTGCTTTTGAGAAGTCGAGAAGCAGGAGGATCAGAAAGACGAGAGAAACCGCACCACTGAGGCTGAAACACGGGAATCGAGCGTCACGCGGTTCAGCGTGAACAGCCACGCTCACAGGTGAAGGGGGAGGGGCTAAAATGACTCATTACAGACAGTGCTGCACGGAGGCTCAGTGTCAGATAAACTAGGATTATTATGAACTGTGAATCATGCAAAGCTACTTTAGCAGAGTCACTTACTCAACAAATACCAACAAAGCTTCAATGACGAGTCTCACAAAGGAACTACTTTCTTTTGTCTACATCCGCCACACAAAGTAGGCGTGACGCTAGCTAATGTCTAATGGTTCTGCAGTGATGCAGAGGCGAGGGGGCGGAGTCTTTACCCTCTTCATGCGCATGCTGCGTCTTTCGGAGGCGTTTCTGACAAACGGGGACTTCTTGGAGAGCGTGGAGCTGTCGCTGTCACTGCGGTTAATCTGCGAGGACAAAAACACGCGTTTAATGAGGTCGCAGCGTCGCCATCAGCACAAATTCTGCGTAGGTCTCACTTACCCTGCAGATGTACTGGCTCTGAGGTCCGGGCGAGAAGGTCTTGGAGCGGATGATGGTGTTGCCCCTCATGAAGGGGTTCTGCTGGCGGACGTCCGGGCGCCGCTCTTTGGGCCGAACCACGGAGCAGTGATGCAGCGACGGCAGGCTGTCCATGCTCGTCTCCTTGTTCACCTGAAGGAGAGAGCCACAGCGGTAACGAGGACGCTCACCGACCGAGGCGCCGTCACAGTTTTAGTTCTAAAACTGCTTCCTGCTTAAAAACAAACTCGAAAAAGGTCCACTGGAACAGGAAGTGATTCTTCTTCTTCCCCTGCTTAAATGTCAACGTTCCCAATTATCAGAGAAGAAGAACTCTAAACACAAAGCGGCTCGTTGAACTTTAAGCTGAAATAAATGGCGTTACCTTCTCTGTGATGGTGGCTGCCGCCACCGCCGTCGGAGGAGGAGGGGGTTTGGTCCCCTTCTCCTCATCTTCCTCCTCCTCTGCTTCCCATTGGCTGCTCTCGGGATAAAACTCATCCTCTTCCCCCAGAGGCCCCACCCCCTCCACGCCATGCCCTTCGTCGTCATCGAACACATCCGCCTCCAGAGGCTCGCCATGCCTGATGAAGACCAACCACAGACACTCGTTCTTACTCGCTACGCCACCATCGTCTTCCTCAGACTGAACATGAGGCTCGCTCATAGTTTGCATCACTCAGATTTTCATCCTCAACACTCACCACTCGTCATCCTCAGGCGCTCCGGCTCGGTCGCCGCTGGAAACGCGAGTCTGAAACACAAACAGTTGCATCAGGACGTTTTAATCCTCCGATCATTTCAAACTTCCAGATTTTTTAGATCATTCAACAACGACATTCCCCGTCACACTCGTAACACACACAGCATTTATGTCCCGAACAGTTTTCCACACTGATCGTGCATCAATAGAATTCCTCTTATATTCCTACGTGACTGCAACCAACATGGCGTCTTACTTTCTATCCCTTTAAACTGATTTATGTATTTAGATTGAAGCTCGGTGACGAGTAAACGCTGAAAAATGTAGTTCTGATCTGGAGTAACTGGTGTATTTTCTGAATGACAATAAAGTGGATATTCTATTCTATTCTATTCTATTGTATTCTATTCTGTCTCACTCACAGCTCTACCTTTAAAGACTTTTTAACCTTTTTATTGGCTCATGTATCAATTTAATGACAGAAATGTGTAAAATTGTAACTGTTACTTTTCCTCTTCCTTCTTCATGTGCGCACAAACGACTTTATTATCAAGATCAATATTACCTCACAGGGACATTAAACTCATGTTGTGACTCACTGAAAGCATCTAAATGTGAAAAAAGGACATCTGAGAACTAAAATGAGAAGAATTAGTTTTGAATGAAACTGTGGAGAGGAAACGAAGCACGGCTCATTTCTGGGCCGCTGGCCGGGCTTCTGCTGACCTCGGGCAGATAGACACGACTCAGCAGGTTGTACCACTTGGTGCACTTCTCCTCCGAACAGCTGACGTCAGCGAGGCTGATCTGAGCTCCCGCCTGCAGCGAGGAAGAGGAGGAAGGGAGTCAGAGAGAGTGTGAGCATGTATTAAACTGTGAGTGATAAGAACCTCGTTAACAGATGATTAACAGATGATGACCTTTAACAAACAAACCATGAGATCCTCGATGATTAGTGAACATTATCTTTTTCTTTTTTTTTTTACAGTGACGTACGAACTGAAACTAACCAGACACACTTCGTGGCCCGACTTGCCGGTG
Source organism: Pelmatolapia mariae (assembly GCF_036321145.2). Classification (NCBI taxonomy): domain Eukaryota; kingdom Metazoa; phylum Chordata; class Actinopteri; order Cichliformes; family Cichlidae; genus Pelmatolapia; species Pelmatolapia mariae. The sequence goes on along the minus strand of NC_086236.1, from coordinate 3,639,548 downwards.
TCGCACACGTCCACCCTCAGGGTCTTCTGTCGCAGTGCACTGTGGGAAATCTGCATGCCAAACACCTCGTTGAACTCCACGGCGTCTTGAGGTGGCGAGCTGCGTGTTCGGAAGAGGCAGCGAGTGGCCTCCACGCAGGGAAGCACCGCCACGCGTACATACCTGCAGGAGGAGAGGGCAAAGGTCACGCGATGATGTCACGATGTAAATTACAGACTGTACACTAAAGATGGACATAGGGGGTTCCGGTAATGGCGGCTGGCTGAAAGGACGTGCCCACTTCTGCTCCGCTATCTTTCTGTAAAAATCCTGAATAATACTCGTTTGTTAGACATTGAATGACACCTAGGACAGCTGTGATGCCTCTCTCGCAAAGGAAATCCGGGAAAAACATTAGTAGACCGACTCAATCGAAATTATCTAACTTCACTTCTAAGTTGACCTCTGAGGCTAGCTGTGAAGCTAGCGTTAGCCGTGAAGATAGCGGGACTGGTATCAACGCTAGCCAGGCGATGGAGGAAGGAAATGATGAGCCGACTGAGAAGGAAGAGACGGCCGAAGGCTCAGACGTAATATTAACGGCTATTGCAAGCTTGAAATCCGACTTTTCCTCCAAGCTTGACGATATTTTGTCAGCAATAGAAACCGTGAGGAAGGATGTTAATGAGTGTGTCAAGCGGGTCAGCGAGGCGGAGGCCCGGATATCTGCAGCAGAAGATAGCATTACCACCTTGGAGGCAAAGGTACGGACTCTTGAAAATAACAACAAAAACCTCGAGGACAAAGTGCTGGATCTGGAGACCAGATCGCGACGATCTAACTTGAGACTTGTTAACCTGCCCGAGGACGCAGAAGGAGCAGATGCGTGCGCTTTCTTGGAAAACTGGCTACCAGAGGCTCTGAACTTGGCGCCGCTACGGACCGCTCTGACGCTGGAGAGAGCGCATCGGGTCGGCCAGAAGAATATGTCAAATACCGCTGCACCAAGGACTATGATCATGAAGTTTCTAAACTACAAGGATAAAATGACCGTGATAAGAGCTGCCAGGGCAAAGGGACAGATTCTTTTCAAGAACCGCCCGGTGAGATTTTATGAGGACTTAGCGACTGGAGTGCACAAAAATCAGAAAGAGTTTGACGCCGTGAGACAACAGCTTCGCTCCATGGGTATCCGGCACGGCATGATTCCTCCTGCGCGACTGATAGTGACACATAACGGACAGTCCCGCATCTTTAACCTGCCAGGTGAAGCGGAGAACTTTGTGAAGGCTCTGAGGTCGGAAAGTGAACTGGGGTGAGATGATGTAATCATGGTCATATTACAGTGTGCTGGCATGGAGGGATGATTACTGAGCCTTAAGTTTAGAAAGAAGTGAGAGGGAGAGAGAGAAAGACCAGTTTGTTATACTTATTTGTTTACTGGTCCGGAGGTTTACAGCCACTGTTAGTACCCTGATTTCCTTATCGTATTCAATAACGAGTTTTTTTTTGGTCGCATAGCGGAGTGGGGTAAAGGGAAAGTGTTCAGGCACAGTCGGTTGATCCTCGCTTTTGGGTGGAACAACCTTTAGCTGTTAGACAGGTGCCAATATGTATAGGGGGAGGGAAATGGGTGCCCAAGTTCAAGTTAAAGGGGCATATTCAGTATTCGTTGCTATGGATGTGGTTTTTGACATTCAGGTATTATTTGTTTCTCTGTTCTTTAATATCTCAAATGTGTTGGGAAGCTCATTCAGTGTTATATGTTATGTCTGGTGGGATAAGAATTAAAATTTCTTCTTGGAACTGCAGAGGGCTACAAAAACTGGAGAAGGTGAAACAGGTAATGTCTAGACTGAATTCTATGCACTCTGACATCATGCTGCTGCAGGAAACGCACCTGTTGTCTAGTCAAGAGGCGAAGATTAGGAGGAGGTGGCAAGGCAGTATATATTCTGCGCCCTTCACTTCTCAGGCAAGAGGTGTTATGATTTTGATCCACAAATCTATACCATTTCAGGTGACAAAGGTTATTAAAGACAAGGCTGGGAGATATGTTATTTTACAGGGCACTCTTATTACGGAAAAAATAATCCTGATAAATATCTACGCTCCGAACATTGACGACCCAAAGTTTTTTCATAATCTTTTTCTTACAGTATCATGTCTGTCTGGTAGCCTCATTATGGCAGGGGATTTTAATTGTACGTTGAACCCAGAGTTGGATAGGAGCTCGGGTACTGATCTCTCTCATCCTAAAAGTAGGCAAACTATTCAACATTTTATGAAAGAACTTGATCTGAGGGATATTTGGAGGGATATGAACCCTAAGGTCTTAAAATACTCCTGCTATTCACATACACATAAATCATACTCGCGTATTGATTACTTTTTAGTTTCTACCAATCTGAGTTATAAAATAAAGGACTGTCACTATGATAATATTTTAATATCTGACCACTCGCCAAACTCGTTAATATATGAGGATCTGAGACTGAAGAGAGATCCCCCTAGGTGGAGATTTAAACAAAAGTGGCTCCTGGACCCAGAATTTATATCTTTCATAGATAACCAAATAAACATATTTTTTGATACTAATAGGGATGAAACATCACCCTGCTCAAGATGGGAAGCTTTTAAGGCCTACATAAGGGGTCAGATTATTAGCTTCACAAGTTATAGAGCAAAGCAAACTTATCAGGAAACAAAAAAGTTGGAGGCAGAGATTGAGGTGCTTGAGGGAGAATATTTTCAAAGTTTTTGTCCAAGAGTCCATCAAAAGCTTCTGTTACTAAGAACACAGTATAATGAACTTTCTGCTTCTAAGGCAGCCTCACATCTTTTACGTCTTAAACAGACATTCTATGATCAAGGGGAAAAGCCCGGGAAATTATTAGCCTGGCGCCTCCGTCAATTACAGAATGAGAAAAACATTGCCTCAGTTGAAAACAGTGACGGACAGGTTATTGTCGACCCTCTAGGAATTAATGAAACTTTTAAGGTTTTTTTTGAAAAGTTATATAACTCAGACATAACACACATGGGACAAGAGCAAGATCTCTTCTTGGATACCCTTCAGTTGCCCAGCATTTCAGGACTAATGAGGGCAGATCTTGATACACCTATAACAAAGGAGGAGATATCTGTAGCAATAGACCATTTGAAAGTAGGTAAAGCCCCAGGCCCAGATGGGCTGCCGACAGAAATTTATAGGGCATTTAAAACTAAACTGCTGTCCCCTCTTTTTGACATGTTTTCGGATTCATTTGAAAAGGGAATCCTTCCGGTTTCATTAAGAGGGGCCCTGATAACTTTATTGCCCAAACCTGGTAAACCGTGCAATAAATGTGGTAACCTGAGACCGATAAGTCTTCTTAATGTGGATCTCAAGATACTTTGCAAAATTTTGGCTCGAAGACTGGAGAGATCTTTACCTGACCTAATTGCCTGTGATCAGAATGGGTTTATTGCGGGCAGACAGGGATTTCATAATGTGAGGAGAGTGTTGGATATTCTTCATAGTCAGGAGGGAAAATCGGACACTGCTCTACTATCATTAGATGCCGAAAAGGCCTTTGATAGGGTTGAGTGGCCCTATTTATTTGAAATATTAAAAAGATTTGGCTGTGGGGATAATTTCTGTCGGTGGATTAGACTTTTATATAATGAGCCATATGCTGAAATACTGACAAATGGAATTATATCTAAGCCGTTTGAAATTAAACGGGGCTGTAGGCAAGGGTGCCCTTTGTCCCCTTTATTGTTTATTTTAGCAATTGAACCGTTTGCCATTGCAGTGCGGTCCCATAAGAGCATAACTGGTCTATCGGTAAACCAACAGGAACACAGAATTGCCTTGTTTGCAGATGATGTTATTCTTTTCTTGAAAATGCTGAAGGAGTCTATCCCAGCCTTGCTGGATCTACTACACATATTCGGACGGATATCAGGATATAAAGTGAACAAAGAAAAATCTTCACTAATGATACTTAACTCAGGAGAGAGGGAGGGTGCTGGAAATCCTTTCCAATTCAAAATGGTAGACTGTTTTACTTATCTGGGGATTAAGATAGTGCCATGTTTGAGAGATATTGTTGGAGTTAACTACACCCCTATGGTAGACTCAATCACCTCATCCCTAGATAGATGGAAGCCCTTGCCCTTGTCACTTATAGCGAGAATTAATGTTCTCAAATTAAACATAATGCCCAAACTTTTGTACCTGTTCCAGAACATCCCATTGTCACCCCCTGCTAACTTATTTTCACACCTGAAGACAATTTTTGTACGCTTTTTGTGGAATGATAGACGACCAAGGCTCCGTTTATCACTTTTGTACTTACCGTATGACAGGGGAGGCCTCAAATGTCCCAATCCACTTTGGTACTATTGGGCAGCCCAATTGAGGACTATGATGTATTATTTTACAGATAAATCCCCCCCGCCTTGGACAAATATGGAAAACAGTTCAGTGCCTCTTCCCCTTCCCCAGTACCTATACTCAGCGAAAGTCAAAATGTTGAAAAAACAGACAAAAAATCCTATAGTCAGAAATATGATTATGATCTGGTATCAGGTTAAAAAATACCTGGGTGAACCCACCTCCTTCGCACGCCTTAGTCCAATATGGGGTAATCAATTTTTCCCTCCAGGCAGAGCAGACCCTGGTTTTAGGAAGTGGGCTGACAAAGGCTTAAAGACAATAGGGGATCTCGCGGGATCAGAGGGTGAGATTTTGATGTCATTTGAGGAGTTGATTTCCAAGTATGATATCCCATGCAAACATCGGTTTAAATATCTACAAGTGAGAAACTTTATTAGATCATCTCAAAATCAGTGTTTGTCAATCCCTCCGTTTTCCACTCTGGAAACAGAAATGAAAAGAGATTGCTTTGGAAAAGGAATAATCTCCAAATTATATAATATGTTAGTAGAGGGATCCCCTGAATCTTCTTTAGGAAAACTTAATGCTTGGAGGGAAGATCTACGGGAGGACTTATCCTCCGAAGACTGGGAGAAGGCATGTGCTGAAGCACAAACACAAACTACCAGTACTCGTCTCAAAGTATTGCAATATAATTGGCTAATGAGGACGTATGTGACTCCAGAAAAGCTTAATAAGTATAATGGTGATACCCCAGACTTGTGTTTCAGGTGCGGTGAGGAGAAAGGGATGTTTTTCCACTGTGTCTGGGAATGCAATAAAGTACAACGGTTTTGGAAAGAGATTAAACAAGCTCTGGATACTATTTTGGGTACACGATTAGCTCTTGACCCTAAACTTTTTATTTTAGGGTTATATCCTGATGGACATCTTATGTCTAGAAAGGTAATTACCGCCCTGGACCTATGTTTACTGCTGGCAAAAAGAGTCATAGCACTCTCATGGAGGCAGACCAGTAAACCAAAATACATTAACTGGATTAAGGAATTGTCCACAACTTTACCTATGGAAAAAATCACTTACATTATCAAAGGGAAACTACCACTTTTTCAAAACATCTGGGGTTCCTTTATGCAATATATGGGAAATATGGATCTTGGCAGTATGGTGGATGGGGCAGATGGGGTGTAAATGTTGGTGGTCCTCTGCAGTTTCCTAAATTAATGTTTTTTATACTTGATCTTTAATGCTGTGTGATTTATACATTTGAGTTTGTAACTTTGAACCATGCACAATAGTGTAACCGAGTTGGTGTTGAGCAACCCTCGGAAATAGAGAAGCTTATTATTGTTATTATTGTATGTATTTTTTTTTTTTTTTTTTTTGGGGGGGGGGGGGGGGGGGGGTTGTGTTTTTTTTGTTTTGTTTTTTGTTTTGTTTTTTTTTCTCTTCCTTTGTTTGACTGAGTTATTATTTACGGGTCATATAGTTTGTACTTCCACTTCACTGTTGCTCTCTAACATCTTATAAGTGTTTGATTTGCCAGGAAGGGCGAGTGACTGTTGTACAATAATTTAGCTGCCCTGGATGTTCTCTTTGCTGTGGAAGCACTCCAATTTCTGTATGTAATTTTGAAACGCAATAAAGATATTGTTGGAAAAAAAAGAAAAAAAAGATGGACATAGCCTCCTATGGCATCAACCTCTGGTTTAGTTTTTTTTTTTACTTTGGAGAAAAAGTTTGTTTACTTTTTTATTAACTTTATTACTTTGAAACATCACCTAAAGGCGGCTTGGCTGTTTTCTGTGATTATACTTACACATATTTTAGTTTTTTAACTTTCATTATGATCTCAGTAAATAATCATTTTAGTTTTAGATCAGATTCCATAAAACTGCCTCGTAGAAAAGAAAAAAAACGACCGTATTGAGTTTTTCTGTTGAGCGCCTCAAACACACGGCAGCGTGGCAGAGGCCATTAAACCTGCTGAGATACGTTCGAGGGACAGGAAACACACTCAGACTGAGACTTCGTACATTTTCTGGTCGGTCGGCAGACAGAGGGCGCTGCAGTTGGACAGCTGCATGACGTAGACGGTGAAGCGCCGGTCTCTGGCCTCGTAACGGAAGCCGAGCTGCACCTGAGGGCAGCCGGGCGCCAGGCGGTCCTCGTAGGAGCTCAGCAGGAGGTCAGCGGGGAGGCCGGGTCTGTGGGAAACAGCACGCAGAGTTATTTTAACCTCCAGCTGCAGTTATGGGAAATCCGTCCAACGTCACTCATTTATTAACAAACTGTAACTTTAAATTTATGAAACAAAGAGCCAGACCAGGAAAAATAAAAGCGTAACAATCCGAGGACAAACCTACGACCTCAAATGTAAAACCTTCGTACTTGCGCTCTGACGGTTCGTACACGCCACTGTCGCCGGCGACTGACTCGTCAGACACGGCCGAGGTCACCCCAATCTTCTTTGGCCCCGCCCCCGTCCCTCGCAGCTCGGAAGCTGAGCCTAAAAAAAAACAAAACAAAAGAAGATAAATAAATAAATAAAATAATTTGAAGTGTAATTGTATTCTCCATCAGCTTTGCATGAGTCACAGTTCAAAATCATCCTTCAATAGCAGTGAAAAGCCGAAACAGCGACCACGTGTGGCGTCTTTGACTCCCACTCGTGTTATTTATGTGCAAGTACAAAACCAAAACGTCCAAACTGTAGAGAAAAATGATTTCAGTGTCAGTAAAGAGAAATGCACCCAAAAACTTGAACATGAGTCTATCTGATCCCTGAGCTGAGGTCAATGAAGTGAACTAATCAAACCTGGCCTGGAGCCGCCCAGCACTGCAAACAATACATTAAAACGAATATAATCAATAATCTGTGGACTACATGTGATGTGGACCTGAGAAAGACTTCAGGCTCGTGTGGCTTTAACCTGATAAGAGCAGGAAACCAGACACCAGGTGCAGCTTTCACCTGAGCCTGACTCTCACTGCCGCTCTCCGAGCTCTCATTAACCACACAAAGGTGCAACAAGCTGCTGCAGCGCTGCAACAAATGTAAACATTTAAAATAACAGAACAGTTTCTTTTTTATTTGAATTAAACTTTCTGCTTTTGCTCCTCGTCTGACGTTTTCTTGATTATTAAACACATTATTCAACAACACCGACCGTCACTGAAGTTAAAAGTGTGTCTCACAGTGGATTTATTTCATATTTAAAATATGTGGTAGGGGTCACGGGGTCGTCCAGCAGAGATTTGGGGAATTTTTGCCCATAAAGCCCTCGTTGCTGGTCCCAGTCAGTCTGACATCATGGTGGGAAGTCTGCGAGCGCAGGCGGAGGCAAGAGCGCCACGAAAGACGTCGGAGCCGACAGCAAAGTGCTGCATGCTGCCGAAAGCAGATCAGGAGAGAGACAAGCCGGTAACACAAGCAAAGGTAGGTCAGCGCTCAGGTGCAGAAAGGGGCCTGGGAGGGGAGTGAAACGTGAAAACATCACATTCATCGACTCACTCGGTCCTAAAACAAACACGTTAGGCCCACCGGTCCCGCCTGATCCATAACACAAGACAACAAAGACCCTCAGAGTAAAAAACTGAGGCAAAGCTATTAAAAAAAAGTGAAAAACTCAAAAAACTGTCTTCAGAGAGTTTAGTGTGCTTCTGAACCCTGAAAATGTTGCTCTCTCCGGTATTTGTGACGTTATGAGGGATCAGAAATAAGAACTGATCAATACACCAGCACCAGGTTATCAGCTGATATCGATATCGTATCAGCATCAGTAACAGCCGATAAAAAAATGTAAGAGTAGAAGAAGAAACGGGAGAAACATCCGTGAACCGTGTTACAGGTGTTGATGTTGCATAATTTGTCCTGTAGAGGGCGCCCTGCTGCTGCTGCAGGCTGGCACAGCGTAAACGAGCAAACGAGTAATCCACGACTGGTTTTAACAGTAAAACAGGATTAAACTCAGAAAGGACTCGTTAATAACGACACTAACAAACGTCAGGCAAAGATGTTTGTGTTTTATGTCCCTGAAAAAATATCGTCCCACATATCGAATGTTTTAGTCACCAAATACAAACGTCAGCCTCAAAAATCCTGCATCTGTCGGCCGTATCAGAAATACAGGAAAAAAACAAATGATTGTACTAGTGAGAGGATGTAGAGGAAAAGATTAAATATCATTAAAAAGTCCTTTTTTTTAAAGACTGAACTGATTTACCTGGAAAAAAAGTTTTTCAATTATTTAGTTTTAAAATTAGTTAAAAGTCAAAATTATACCTGAAAAAATAAAACTGGAGCAATGAAGCAATCACAGTTTTGCTGTAACCGCCGTCTCCTGATGCAGAGAACGAGCTTCAGCACTGAACAGCTGCAACCCTAAACCCTCCAGACCTTCACCTCCACCCTCCTCATCGCTGCCAGCAGCCGTCAGGTGTCACACACAGTATTAAATTCCTCATCACACACACTGAGAGGAGGAGGAGGAGGATTCCTGGAGTCGGGCTTTCTAATAAAGCTTTTTCTCTGAAGTCAAGAGCTGCCTCTGTCACAGCGACTCGTTCCTCACTATGTTTTACAAATCAGACCTGACTGCTGTGAGGCTGAGAGCCTGGGAGGCTCCTCAGGTCTGATGAAGAGTCACGTTTCCACTCAAACACGCAGCTTTTATTCTAGTTTCTGATGGCGGGCGGTCTGCGGTGCAGTTATAAAGACGGCTCATTGTCACCTTAGCAAAACACTGAGGATTAAAAGGACTCAGAAAAGCGTCCGTGCTCACTGAGATGAAGACGTGCTTCCAGTTTTTGAAGCCCTGAGGAGTTCGTGTGATTGGTGATGCAGCAGGACTCAAAGTGAAACCAGAATCAGTGACTGGGATCAATAACGACTAAAAACATGGCAGATAGATCGTGCTGTGTAATCGTGCTGCTTCCTGTTTACCTTTGACCTCCTCGCCCAGCCTGCCGTGGTGGTTCTGCTTCTCCTCCGGACCTCCCTGCTCCTCCTGACGCTGCTCCTCAGAGTCCAGCCTGAGCTCCAGCTCGGCCAGCCTGCTGTGGAGCTCCAGGTCGAGGCCCAACCCGGAGCCCCCCGACTGGCCCGCGAACGTCTCGCCTGACAGGAAGCTAGTGTCCGTGACCAGGGGCGAGCACGGCGGAGACAGCGAGGAGAGAGACGAGCGCGGGGATAAGGAGTTCATTGAGCGCGGGGTTTCTGACAGTCTGAGGGCCTGGATCCTGGAAGGCTCCGCCCCCACGCCAGCCCCTGTGCCTCCTCCAGCGTCTCCTCCGGTGCCTCCCGCCTTGGCCTGGGGTCTCCCAGCGTCTCTCGTGCCGCTGCCGGTCACCACCTCGTGCTCGTGGATGGTGGTGATGGAGCTGGAGGGCCGGTACCCCCCCTGGACGCCCTCCTGCAGAAGGCTGTCCAGCTTGTTCTGGAAGTCCGGGTCAGCCAGCTCCGGCTGCTCCAGGTAGATGTCGGTGAAGCTGAGGGAGGAGGTGGAGCCAAGGCTGGAGGTGGTGGCCAGCGAGCCGCGGCTGGAGGTCAGAGAGCCTCGACTGCTGCCGGACGAACAGGAGAGGGTGCTGGCCGACAGGCTGAGGAGGGAGAGGGAGGAAGTTAACCACAGACACGATGACGTGTGAGTCAGCTGATCAGTGCAATCGTGTCAACGTTGGAGCGCGAGTCTGTTCACCTGCATCTAGAAACACAAGTCCGTTTCTCGTATCTGCTGCGCTACGTCACAAACGTTAAACCGCTGCACTTCCTTTAGCGATTCTTGTCTTTAGATTGTGACGTAGAGGAAACCTGGTTTGGTTACAGTTTCAGTCCTGACGTTTCCATCCAGCTAAAATGCTGCTCGGCTTCATTACATGTTCTAAAGAAAGAATCAGCAGATCAAAACCTACAAAGCCAGCACCTGCTGACTACGATCACGACGTAAACGTGCTGAGCTCGACTGCTGTCCAATCATTTCTCTGGAAAACTGCCCTGGGTCTAACATCCTGGTCTCTTCCTGTCGAGCGTCAGCAGCAAACAGATTCCCAAAAGCTTTTTTCCTGTTTTATATTTTCTGTTTTTCATTTTCTGCACACAATGCTATGACCCTGACCTTTGACCTCGCTGCCCACACGCAGTGAATGTCCTAAATGGAACGGCTCAGTTTCTTATTTATAACATCTGATTTCACCTCTGAGGAGCTAAACCAAAAAAAGCTGAAACGCGATTTAAAAAACATATTTAAAGAGTCTTGGTTGACGTTTGTTTGCTTTGCTTCTTTTCTTTGAATAATTGAAACGACTGTTGACAATAAAACTCGTTTTTTGACTTCTTCATGATAAAAGTCATCCTCATCTCTCCACCTCAGCCTCTGGACGACGAGCTAATTAAAGCGCGACGGCTCGTTGACACGGACGCGGCGCACTTCCTGTCCTGTTACAGCCATCAAACTCGGGAGGAGACGGAGAAGCCGACAATGCTCAACTTGTGGTTTTGAGCTTCTTACGGCAGTGATTTTAAAAAGAGCAGAATAACAACACAAACGCTTTCATCTGTGGGAAACGTTCGGCCGCTAAAGGTCGAATATTTCAATCTGTCGACCGCCCGCTGAGAGCGAGCAGAGAGAAATCTGTCCCACTAACGAGAAACAAACCACAACACGAACATTTAACAAAAACTCTTTAAGATCTGCTCCACTGAACTATCCACATCATTTTTCTGCATCCTTAATTCTACTTCATGTCTTTTTATAAATAAGGTTTTAAAATGAGTGACACACTCAGAGCACCGAGTCTGTTTTACGTTCCCTTATTTAACGCACTTTTATGTATTTCCTGTTATTTCTGCCCATTTGGTTAAACATATTCAATGCCTGACTTCTGTCTTGAGCCTTTATTTTGAAAAGAACTGTGGAAACTGAAACTTCAGTCTCACTTCTGCAGATTCTTCCATCATTCTCTGAGTTATCGTAAACTTTAAAGACGTGTTAATTATCTTTAATGAGCTCAACGAGAAGCACGAACCTCTTGAGCTGCGTGTGCAGCATGGTGGCGAGGCGTACGTTCTCCTCCAGCTCTCTGACCAGCTTGTTCCTCTTGCAGTGAAGACGAAGCCTGAAACAACAAAAACACAAACATGCCGTTTAGTTTCTGCAGTACAGAAAAAAATCGATGCCGACAGCAGCTCCTGAACGCCACGCAGCGTGCTGCAGTTAAGGAGATCAACAGCCTCGGTGCAAACAGACGTCTTCTGTTTCCTGTTCGTCTCCCTTTTACACATTTTTATTTACTCCTCTGACTCCTCGCCATCAGGATCAGGACACCATGGAGACACCGCCATCTTCTCTCCGCATGTTAACAACCCCTGCAGCAGGGTGAAGTCCTCCCCGAGGCCGCTTACAGCACGTCTTCTGAGGTCTTTCTTTTAACTAGTTTTTATTAGTAAATGTGTATTAAGGACATTTTAGGAGCTGATAAAGGAGCTGCAGAAACCCTGCTGTCCACACGGAGGCAGACCTGAGCAACATTCAGACGACTGAACCGCCCAAAATCTTTAAACCAGAAACTGCAGGTGTGTGTGTGTGTGTGTGTGTGTGTGTGTGTGTGTGTGAGTGAGTGAGTGAGTGAGTGAGTGAGTGTGTGTCTGTGTGAGTTTGTGTGTCTGTGTGAGTGTGTGTGTCTGTGTGAGTGTGTGTGTCTGTGTGAGTGTGTGTGTGTGTCTGTGTGTGTCTGTGTGTGTCTGTGTGAGTGTGTGTGTCTGTGTGAGTGTGTGTAAGGGGGGGAGAAGGTGGACTACAAGAGGTTCTTGTTCTTTGTGAGCGCGCTGTGTAGCCTCTCAGGTTACAGGAACAGGAGACGTGACACAAAGAGAGTCTGAGCTCAGGTAGAGTCTGACCTGAACAGGAACAACGGGAGTCCTGTTAGAGGAGGTGGAGGAGGAGGAGGTGGAGGTGGAGGGGGGTGTCTGTGGTATTCAGGAAATGTGAAAGTGGTGCTACGAGGCTAAGAGGGATACAAGGGACTGATGATGATGATGATGATGATGATGATGAGGAGGAGGAGGAGGAGGAGGAGGAGGGAGGAGATTCTTCATGCTCCTCAGGGAGGGCTGACGTCTGTAAAGGTCAGCTGCATCACCAGTAGGGCTGCACGATTAATCGTTAGAAAATCGCGATCTCGATTCATACTTATGTGCGATCTCATTTCCAAATGACAACGATTTAAAAAAAAAAAAGAAAAGAAAAAAAAAAGACGACGATGATTGTACCGCATTTTGATCCGGGACGTAATCTGCATGGAAACAAGCGCTCACTCTTCCTGCTCAACAAATGACAAGGGCGGAGCCTTATACCACGTGATACAGAAGCTGTGCCGTGTGATGCTCAAATTGGCAGGAAAGAAACAACGGAGAACACGTCAGGGATGACGAGAAAGTGACAGGAGAAAATTTGTCCCGGTCAACCACCCAAACATCAATAACGGGAACCTTATACAGCGCTTCCCTATACACGTCGAACTCCCGCAGGCACAAAGAAATTACAGAGGCTATTGCTTATCACCTGACCAAAGATATATCAACACTGTGCAAAACGAGGGATTTAGGAAAATGATCAACACCCTAGACAAACGCTACACAGTGCCTTCCCGCAACTATTTTTCTATTGTTGCACTACCTGCTCTATACACGCAGTGTCGAGCAACGGTGGAGGAGGAATTTCAAGCAGTACAACATTTTGCGGCAACAACAAAATGTGAGGCATTTATTGTTTTTATGTTTATTTATTGTTTTTATGTTCAGTTTCAACTGTTACGAAGTTGATGTGCAGTTAATAAGTGCTATAAATATTTATATTGGAAAAGAAAATCGTGAGAGAATCGTGATCTCAATTCTAAGCAAAAAAATCGTGATTCTCATTTTATGCAAAATCGTGCAGCCCTAATCACCAGCTGGTAAGGACATAATGACGCCGTTTACACACACCTGTCATCACCTCTGACCTCCTCGCTGCACCTTTACGCTGCAGCTGCTTTTTAGTTTCTGCAGATGCGTTCAGGAACCGAACCAGCAGCTTGGGCAGGTGATTGATGAAGCGCTGCGGTACCATCGTGCTCTTCGTACAGGTCGCCGTCGCGGATCGGCTCCCGGCCCTGCACCCTCTGCAAGTGCACATGAGGTTCCTCACCGCTGCACCGTGCATGACGAGCAAAGGTAAAACACTCCACGCTGGAGTTGCATAACACACTGAAGCTGTCGACTTTGTGCTTTTTATACCGCCTCCAGATTACAGGAGGTACACCGAGGGAACCGCACTCACAGCGAGTCCTGCTGCAGCACGAAACCACAGGAGGAGGAACGGTTACCCGAGCACGGCAAGAAAATACAAACGTCACACAGCAGGACGCTGCGAGCGATCCGGACAACCTGCACAGTATAACCTGCAAACCCAGACGCTCCCTGAACGCATCACATACAAACAAATAAAGTTTTGTTAAAGTGCGTTTTCACACTAACGACTGGAACCGAATCCTGGTTCTAAAAGTCAGGAAAAAATGAAAGCCGCGGTGTCACGGCGACGTTTCCCACGTGTGAGTAAAGTTTCTCTGGGTCTTGAACTTTACTGTGATTTGTAGCGTCAGCGCTGACCCTGCAGCACACGTTCTCATTACAGTCGTACATTAATCACCTTTCGGTCAGCGCCTTGCTCTGGTTGTCTCTGGCGGCCTGCAGGTCTCGCTCCAGCCGCTTCTTCTCGGACTCCAGCTTCTCTGCGTCGTTGGGCTGCAGCCGCTGCCGCGGGCTGACGTACTGCAGCTCCTTCAGAAGCTCCTCCTTCTCGTTGATGAGGATGAGGCGGTCCCGCTCCGGGTCCAGCAGCCCCGGCCACGCCTCACTGTCCAGTTTGGCGATCTGCACCTCGATGGTGGCGATCCTGGGAGAGGAAACGAAGGAAACAGTTTCAGCTTTTTCAACAGAAATCGGCGTTCCACCCGTAAACAAACATAACACTTTAAAATCACTGGGGGAAATGTGTGGCTGCAACAGTCAGCACATCACCTTTAAGCCCAGAATCAGGCAGATTATCAGAAGCAAACAGACTTTAAATGCACTGCGACGCCTCATTAGTTTGATCATATCTCACATTTTTGTGCTGAAGATCAGACTTTTTCATCTCAGAGATTCTGAGGGGTTTCCTTCTAGTATCCACCTCCGGCCTCATCATTGTCTAAGCTCTACATTTAAATCTGCTGACACGTGTGCAGAGACAGACGGTTACCTTCTCTTGGCCTCCTCGTACTTCAGGCTTACACGAACCTTCTCGGCCAGTTTGTTGCTGCTGGTCATGAACTGAATAAAAACAAACAAAACAACACGATGGAGGTTAAAACTCAACGTTTTACTGACAACACTCATTGAAAACTGTGGACAGTGTGAGATACTTGTAACGCCATCGAGTCATCTGGCTGAAACCTTCCACTAATGTTACACAACAACAGCGTTCGATCATCTTGACACACCAAAGAAGAAGAAAATAATAAAGAAACACACTAACAAATGGGTTCATCCAGCTGTGGAGTTATATTTGACAATTAATTATGGCAAACAGTCATAATCAACGAGTTCGTGAGCTGGACGAGCTCCGGCTCGGGGCTTACCTCGGCGGGGATGTCGGTCTGCGAGCTGGCGTCGGAGTAGAGCCGCGGGATGGACAGCTCGGAGTTGGCGAGCGAGGTGCTGCTGCCCCACAGCTCCTGCTGCGAGCCCGAGTCCAGCCGGAAGCCGTCCTTCAGCACCGCCAGTTTCTGCAGGAACACGAGACAAACAGAGAGGGCGCCGAAGGTCACAGCACGAACCGCAGCGAGGAAAGAGGCGCAGAATCACAACAGCATCGCAGAACGCTTAGCTGCTTAACAGCCACTGTCATCATTATTATTATTATTGAATGAATTACAATTTATATTTGTGACTTATTACATAATTTCAGTATAAAATCATAGAAAGAAGGCCATCGGATTCCACCTGCGTGAGGAGCGTCAGTCAAATGTTTGCGAGCCCGACATTTCTTTGAAATGCTCTGACCTTTGCCCTCGAGTCATATTTGATCATCTAGGAACTGAAGCTGAGAATCATTTATGAACTGCAGCCTGTTTGCACAGAGCCACTCAGTGAAAGCTGCTCAGGGCAAAGGGCAGGCGTGAAGGAGCAACTCTGGGAAAGTGAAAAAGGAGACGCTGCTTCTGTGTTTGCGGTGCAGCCGCCAAAGCCGCCGCGTTCCCTTTCATCTTTACGACCACGATGAAGTCTGCGGTTGGTTTTGAAGTGTGCTGAGGATTGCAGCTTATCCCTGCTTTTATATGGAGCAGAAAAATAACACAACACCTCCATCATTACAGTATTTACAGTCCCACAGTTTTATCTGCAGTTCCAGCTCCATTAACGCGTAAAACACAAATCTCCACATCGAATGTGCTTTAAATCAGCTTCTCTGCAGATCTGTCAGCTGAATGTTGGTGCTACCAAATCTCCAGTTTAACCACCTCCCGAAGGCGTTGGACTGGATTCAGATATGGGGACTGAGGAGGTCACTGATCTCCTGCACCATCCTCCTGCAATCAGCCGTGAAGAGCCGAGAACAAACCAACACGACTGGATGACTGGGCGGGACTAAGGTATCCAACGAGTGCCAAGGAAAG
Organism: Pelmatolapia mariae; assembly: GCF_036321145.2. NCBI lineage: Eukaryota > Metazoa > Chordata > Actinopteri > Cichliformes > Cichlidae > Pelmatolapia > Pelmatolapia mariae. The sequence goes on along the minus strand of NC_086236.1, from coordinate 3,623,491 downwards.
CCAATGAAAGAGCCAGGTTACACAGAGCGGTTCAGGTGAGCGTGGTGGTCTGTCAGTGGTATCACTTCCTTCATCCTCCAGGACCTGCATACTCTCCCCACATGAGGCCGAGCACTGTGGTGCAGCCGGAGGAACCCAGGACCCACTGCACCAGCGTGGGATCTCCATGGACCTGCCTCCCCAGACCTTCACTGATCCACCAAACCGCTCACGCTGAACGACGGTACAGGCAGCAGAACGTTCTGCAGACCCTCTCACGTCTGTCATGTGCTCAGGGTGTGGCCTCTGCAGGGTCCAGGTCACCTCACGCTAACAGCAGTGAAAAGACGTCAGTGTGCCTGTGAAACTGTCCCTGTGGGTTTTGTGTCATCGTTGCCCCTCTGGTGCACCTGTTGTTAACGTCATTCACGCCAAAGCAGCTGAACCTGCTCAGCACCCCCCTCTGATACTAACTGATCACATCAGACTTCATGCAGTACTCTGATAAAACAGGGTTCCTTTAATATTTGTGTATATACTCATATTCAGAAATAAATGTGTGGTTGTTGACATGCAGATATACGATGTGAACACACACACAGGAACAGACAGCCTGACAGACTGAGCTGTCAGCTGCAGATGGTAGAGGGGGAGGAGGAGGGAGACGGACAGAAGGAGGAAGGCAGCAGATTATTTATTATTGAAGACACTTTCCTCCTCCTACCTCAAAAGCAATCTGCAGTCACAGCACACCTGACGGTTTCCATCTTTACGTGCATGTCGCAGTGAATTTTTACAATGATGCACTTCAAATGCAGACGCACACGTCTGCACCCTCAGCTCTGTAAATTACCACCGCATACGTTTTCAAGTCGTTGCATCAGAGCCCAAAAAACTACACATCAAACACTCAAAGTTCGTCTCAGCGCACACCTGTAAACAAACCCTCATCCTCTTCATGCAACTTTAATCCCCCTGCAGCCGTGGAGGAAATATGGATGAGTTAATACTGTAATGAAAGGACGCGGAGGAGCAAAGGGGTGCCGGGAGATACCGGCGTACGTCGCGATGAGGCCGTCATTCATGCAAAACAGAGAGCTGCAAACTGAAGCTGTGGGAGAAGAAAAGCAGACTGAGCGGCCTTTAAACGGCTCGACACACATGACGGCCTGCAGGCTTTTTAAAAGTCACTTCAGCGTGAGTCACTGTGTACATAAGATACGACAGTACATGCTTCAGAGCCACGAAAACAAGATAACAGACAGTCTGGAGCTGAACACAAGCTACACTTCAGGACTCGAAACCTCTTTAAAAATGCCTTAGATTAAAATTACGATCAACTTTTTGTGTAAACACTGATACCAGTTTAATATTAACAGCGAGGAAGAATGAAAGCTTTGTTCAAGTTAACGATAATTAAACACGTCTGTTTGCTCCTCGAGCATTTCAGCAGCAGCTTTAACCACCGACTTCTCCTCGAGTCAACCAAGCTTTCCATCTCTGTAATCCAGCCCGCTGTCTTCTTTTTACCTTCAGGCTTCTGCCGCCGTTATCACCCCGGACCCGTGGTCACCAACAGGTGGATCGCGGTCCAGATCTGGATGCAGGCGCCCGTCTTTACGGGCCCAAGTTATTTGAATCTTTTGTCTTTCTGTTGGTGTACGT